>NW_022059994.1:5694094-5994094 GCF_007399415.2 Gopherus evgoodei | reverse complement strand
TCACCCTCTGTCACAATTTTTCACACTTGCTGACTGGTCACCCTATTGCTGCTGGACCATCCTGTCCCACAGGAGTCCATGGGAGTTGAAGTAGATAGAAACAGGAAGGGGGCATCCTGTCTGCACCAGCCAGAATGGAAGGGGAGCTGCAAAGCCTTTTAGCTCCCCCTTTCTTTAACCCCTGGAGTTCTGACAGGAAGAGGGGACATGCTGAGGTGTCAGCACAGGGATCAGAGCCCAGGCAGTGGGGCGGAAAGGCATAAACCACCAGAGGGTCTCCTTTTTTCAGGTCTGCTCTGGGGATGTTGGTGCAAGTTAGAGCAGCCCCAGAGCTACTCTAATTTGCAGCAACCTTGCAGAGTCATGCTCACTCCTAGCCCTAGCTGCACCCCCAGAAGGCCTTTATGCTGGGGGCTGTGTAGGAGGGGGGCACAGGGCTTCTGACCAAGTAGAGCGGCATAAGGGGGGAGTGGGGAGAGAATCCACTGCACTGTCATGGCTCCTCGTCCTTCTGGAGGGGTGGTTTAGCCTTCCCCAAGCTCACGTCTGACTCTCACAATCAAACGCCTTCCGAGGGCTTGTCTACACGGGGAAATGGACCGGAATAGCTCCCGTGGGCCGCGCTGCTCCAGAATAGCTCCTCTTGTTCCAGAAGTGGGTGAAGCTGAACCAGAACGAGGTGATCATATTTCAGAACGAGAGCACCTGCCCTGGGAGTTATTCCAGAACTGCTCTGGTCCTTTAACGTCTCTCCCTAGCTTACTCCGGAATCACTTCTTCGGGTAGCCTAGGCCTCAGATGGGAGCTCAGCAACCGCTGTCACCTTGGTAATGCCGCTCTGGAGATCACCGGCCTTTTCCTGTTTCCTGCCTGCAGAGAAAGCCGGGCTAAATAAGCACCGCGACTGAAGAGGCCATGCTGGGCAGCCTCAGGGAAGTCCCTGGCATGGAGCAGACAAAAGCAGAGCCAAGAGAAGGAAGCTGAGGGTGGGGAAAATCAGGCTGCAGAAACAGTACCTGTTTTCACAGGTTAATCAGTCACTGGAACAACTCTCCAAGGCCGAGGGGTTCCCATGGCAGGCAAAATCAGTAAACTGAGATTAGCTATCTTCCTGAAACACACGCTCTGTTTAACACTTCACAGTTCTGGATATCGGACGCGCTGCCAAGGAGGGTCTCTGGCCTGTGGTTAACGAGATGATCTTAATGGGCCCTGCTAGCCTTTGAACTGGGGAAAGAACCTGATTTTCAGCATCCCTGACGCTCAGCTGTTTCTGTAAATTTGGCTGTTTTCAATGACTCTCGTCCGCTCTGCAGGGCGTGGCTGATGCTGCAGCGTTGTTCCCGCTCACAGCACAGCGAGTTCATTCAGTGTGTTTTTCATAAGCCCCAGGGCTCGGTTCAGTGGCTAAGGCACTCGGCCAGGTTCATTGTTGACACACCACAGTGCTAGCGTCCCTTAGGAGCCACAAGGACACTAACACATGTATACCTGGGACAATGGTACCTGCTCAGTCAGCGCACCAGGATCCTGTCCTCTAGATCAGCGAAAAGTCACCCCTCCTCTGGCTTCTCCTCTTTAGGCATCAATACAGACATTATTAGTTACCACCCTTGGCCTTGTACCTTCTAGTTCCGCCAGAACATCCTGATCTGTTATTCTGTCATCCCCTCCCTGTTGTCCGAGGGGTCAGTGTGTTCCTGCACCATCTCTCAGAAATGTGCTGACTAGTTTCCTGAGAGATCTGCGTGTTTTTGTACCATCCTCTCTGCTCAGGATATGGTGTGAGCTAAAACGTATTTTGCCAAGGTCAGGCCTACTTTGGTCACACTGTTGTTATGCCAAGGGCTCCAGCCAGGCTTATGCTAATCAAGACAAAAAAAACCATGGTTATGCTAGTGCCTAGAGCAGCAGAGTGGGTCACAGAAGACCTGGGTTCTAATCCTGGTTCTGCCACTAAACTGTAATGTGACTCTGAGCAAGTCCCCTCTCTGCACTGTTTCTCCTCACGCCCTTTGATTAGATTGTGAGCTTTTTGGGTCAGAGACTGTCTGCACAATGGGGCTCTGATCTCTCTAGGGTAGTGACTGTCACTGTGTGTCTGTGCAGCGCCCGGCACAATGGGGCCCTAATCTCAGCTGGAGCAGGGACTGTCTCTCCCTGTGTGTCTGGGCAGCGCCGGCAAAACGGGGGTTCAGTCTTGGTTGATGCCCTGTGAGACTTCTGCAAGTGAAGCAGCTAATAATATTAACCGTAGGTGCGTTGGCACCGAGTACGTGGGAGATTCTCAGAAGCTACGGTGACGAGATAGAACTGACAACACTAAGGGCTGGAATGACAGACAAGAGCCATCTGCATTCCCAGGAGTCTGTGCGAAGTCTCGCTTGCCCTGCCCAGCAGCCCGCACCACTGAAGCCAAGGTGGAAAGGAAATTCTGTGTGTCCCTTGAGGTAAAGGCCTGGTGCCAGTGGAGGTCACATTGTTTAATGCCTTAAAAGTAGCCGTGTGGTTGGTGTAAGTGAAGGTTGGGAATTTGGTGGCCCAAAGGCCAGTAGCTGGAGCAGGAGAATGTGCAGCGCTGGCCCATTGCTCTTACTTACTAAGCCCTTGTTTGGGGAACCCTGTGTACCCATTATATTACAGGCCCCTTTGTCAGCCAGGAGATCTCTCTGATCAGTGAGTGTGTCCTAAACCCCACTAAACTAATCGCAATTAATTTTTTTTAATCGTGATTAATTTTTTTGAGCTAATCGCGTGAGTTAACTGCAATTAATCAACAGCCTGATTTCGGGTGTTAAAATCTACGACTCTGTAAAGGAGGGGTGGGGACTGTTGGGTATTGGAGGATATTAAGGCTAGGGGAAGCCACGACCGTGGTTCTTACATGGTGACAGTCGCACTGAAAACACCTTGATGGATACAGTGAGAGGTTGGACTAGGCATTGTCTGTTGCATTTGGTACATGGTACGTTCTGACGGCTTTAAATGAGACATGCATAATTAAAATAACACACCCTGAGTGACCGTCTCTGTTCCTTCCTGGTAGGTGACGACACAGCAGTCTTGGTGCTGATTGTCCAGAAAATGGCAGAAGAGAGCGCCGAAGCAGCAAGTGATACCAGTAAATAATAAATCCTTTCACTCACTCCACCTCTTGGAGAGGACCTGTCAACTCCCAGCAGAGGAAGAAATCAGAAGGAGAATAAATCCTTTAGTCTTAATTAAAAGGGAGCCTGCAATGTGATTGGCAGAGGGACAAAAATACAGTGGGTGGGTTCCCCCTCTTTTTTATGAGGGATAAAGACAGGAAACAAGGAGTTTTTGTTGCTCTTTGGTTCATGCTTGTTGTTTACGTTAGCAATTTGGGTCTTTTCTACCCTGAAGGACTCTATGGCCAATAGGAGATCTGGTGTAGTGAAAGGCTGAAAATCTGGAATACTGTGTGTGCCACGTCTCGGAAAGGATATTGTAGAACTAGAGGGTGTTCAGAGAGAGGTGACAAGAAGGCTCAAGGGCCTGGGGAAACTCTCCTGTGAAGAGAGCTTGAAAAGACGGAGATTGTTACCTTGGAGAGGAGACGGGTACAAGGGACAGGATAATGGATGGGATAGAGAAGGTAGATCCGTGTCTAGCACAAGCACAAAGTGGACAGTCAATGGAATGGAAAGGTGGGAACTTCAAACTGATCAGTGGAAACAATTTTTCACACACTGGGTAATTAGATGGTGGAACTCGCTGCTAGGTGACATCAACCGATGATCTTAAGGCCGAGAACTTAGCAGAATTCCAAGAGGGATTGGAGATTTCTCCGGAGAACAGGAAGAGCCAGAGTTGTTATAATGGTAACAAAAATGTTGGCAGAGATTTTATCCTCTTACCAGCCACTTGAGGGGGGACATGGCACACAATTTGTCAATTGCATTGCCATGCTCTCTAATCTGCTTGGAGCCCCTCAGCCAGGCCAAGTGTGGGGTGGGGATGGCAAGATTGGGGACTGCCAGTCACTTTGGGATGCACAGGGGGAGGGGAAGCAGTGATGGACACTTCAAAAGGCCAGGGCTTTGGACACAGCACTGGGCCCTGCATGGAGGGGACTGTATGATCTGACCTTAAATGACAGTTTCTTTTGCTTTCTGGTAGGTGGAGGGGTGACTGGCGCAATGCTGCGGGGTCACGGAGCAGTGGAAGAAAGGGGAAGAGATGTGGGTAAATAATTACATTATTTATTGGGTACAATATGGTAACAGCAGCTGAGCCCCATTGCGTGCTGCACAGACTAACAAAGAGAGACAGTCCCTGCCCCAGCTGAGATCAGGGCCCCGTTGTGCCGGGTGCTGCACAGACCCACAGGGAGAGACAATCCCTGCCCAAGCTGAGATCAGGGCTCGGCAGCATTTGCTATTGAAATGCCTTTGTCTGCTTTCATATTTTTTTTTCTTTTTCAGATTTCAGCCTAAAATGCATTAAAGGTAAACGAATCCCAATTATTGTTACTGTCGTAATCACAGCTTTGACCATCACCATAATTGCACTGGCAGGTGAGTGAAGGGTCATTACTAACCCAGCTGATTCTCATTCCTTGTCACTGGTTCTTCACTCACTGCTTGTCCTAGCCCCAAGGTCACGGTGCCCACTTGCGTTTCCCACGGCCTCTTCTCATCCCATCTTTGCCCTGGTCTGACTCCTCCATTGAAGCACATTCTCCTTTTCAGAGGGGAAATCTCTCTCCAGACCCTTTTTCCCCAAAGAGGAAGGACCTAACCCTGTTCCCTGCCCCCTTGGAAGCAGCCCCACTGGATCCCAGGCCTGGGTAGTGTTGTAGGGATGCAGTGGGTGGGTCTCCCTGCCTCCCACTCTCTGCGTCATCCAACGCCCAGTCTCACCTTAAATTACCGTAGGTTTGGGTGCCACTGTGTGGCCATGGCTCACAGTGCATCTCTAAAATGTTTGCAATCCATTTATTCTTGTTTCCGCTCCATGGTCCATTCACGAATCCGGGCGGAGTTCCTTTGGGCGGCGTCCATTGGCTCCCTTGACGCCTTCGAGGAGCAGTGGGCGCTGTCCGGGATTCTCTGCTCGGTGTCCCCGTCAGGTTCTCTTCTTATGACCCTTTAACCGCACTCCTGTCCCTGTTCCTTTATTAGTTATCCCCCGTAATCAGTGGGTTCTGTGGTCCTGTGGGTCCTCCCCTTAGGCTGGGGGAGGATCCTTTAGCAGTGGGCGGGCTTTGCCCGCCCACTTCCCGGAAACCCAATAGATACTCCCTCATCCACAGTACTGTGTGTAAATGCAACTGGGAATCTCAGGCAGAGGATTCAGTTCCCTGATCCCGGCCAGTCTCTCGTGGCTTTGGGAGCATTTCTGAATGTTTTTTCTGTGCCAAAGTTCTTCCGTAAAACTCACAGAGAATCTGTCATGCTGTACGAATTCTTCCCATTCCTGGCTGGGTATGGATGGCGCAGCAGAAAGGGGTGTGTTGGAGTGTGTGTGTCTTGCCCCCGGGAACCGAAGCGTTCCCAGGATTCCTTAGAGAAGACACGTGGTAGGGAGTGTGCGGTGACAGCTGTTCGTGTTGGAGCGAGGCGCTGGCTGCTTGGCCTCACTGGAAATGGCTACAGGGAGGAACATGCTGTAGGGGTCGGGTTGGACTGCGTAGAGAGTGAGAGACTCTGGGCTGGATCCTTAGACCACTTGACACTACTCTGGGGACTCATGGTGGATGCAAAGAGCCCTCTGAAAATTCCCCCAATTCAGAGGACCCCCCCACCCCAGCTGGTGTGAAACTGGTATATGGGATGGGTTGGGGTTGTGGCCAAAGCACGCTGCATTACAGCTGTTCTGTGCTTCCCAGGCAGCCTGAGAAGCAGAGGGTAAGTTAGAGCAACCCTGGGGCTGCTCTAAGTCACACCAGGGGAAGGTCAGGGCCCTGAATGGCCCCAGAATACAGGAAGCACAAAGCCAGCATCTCCGACATATGCCAGACATTCCCATGTGCTGTTTTGCTACAGAGCACGTGCCAGCATGTCTGCTCATAGTTAATGCGTCTGTGCGTTGGGAAATCACATGGCTGGTAAAAGTTTCCATTGACCCGAACTGAAATTGTTTCTGGCTTTTCAGTTCATGAAAACGTTTGACTTTGCTCCTCGACTCAGGAAGGGAAAATTCTGTGAAACCTCAAACGTTTTTGCAGAATGTTGGGAAAACCATTTCCCGCATCCCTCTTGTTAGGCTCCTTTGCCCTCCGTTTTAGTGGCTGCTTTGCTCTCCTGAGTGAAACGCCTTGGCGAGTGTGTGTGACAGGCCGGCTTTGGGCCCAGTAGGGTGACCAGATGTCCCGATTTTATAGGGACAGTCCCAATTTTGGGGTCTCTTTCTTATATAGGCTCCTATTACTCCCCCACTCCCGGCCCAATTTTTCACACTTGCTGTCTGGTCACCCTATGGCCCAGCCACAGAGAACGTGAGTTCTTCTAGCCCCACCTAGGAGCTCTTGGCTCCGATATTATGGGTCTCACTCTTAGCTCTGGAGGGCCCCAGTTCTAGCCCTGATGTGGCAGCCGTCACGTGTGCACTGAGGATGGTATGTCAATTAGGAGTCCATGAAATGCACCCACCTCTCCCATTTTTCACCCCTTGCCTGACAGAAAGGGTGCACCTCGATAGTGCCGGAAGTTAAGATGGCCGATGGGCCCATTTGGATGCGTGGTTACAGTGGGTCATGACGCCATCTTAGCTCCACTCTGTCCTCCCCAGCCACCCCATGCAAATGGCGGCCGTACAACTAGGAGGGGGAGCTCTGTCCAGGGAAGCAGGGGCTCTGACAAAGGTTTGGGGGTAATGGGGGATAATTGGCTGAACACGAGCTCCCAGTGGGACGCTATGGCCAAAGGAGCTAATGCGACCCTGGGATGTATAAACGGGGATCTCGAGTAGGAGAAGATGGGTTATTTTACCTCTGGATGTGGCTCTGGTGCGACTGCTGCTGGAAACCCGTGTCCAGTTCTGGTGCCCACAATTCAAGAAGGATGTTGATAAATTGGAGAGGGGTCAGAGTTGAACCACAAGAAGGATTAAAACCTGCTTTATGTGATAGACTCAAAGAGCTCTGTCTACTTACAGGAGAAGGTTAAAGGGTGACTTGATCCCAGTCTACAAATACCTACTTGGGGCACAAATATTTAACAATGGGCTCTTCAGTCTAACACGATCCAGTGGCTGGAAGTTGAAGCTGGAGAAATTCAGACTGGGGATAAGGCAGCAGCTGTTAACAGTGAGCGTTATTCACCCTTGGAACGATTTACCGAGGGGCAGGGTGGATTCTCCGTCACTGACCGTTTTTAAATCATGATGGGATGATGATGTAAAAGCTCCGCTCGAGGGATTATTTTGGGGCAGTTCTAAGACCTGTGTGATGCAAGAGGTCAGACAAGAGATTGGTCCCTTCTGATCTTGGGATCTATGCAAAATAACAACCCAGCCTGAGATGTGTGGGTCTTAGTGCCCTCTCTGTACGGGATTCCCACGCAGAGACAGACACCCGGGATAGGTCCATCTCTCATCACTGTGCTACTTCCTTATTTTCAGCCACGAAGACGCCCCCTTGCCCAGGCTGCCCGCCCCATGTCACTGCTGCGTGCTCGGATGGCTGGGTGGGATACCAAGGGAAATGCTACTACTTCTCAGAGACTGAAGGGAACTGGAACAACAGCCAGAGCAACTGCTCTTCCCTCAACTCCTCCCTGACTTCCATTGATTCCCTGCCAGAGCTGGTAAGGAAAAGACACAAACCTTCATAACCACAGCTAGGAACATGCCAGAGCCTGGCGCCCCCCGAAGGCCTAACTCAGCTCCTAGTTTCAAGGAGCTGGTTGTAAAATGGAAATTCAGGGGCAGGATATTACTTTTTTTTTTAATACAAAAAAGTTGATTCTTTCCCTCTCTCCCAAATTTTTAACGTCAAATGTCATTTCAGTTTAAAAAAAAACTCCAAAATCCCGCCCCCCCCTTTTTTTCCCTTTTCCCACATCATTTTATACTGGAAAAACAGAGGAAAAATAAAAAGCATGGGGAAAAGGTGTGGAAACCCACCTTAAAAAACAAAACAAAAACTATTTCCCAGACTTTTCCCAGCAGGAAAGCAGTGCAAAGGTTACTCTGAAAAAGAAAGGAACGTTTTTATCTCAACAGTATGTGCCTCATTTTTGTATACAGTATCTATATAATTTAACCAGCAATGAAGACAAGTGCAAAGTACTTCACCTAGGAAGGAAAAATCAAATGCATGAAGGCAAAATAGAGAATACCTGCTTAGGCAGTAGTGCTGCTGAAAAGGGTCTGGGTGTTACAATGGACCACAAATTAAATATGACTTGACAGTGTGATGCAGCTGAGAAAAAGGCTAATCTCATCCCGGGGTATATGAACAGGAGTGTTGTACATAAGACATGGGAGGTGATTGTCTAGGTCTGTTTTGTCCTGCCTGAGCTCAGGGCTCTTGATGATGATCTCGAGGTCCCTTCCAGCCCTATGTTCTATGATTCCCCAAAGTTGGGAAATTGTAAGAAAATGGGAGGAAATTGCCCAATTATGAAACGGGGGGAGGGGGAAGTATTTGAGTTTTTTAAATAAATTTTCCTGTGGAAAAAATCATTTTGAATGAACCCCTTTGTCCTGTGTAGTTTGACTGGCAGCTTTTTGGGCGAGGGGCCAGCTTTCTGTGTGTGCGGCACCCAGCGCATGGGGGCCCTGATTCCCGTGAAGGCGGATGTAATACAGCTACGGATATAGTGTGTATGTTCTTATCCACAGGATTTCATGCTGCGCTATAAAGGGGTGCCTTACCACTGGATTGGCCTCCGGAGGGAACAAGGCGAGGGCCAGCCCTGGAAGTGGACCAACGGCACCATATTCAACAACCTGTGTGTCCCTTTTCCTCATTCACCCTCTCAGTATTAGGGCGCAGAGAAATGCAACAAAAAACTCTGGGCTGGGTGGAGAACTGGAATTGGAAGCGAGACGTCAGGATCTTAAAAAGTTTGATCCTCTACTGCCTGAGCTACAGGGCTCGTTCTGTGGATGTTGCACCTGTAGGAGACTTGTAGACCTCTTCCATAGCATAGGCACCGGAGGAGGACAGAGAGGCCCACTCAGTTAATGTGGATGACACCAGTGGGACTGGTTGGAAAAATTCCTACTCAAAGTTTTCCCTTATGGAAAATCTGATTGTGTCAAAAGCAAAATTTCCTGGAGGGAAAGATACACTGGATGAGATATTTTCATTGCGGAAATTGACTCAAATGTTTATTTTCAGTCAACCCAGAATGAAACATTTTCATTTTGGTTTGCCTGTGGGGCCACTGCAGCATATCATGGGAATTGTAGTTCTGGGTTCTTCCAGTCCCATTTGTCCCTGGTCTTTGACCAGACAACATCTCCCATGATGCACTGCAGTGTTTCAGGTTTGAGAGTAGCAGCCATGTTAGTCTGTATCCACCAAAAGAACAGAAGAACTTTTGGCACCTTAGAGACTAACAAATTTATTTGAGCATAAGCTTTTGTGGGCTGCAGCCCAGTGTTTCACTCATGCATGTTCTTATATGGTATTTTGGTGGTAGGAAGACACCGCAGTGCATCATGGGAGATGTAGTCCAGATGGGAATCAGGACCTATAGGAAAGAACATGGGTGGAAGAACCAAGAACTACAATTCCCATGATGCCTGGCATCAGCCTCACCATATTAGAAAAATGTTTCATTTTGGGTCAAGCTAAAGCATTTTGGGGGGGCGAGGGGAAGAGAATTTCTGTTCTGTAGGAAATTTTAAATATTTTGACCTTTCTGTCCCAAAACATGAGAATTTCCCTCAGGATGGAAATTCCATTTGCCACCCACCTCTGTGTAAACAGTTCCCCCTGAGGCATTCACGAGCACATCCCATCGTTCATGCACAGTGACACCTCACTGAGGAGAACTGCTATGGCTAAGGGATGCAGCAGAACATGCGGCATCTTAGTGGGAGAGCTGGGCTCTGGCTGCCTGGGGAGGGGAGGCAGAAGAAATGGTTGGGAAGTGTGGGGGAAGGCTTGGGAGACCCAAGGGGAGAACATAATGGGTGAGGGGGCAGGTGGGACAGCAAAAGGGTTGTGGGAAAGAGGGGAAGTTGCTGGAAGAGGCGAGTCTGGAGGGAAAGTGGGAGGACCGGTCCATCAATAGCTATTAACCATGATGGTCAGGAAAGCAACCCCATGCTCTGAGTGTCCCTAGCTCTGTTTACCAGAAGCTGGGAGTGGCCAACAGGATCACTTGATAATTGCGCCGTTCTGTTTATTCCCTCTGAAGCACCTAGCACTGGCCACCGTCAGCAGACAGGATACTGGGCTAGATGGTCCATTGGTCTGACCCAGCATGGCCGTTCTTATGAGGTTGGCTTACCCTGAGGTATTGCCTGATTTCTGGTCTAGCTGCACTAAGGTGTCCAGTTCTGGTCACCCGTAGTCAAGAAAGACGCACTCAGACTGGAACAGGTGCAGAGAAGTACAGCTAGGATGCTCATGGGAATGGAGAGTCTCTCTTATCTGAGGAGACTGAAAGAGCTTGGCTGGTTGAGCCTAGCAAGATGAGAGGGTATCTCATTGCTCTCTGTAAATACCTCGGGGGTAGACACCTGGGCGGGAGAGGAGCTACCAAAGCTACAGGACAATGTTGGCACAAGATCACACAGGGATAAACTGGCCAGGAATTAATTTGGGGCTGGAAATTAGCAGGTTTCTGCCCATCAGAGGAGGGAGGTTCTGAAGCAGCTGCCCCATAGGAGCCGTGGGGCGAACCACCTAACTAGATAGAATACACAGCCTGAGAAGTCCGTGAACAGGATGATATTCTGGAGTTGCCTGCCATAGCAGGGGGCTGGACACAGTGACCCAGGAGCTCCCTTCCAGGCCTATGTCCCCTCACACACTGGAAAGACCTGCAAGAAACTTCACAACCTCTGTTTCCTGTTTTCTGTGAGCCTGATTTTCAGGTGCTCAGCATCCACTGTGACATTTACAGCTAGAAGTGACTAGCTCAGGGTTGATTAGTCGCAAAGCCTGGTTGAGAACCCAGTTCCTCTACATCGTACGCCACTGAACCACATCGTTTCTCTGTAAGTGAGCAGGAACGGGAGCCGGCTGCATCTGATAACCCCACACCGCTTCTCTTTGCAGGTTTCCGGTCAGAGGGGAAGGGCAGTGCACCTACCTGGATGAATATGGGGTCAGCAGCTCCAGGTGCTACTCAGAGAGACATTTCATCTGCAAGCGGCCGGACAAGTGCTCTAGAAGGAAGCCCAGTGCCGCAGGAGGGGACACAATATTTAAGATCACTTAAAGGGTCAATGCAGCCTCTTCAGTGGATGCAGAACTTACACATTCACCATTTCTTGTGCAGCATAGACTCATAGACTCTAGGACTGGAAGGGACCTCGAGAGGTCATCGAGTCCAGTCCCCTGCCCTCATGGCAGGACCAAATACTGTCTAGACCATTCCTAATAGACATTTATCTAACCTACTCTTAAATATCTCCAGAGATGGAGATTCCACAACTTCCCTAGGCAACCTATTCCAGTGTTTAACTACCCTGACAGTTAGGAACTTTTTCCTAATGTCCAACCTAAATCTCCCTTGCTGCAGTTTAAGCCCATTGCTTCTTGTTCTATCATTGGAGGCTAAGGTGAACAAGTTTTCTCCCTCCTCCTGATGACATCCTTTTAGATACCTGAAAACTGCTATCACGTCCCCTCTCAGTCTTCTCTTTTCCAAACTAAACAAACTCAATTCCTTCAGCCTTCCTTCATAGGTCATGTTCTCAAGACCTTTAATCATTCTTGTTGCTCTTCTCTGGACCCTCTCCAATTTCTCCACATCTTTCTTGAACTGCGGTGCCCAGAACTGGACACAATACTCTAGTTGAGGTCTAACCAGCGCAGAGTAAAGCAGAAGAATGACTTCTCGTGTCTTGTTTACAACACACCTGTTAATGCATCCCAGAATCACGTTTGCTTTTTTTGCAACAGTTTCACACTGTTGACTCATATTAAGCTTGTGATCTACTATAACCCCTAGATCTCTTTCTGCCATACTCCTTCCTAGACAGTCTCTTCCCATTCTGTATGTGTGAAACTGATTGTTCCTTCCTAAGTGGAGCACTTTGCATTTATCTTTATTGAACTTCCTCCTGTTTACCTCAGACCATTTCTCCAATTTGTCCAGATCGTTTTGAATTTTGACCCTGTCCTCCAAAGCAGTTGCAATCCCTCCCAGTTTGGTATCGTCCGCAAACTTAATAAGCGTACTTTCTATGCCAACATCTAAATTGTTGATGAAGATATTGAACAGAGCCGGTCCCAAAACAGACCCCTGCGGAACCCCACTTGTTATACCTTTCCAGCAGGATTGGAAGCCATTAATAACTACTCTCTGAGTACGGTTATCCAGCCAGTTATGCACCCACCTTATAGTAGCCCCATCTAAATTGTACTTTCCTAGTTTATCTATAAGAATATCATGCGAGACCGTATCAAATGCCTTACTAAAGTCTAGGTATATCACATCCACCACTTCTCCCTTATCCACAAGGCTCGTTATCCTATCAAAGAATGTTATCAGATTAGTTTGACACGATTTGTTCTTTACAAATCCATGCTGGCTATTCCCTATCACCTTACCACCTTCCAAGTGTTTGCAGATGATTTCTTTAATTATCTGCTCCATTATCTTCCCTGGCACAGAAGTTAAACTAACTGGTCTGTAGTTTCCTGGGTTGTTTTTATTTCCCTTTTTATAGATGGGCACTATATTTGCCCTTTTCCAGTCTTCTGGAATCTCCCCCATCTCCCATGATTTCCCAAAGATAATAGCTAGAGGCTCAGATACCTCCTCTATTAACTCCTTGAGTATTCTAGGATGCATTTCATCAGGCCCTGGTGACTTGCAGGCATCTAACTTTTCTAAGTGATTTTTTACTTGCTCTTTTTTATCTTCTAAACCTACCCTCTTCCCGTAAGTATTCACTATACTAGACATTCCTTCAGACTTCTCAGTGAAGACCGAAACAAAGAAGTCATTAAGCATCTCTGCCATTTCCAAGTCTCCCGTTACTGTTTCCCCTTCCTCACTGAGCAGTGGGCCTACCCTGTCCTTGGTCTTCCTCTTGCTTCTAATGTATTGATAAAAAGTCTTCTTGTTTCCCTTTATTCCCATAGCTAGTTTGAGCTCATTTTGTGCCTTTGCCTTTCTAATCTTGCCTCTGCATTCCTGTGTTATTTGCCTATATTCGTCCTTTGTGATCTGACCTAGTTTCCATTTTTTTTGTAGGTCACGCAAGATCTCGTGGTTAAGCCAAGGTGGTCTTTTGCCACATTTTCTATCTTTCCTAACCATCGGAATAGCTTGCTTTTGGGCCCTTAATAGCGTCCCTTTGAAAAACTGCCAACTCTCCTCAGTTGTTTTTCCCCTCAGTCTTGATTCCCATGGGACCTTACCTATCAGGTCTCTGAGCTTACCAAAATCCACCTTCCTGAAATCCATTGTCTCTATTTTGCTGTACTCCCTTCTACCCTTCCTTAGAATTGCAAACTCTATGATTTCATGATCACTTTCACCCAAGCTTCCTTCTACTTTCAAATTCTCAACAAGTTCCTCCCTATTTGTTAAAATCAAGTCTAGCAAGGTACGTTGCATCCTACCTCTGCAACCATTTCTCCCTCCAAATCTCTGCTGAAAAACCATCTTTCAATGCTCACGACACTAACTCTACTGCACAATAACTCCATTGCCATGGTACTACTGCACAGGTGCTTTAGAGGTTTAAATCTAACATTGCATTAATACCTAAAGTGAATAAGCCCTGGCAAACAAAGAGAGCCTGAGTCAGCCCAGAACTTGAAACAATAACTCAGAAAAGTGCCCCATTTAATTGATTGACGTGTTAACTCTGGAACTTAGTGATGACACTAAGTCGTCTTTTTCTTTTTCCTTTATGCCGGTTTTTCCTGTTGAGGGTTGTGACAGCAACATGGAGAGTAGGGATGACTAGACCTCCTTTTCCTCCACAACAGACTCCAGCTCCTCCTGGGGGATTCCCACGATGGGCTGGCCCTCCGCAATGGAAACTGGCCTGACACTAAAATTACCACATTAATTCGTAAATTAATTTAGCTCATTTTAGTGAATGAGAGCTTGGAGCTGCAGAGGGGAGAAAGGAAGAGAGTGACAAAGACAAGGGGAAAGAGCAGAGAGGGGAGGATGGAGAAAGAAGAGATGGAAAGGACAGGTTGCTCTAAAAGAAGGATCCCCCTGAGTGATGTTGAATGCGGGACAGAAGAGCTAAGAACTCAGGCCTGGAACCTCCAAGGTTTCCTTGGAGCCTAAATACTTTTGAGGGTCTAAGTCTCAATTACTAGTTTAAAGCCAGATTCTGCTACTGGAATGTGATTTTATTTGGAGGGTTTTCATAAATCTCTAGCCCCAGGAGTCATGTGATTACATGAGAATATTTCTAGCCTTCCTGATTGTAGAGAAAAGTTTGAAAATGGGATCCTCCCCTCCCCAACAAGGGTTTTAAAAAAAACCCCTTAATTTCTGTATTAAAAAAAGTCATAATTTTGGGGAGATTTTTGAATGTTTGGGTTCGACAAAACTGGATTAACAAAATCTAAAGGTCGTAAATTTTGGTCGCAGCTTGAACTGGGTGAAATGTTTTGACAAAATCTTTTTTATTTTTGGCCAAAAATGCAGATCTGTTGACACCAAAACAATATGAGAATGTTTATCAATTTTGCCAGATCAATTTAGCAGACAAACAACCTAGAAACAAACTCCAAAAGAGCTGATCATTTCATTTCGCTGGTTTTGGCTTTTTGTTTCATAATTTCCTTTAATTTTGTTTTTAAACCTTAAAAATCAAAATGAAACTTTTTTTTCGACAATTTTTTTGTTGTTGTTGCAATGAGAATTTTGAAACAAAATTGTTCTTGACTTTATCGAAGACTAATTTTTGTTTGATTTGTTGGAACTTCCAACAAAGTGGAAAAAATCCATTATATGCCCAGCGTTAGTTGTGACCTCACCTGCCCTTTCTGTGTTGCTCAACGTGTGTGTAGGAGGGTGGGGGGGATCAAGGTTAGATGGGAAGTGGACACTAGTGTGCAAAGAGCACACCTGGTCTCTCTACGCTTAAAACTTAGGTTCACCTAGATACTTTGTCGGGTGTGAAAACTTCACAGCCCTGAGAGATGTAGTGAAGCTTCCTCAGCCCCCTTGTAGACACCGCTTGGTCAAGGAAAGTATGCTACCGTCTCACCAGGAGCTGGATTTACAGTAGTGATGGGAAGAAAACCACCTGTCTCATTAGCAAGTATCTACACTGCACCAGCGTATCTGCAGCCCTAAGTTAACCCAGTGCATCTGCCATGATGTGAGTCTGGGATCGCTGCCTCTGCAGACACAGGTGGCTACTCTTTGAGCTAAAGAACCAAACTTGTGAACAGCTGCTACTACAGGGGGACAGAGACTCTGAGTGTAGGATACAGACCCATGGGATACACTTGGGAAAAGGCCGAAGAGACATTGAACCAAAGTTGGGGTAAGAAGTAGCCAGTGGATCTTGGAGACATTTGAAGCTGGGACTGGATGACATGGGATGGATCACTTGATAATTGCCCTGTTCTGGTCATTCCCTCTGAAGCAATTGCCACCAGCGACTTTGGGAAGACAGGACACTGGGCCAGATGGATCATTGGTCTGACCCCGTATGGCTGTTCTGATGAACTTTATTTTTTTATGCCTTTTTGAGTAGATCTGATCAGAATTTGACAAGAAACATTTTTAACAGTGTTTTCTCCAGGACTTGTTTGCCATCCTTTATACATTTATTTATTCATTTACAATTTTGACAGAAACTGTGAATGGGAGATATTTAGTCAGCATCTCTCATCATCTGCATTTAATTCATTACTTTGAGCTAAGACTGTTTGGGTCGGGAGAGCTCCTTGAAGGTTTTAGTCCCTTCCCCTGGGCTGTGTAAATACCAGAGTAACCCATAATGACTCCCAGTTAGGAACCAAAATGAGTGGCCAGATTTTTCAATAGATTCATGTAGATTAAGGCTAGAAGGGACCATTAAATGATCTAGTCTGGCCTCCTGTTTAGCACGGTCCAGAGAATTTTCCCCACTTACCCCTGTATTGAGCCCAAGAACTTGTGTTTGGCTA
This sequence comes from Gopherus evgoodei, assembly GCF_007399415.2. NCBI lineage: Eukaryota > Metazoa > Chordata > Testudines > Testudinidae > Gopherus > Gopherus evgoodei. The sequence goes on along the minus strand of NW_022059994.1, from coordinate 5,977,845 downwards.
ACATCTATCTTCTAGAAAGGCACCAGTCCAGCGTCCAGCTCACAGACACCATATCCAGTTGTTAAGATAAGTTCCTGTCTGCATCCTAAAGACTTGCCCATACCGGTATTGCCCTGGCCTCTTCCTTTGTCAGTCAGTGTTAAAGGCCTTCTGAACTATATGGATTTCCTCACCTTTTGGGGGCGAAGCCAGACTTTCAGGCACCTGCTCCCCTACTTGGTGTAAACTTTGCTTGTACCAATCAGAAACGAACACACACAGTTTTTGGGCCCCATCCCCTATGACACTTCTATGATGTCATAGTGGGTATTTTAGGCTGGTTTGCCATGTGCAGGCAGAAGAGGAGAAAGAAAAACGAATCCTGTGTACCTTGTGCACACCCGTAACCGAGCCTGATCACCTCGAAGCCTCTCTCAGCTCACGTGTTTTAAGCAGAGTTTCTACATTTGCCAGTCGTTATGAGTTGGTTTGTATTCATAAGTGTTGGTTATTACTAAATGCTGCATCTGTGTTTATAAATATTGTTTATTGTTTAATAGTAAATACTTTAGCCATTGTATGTTTTAAGTTCCATTAACCCTATTAGCTAATCATATGCTGCTCCCCTACCCCCTGTAACTATCCCCAATAAAACTTTTAATTAACTAATTTTAGTTGTGTGCGTGCCTGCAGTTTGCATCGTGACCCAGACCCTCCTTGCATCCCTTACCTATACAGTCTATTGCCATGTGCAGCCTGGTAAATAACAGCTCTGCATTTTTCTTTCGCCCCTAAAAGTACATGGCAATCTACACCAGTGAGATGAGCTGCTCTGAAAATCTGCTCTAAGAGTCGCAAGGGAGCTGCCACGGTGGATGAGGGAAACTTGAGGGTCCTTAACTTGGAGCAGAAACTAAAGCAAAAAGCAAACAAAAAACACAAATGGAAAACTGAACACGAGTCATAGATTCCAAGGCCAGAATGGACGGTGGTGGTCATATCATCTGACCTCCTGTACGACACAGGCCAGAGACCTGCCACCAAATAATTCCCACATAAGCCAGACCTCCCATTGGGGTTAGTCTGGGGTTTAAAATAGACAAGTAAATAAAGCTTTGTTGTGATAGGAGGAAAAATAAACCAACCGACTCTGCTTCCTCACTTCTAGAAACTCTTTTTCCCAAGTCGGGAGGGAGGGATGGGGAAAATAGTTTTTAAAGAGAGACAAAGTAGTTGGGGGGGAGTTTCTTTCCAGAATTTTTCATTTCAAAATCTTTTGTCCAAACAAAAAAAAAGAAATTAAATTCAACCTAAATAAAGATATTGGGGAGGAGGGAAGGGAATTAGACCTTTTCTTTTTGTAAAAAAGTTATTTTCTGTTTAAGAAAAATGTTTTGATGGCAAGGTTTTGATCTGGTCTATTGATGTGTAGATAAATTACATGTTTTGCTTCCCTTCCCCTCAACATAGATTCCCTGATGTGAATCGCTTATAGTCTCAGGACAAAAAGTGCCTTATACAGGGCAGCCTGTAAATTGCTGGGCAGGAAATGGTTTTCGCATCCCACAAAAACCTTGATATTTAAAAAAAAAAAATTCTGTCCCAAATCGGGATGAAACCATTTCACAATTTCCCAAACAAGTTGAGAACAACCCACCCCCCCAACGGTGAGGGCACTCACCTGAGAGGTAGGAGATACAAGTAAGTCGCTGCTCCGAATGGGACAGATCAGGAAGTTGACCAGGGTTTTTTCACATCCCAAGTGAGGGCCCTGACCCCTGGGCTATTCTCACATAGTCTGTCCTGGCTATGTTTCATGAAACCAGCTCTGTTTCCACAAAAAGTTTTGCATTCACAGAATTGGCATTTTCAAACAAAAAGCTGCTTTATCAAAAGATTCCTGACCAGCGCTAGTGGGACTTTCCCAGAAACAGATAACGAGGCTGGCATTCGTTATAACAGCACTCACACAGAGCACTAACACACACTTACACAAAGCACACTCTGCAGAGTGCAGAAAAGGAGCCTGATGGAAGTTCTCATCCAAAGCTTATTGAAGTTACTGAAAAAACTCAGAAGTCCAGAACTCAAAGGTGGAAGACGAGAACCTAAATACCTTTGAGGTTATGCGTCCCATTAACTTGACTGAGCAGCTCCCTTTGACACTGTCATACCAGTGTCCCCTGTACAGGATTGTCCCCTAGAGACTGAATTACAAATTATTATTTTAACGTATGATACTTAGAGTTCACATTGTGCTAGATGCTGTAAAATACCTTACTCTTACCATGTGCTCTATCTGTTGTTGTTTGTCTTACGCGTGTCTGTTCTCTGTTTGTACAGCCCCTAGCACAACTGAGTCATGCTCCATGACTGGGGCTAAGTACCACTGCAGTACAAATGTAATATCACCGTCGCTTTTTACAGAGCTTAGTGTGTGTGCCGGTGAGTTCTTTGATGGCTGCTGAGTCCGATGGGCGAGTGACAGTCCGGTCCACAGGTATGACACACCCACACATTAGCAACACTCTGAATCCAAGCAGCAGATTCTTTCCTCCTCTGATGCCGATTATCACAAAGTTTGATTCAGTCCTTCTCACAATGCCTCACTCCATCTACAAGCTGACTCTACCAACCAGTGTGACATTCTGCATTCCTTTCCCAATCATCCGCAGAGATTCCAAAGGACACTAAGCTTTGCAAGCATCCCGGAATCTGTGTAGCAGTCTGCCTCTCTTTCTAGACCCTTCGCGAGCGTCAAAGTACTGAAAACTCTTCAGGATCCTGTAATCCGGCATTCATGTGACATGACCAAGCTGCCTGAGCCCTTTCTTACTAATTAACGTTCCCATAAATGACATGCCAGCACGATTTAGGACTTCCATATTTGTCACCCCCGTGTTGCCATCTTCTTTGAAGAATTTTCAAGCATCTGACGTGGAAGCTGGTTAATCTCCTGCTATGTTTGGCATAAGTCGTCCATGTTTCTGAGTCATACAAAAGAGTGGATAACACACACGTCTTATAAATACGGATTTTCACTTTAATTGACCGTTTGTTATTGTTCCAGGCTCTGTCTTGCAAAACACAAAAGTTCCCGGCTGCTTTGCTGATTCTGCTAGTGAGCTCAGCGTCAAGATCTACATGGCTGGTAACAGTAGCCAACGTAGCAAAACTGGTCCTCACCATCCAGACGAATACCCCCTAAGGTGATATCTGGAACTGGCTCTGGGGCGTGATAATTGTCTTCTTCAAGCTCTTTGCTAGCCCTGAGATTTTGCATGAATCAGAGCACTTCGTAATAAGATGTTGCAGGACATCAACACGGTGAGCCACACGGGCTGCATCTTCTGCAAACAGCAGGTCCCTTCTGATGATCTCCTTCACCTTCATCTGAGCTCTGCCCCGTGCAGTGTTAAACCCCCCTCCCTCCTGTCTGGAACAATGAGAGGATATTGTTGCAGGACTTTCATTCTAACTGTCCAAGCCAGTGGTTTCATGTGCTCTGCGGACCCTGGGGATCCACAGACCATGTCTAAGATTTACTAAAGGGTCCGCACCTCCATTTGAAATGCCGTAGGACTCTGCAAATGAAGAAAGGTTGCAAACCAATGGTTTAAGCCAGGGGCTCTCAAACTGGGGGTTGGGACCCCTCAAGGGGTTGCAAGGTTATTACATGGGGGGTTGTGAGCTGTCAGTCTCCATCCCAAACCCCACTGCCAGCGTTTATAATGTGCTAAATATATAAACAGGTGTTTTTAATTCATAAGGGGGGGGGTCACACTCAGTGGCTTGCTGTGTGGATGGGGTCACCAGTACAAAAGTTTGAGAATCACTGGTCTAAACCATGGGGCTTAGGGCATTTGCATCTTATTATTTCTGTTTCACAGTGACTAGAGCACCCTTTCGTTCTGCTTCTTTTTTCTAGGTGACCCCTGGACTGTCCCGCGGTAGACGCACAGTGTGATCCAGGGACCCCTTAATGTCACCTGGCAAAAGGGCCAGCGAGGGTGCCTGGGGTGTGAGGTCTCACGTTCAAGTGCATGTCACACTGGTCACTAATGTCATTGTGAAACACACGTACGACTGGTGTGCAAGCAGTTCTGTGTAAACACCGACCATCATGGTCCCAGTGTCTGTGTCTGGGAGGGTGGTCACCAGCAAATGTGTGAACCAGGTTTTCTGTCAGACAAAGGATGTTTCTCTCTCTCTCTGGCTGTTTACAGGTAAATTAAATGTCAGATGGTTCACCATGGGGCTCCTGTCTCGCATCTGAACCAAATGCGGGGGGAACCACACAGAGAGAAAAGTAACAGGATGGAACAGTGTCAGTTACGCTGCTTCTACCTCCATTTATAACTGGAAATTAAACCTCGTTGCTGTATCAGGACCATAAATGACCTGTTGCTACTGCAGTCCCTGGGTGTGTAGAAATTGGTCCCAGCTTCTGAGTAAATTCTCTGAGTGATGACATTTGGTCTGTAATAACGTGTATGTACCGTGTCTGTCTCACTTGTGCCTGAATTCTGTTTATATTTATATGTAATATATTAACTGACCTTTTTTTGGGGGGGAGGGGTGTTAAGTAGCATGGGGGAAACTCTTTTTGTCTTGTAGGATTTGCAGGATCTAAGGTTTTCCTGAATCTACCTCACCCTCACCCAACAAATGTGCTGTTTTTTCAGATGCTACTTGGTAGTGTGCGAATCCTCACCTGACTCCTGGAGATGTGCCTGTCCTGCAGCAGTCCCTGCATTCAGAGCTGTGTGTTTATTGCCGCTGAGTGTCCCAGTGGAGGTGTGACAGCTGCTGTCTCGGCTGACGCTCCAGGAGTTGAGCCGGGGAATGTACAGAACAAGACACATGAGTTGCCCTGGGCTGGAGCTGCAGGGCCAGGCGTTGTAGCGACGGGTGTAACAGATGTAGATCCTCTGTGGAGCAGATGCAGGCAGCGATCTGTGACCCGCACTGACCAATGGGTTACAGAGTCACTAATGGATCTGGGCAGAAATTTTTCAATTGGCCGTTTTTCCTGTCGGGAAAATGGTGATTCATCAAAATCAAGACATTCTGCAGGGAGATGTCTATTTTGACAAAAGTTTGGATGGAAACGTACCTGGTTGCCAGCCTTCCTGATTCCTCAGCAGCCCACCTGATGGCCTTCTTAGGAGCCTGAGTTGTCAGACTCCCAGGTCCTCAGTATCCTTACAGATGGGGAACTGGGTCTCCCAGTGCTTCCTATCTGTTTGCAAGTTTGCCCCCAGTGCTATGCCAGGGAGCTGGAGAGGTGGGACTAGAAGTTTTTGCAAAATTCTTCCAAAATTGAATTTTTTTAAAACAATCCCTCTCATGGAAAGTATTGCATAGCCGGCCATTAATTCCTATTTTGAACACACACACACACACACACACACACACACACACACACACACACACACACACACACACACACACACACACACACACACACACACACATTCTCTCTCTCTCTCTCTCTCTCTCTCTCTCTCTCTCTCTCTCTCTCTCTGCAGGAAATGTTTATGCTACCATGGCCAGTGTGGAGCTGGCATAAGGGCACTGCACGTACCCTGTTTCCAGCCCCATGGTGTAGGGCCTGGATTGAGGACGTGGCCGGAATGCACTGTGCTCCACCTATTCTGTGCTACCTAAGGCCAATAGAGAACAGACTGTAGGTTAGAGCAGCCTTGAAGCTGCTCCGATCTACACCAGGCAGAGCTCTGCACAGACCCAGAATAGGGGAAGCAGAAAGGGGGCTTAAAACTACTTAAATCTCAGCCTGAGCTGAGGAACATGGTAACCGGGGCTCAAGCCCTGTATCTCCAAAGGGGAGGTGTCGACGCATCCAGATGTGTTTACAAATCATGGTACAATACTGACTATGTGCTGTGGTGCAGACAGCAGAGGGAGCCAGAGTTCACTTCACTGTCACCAGCTCCCCAGCTGCAGTAAATCGGCCAAATCTCCAGCTGGTAGGAGCCAAAGGAGCTGGGTCAGTTAATGGTGGCTGGGGCTAGGGCAGAGGTCCCTAAACTTTTTCAGTCATGCCCCCCTTCCCCGCTCCTTACCTGGTCCCTGCCCCGCTGGGATTGGGGCTGCAGCCAGGAGCAGAGCTGGGGCCGGGAGCCAGTGGCGAGGGCGGGGCTGGGGGTGAGGAGAGCTGGGGGCAGAGTGGGGCTGGGTCGCACTCACACTCTGCACCACATGGGGGCTGGCCAGGCCCCCCTAAATGTTCCTCTGTGCCCCCCTTAGGGGGGCCCACCGCACAGTTTGGGGAGCACTGGGCTATGACTTGGTAATTGTAACTATAATGAGCATTGAAGAGATGCATTTCACACATGCAGTGGAATTGTGCCAGGTGTCTTTTATCGCCTGAGGAAAGCGATAGCCGCTCTTTTGTGGTCAGCTGCGCTCCAGAGGTGTCGAAGATCAACTGCTAACTTAGAATCACACTTTAAGATGAGGGAGGTTTATTTTAACCTACTACCTCAGGTGGTCAGAGCTGTCTCTCCTTACAAAGATGTTGAAGAAATTGCAGCTTTTTCAGAGAACTACAAGGAAGATTTGGGCTCTTCTGTCATACATGCTAGGCAGTGGGTGATATTAGAGAGGTCGTCCTACTTCGCTTATCACCCACAAGGTTCAGGGGAGACCTGTTCACAATCTGCGCGGGAAGAGGATTCTAGTCGAGATCTCGAGTTGGACAAACTGAGCCAGAAGATGATCCCCTGGCTGGAAGCTGGAGCAAGACAAATTCAGACTGCAAATACGCTGCCCCCTTTTTAACAGCGAGTGGAGCCACTTAATGAAGGATGTGGCGAATTCGCCATCAGGTGAGTGGTTTGACTCAACGAGTGGATTGGCCTAAGAGTTGTCGCTCAGCCACACGGATTGGGCTCTGGGCTGGCATCACCAGAGGAGAGTCTCTGGCCTGTGTTACGCAGGAGATCAGACGAAATCATCGGAACGGTCCTTTCTGGCCTAAAAAATATACGTTTTTTTTCCTTCCGTTTCTGGAATTTATATTTATTTTGGTTACTTTGCTCAACTGCACTTTGTATAATGGACAAAATCTGCACCATAGTCCAATGCTCCTGTTTGTTCTCATCACAGCATATGAAGGATGCACAATCATTTTTTAAAAACACAAAAAGTGATAGAGGACTTAGGTATGACACTGGTTTCCTCATTTCCCTGGGGATGCTCAATCTGTAGTGTAGATGCACCCTCTGTTTTACACTCCTGTTGTAATCACTTGGCCTCAGTTCCCCCATTTATTAAATGTAGAATGTTTGCTCTATCCATGTAGGCTTTGATTTTCAGAGGAGCCTAAGAGTTGAATTTCATTGGGATTTGAACACCTGACACTCTTAGGGTCCTTGGAATCTCAGACTATGATTGTAAATTCTCTGGGGCAGGGAGTGTCTCACACTGTATCTGTGCAGCGCCCAGCACAACGGGGCCCTGATCTCAGCTGGGGCAGGGACTGTCTCTCCCTGTGTGTCTATGCAGCACCCGGCAGAAGGGAGCCCTGGTCAGAGCGCTGCCATAATGCATATAACGTCATCCCAGGAATCAAATTATTTTTATACACTGAAAACAATTTTAGAAGCGAAATGATTTTATAATTTTGTAAATCCAGAACCCTTCCAAAGGGCCTGATCCCCAGCTGGTATAAATCAGGAGAAGCTCCACTGGAGTCAATGGGGCCAGAGCCCAGCTGGTTGATATCAGCCATAGCTCCATTTGAATCAGTGGGCCCAGACCCCCGGCTGGTGTGAATCAGTCTTGCCCCGCTGACTTTACTGGAGCGGCCCAGATTTCCCCCAGCTGGGAATTTGTTAGTGGTAATAAAGACAGACACACTCGATGTTATACATTCCACCTGTTCAAACAGAGGCCACCAATCCAGCCAGTTAAATGAGCACAGCTTCCTTTTGGCAAATCCATTTATAGTCAATGTTGCAGATTTCAGACTTGATCTGAGTCTTCTTGACTGCAGCACAGCTGTTCTCTTCTGCAGGACCCGATACCGCGAATCTAAGGAGCGAAGAAGACAGTCACTATCAGTGTGTTCAGAGGTGGGGCAGAGCAGCTTTTCTCCTTCCTTCCAGCGTGCTTGGGTTCCAGCCATCGTCTCTCGTCTTTCCCTAGCTAGGCTAATACGTAGAGCAAGTTGTTATGTTTTGGAGAGATGTACATGGTACAGAAACGTGCGGGGAAGTGTTTAACGAAGGTGCTCCTTCAGAAAGGCCAACCTTTAGAGCCCTGCAAATCTTCCGCTTTTGAAACGTACATGAAAAGTTGAGTCAGTTTCAAATTTCAGTTAAAAAATGGGGAAGTTTTGATGAAATTTGTGTGGCTTTTTTTCCTAGGATTAGGGGGTTTGACCCACTATTAAGGTAATTGAAACTTTCTCAGTTTTGAAACTGATCAGATTTTGAATTCTGAAATCTCAAATGTTGATTTAAAAAACAAGAAAAGATTTTAAAAATGGTTTCCTCTGTTGTAAGCAGTTCCACAGGCGCCATGGGTGCTCCGGGGCTGTAGCACCTATGGAAAAAAAATAGTGGGTGCTCAGCACCCACCCACCACCCTCCAATCAGCTGTTCAGCGCCAGGCAGGAGATGCTGTGGGGAGAGGGCGAAGCGTGGGCAGGAAGAGGCAGAGTGAGGGTGGGGCCATGGGGGGAGGGGCAGAGTGGGGGCAAGGCCTCGGGGTGCAGCAAGGGTGGAACACCCACTCAGAAAGAAGAAAGTCGGCACCTGTGACCAGGTCTGCCAAGGACTGATGAGCCTAGTGTTGCCAACCCTCCAGGAACTGAAGTTTAATCTTTAATTATAGATGATGTCATGTGAGTAAACCTCCAGGAATTCATCTAACCAAAGTTGGCAACTCTAAATGAGCCTGTGCAAACAGAGACCTTAATGCGTTTATGTATTTGCTTAGCTTTCCTCCTCTGGGTACTGCCATTCACTCCAATAAAAAGAACAGGAGGACTTGTGGCACCTTAGAGACTAACATTTATTTGAGCATAAGTTTTCGTGGGCTACAGCCCACTTCATCGGACGCATAGAATGGAACATATAGTAAGGAGATATATAAACGTACAGAGAACATGAAAAGGTGGGAGTTGCCCAACCAACTCTAAGAGGCTAATTAATTAAGATGAACTATTGTCAGCAGGAGGAAAAAAAGCTTTTGTAGTGATAATCAAGGTGGCCATTTAAGACAGTTTGACAAGAAGCTGTGAGGATACTTAACATGGGGGGAATAGATTCAGTGTGTGTAATGGCTTAGCCATTCCCAGTCTCTATTTAAGCCTAAATTGATAGTATCTAGTTTGCAAATCAGTTCAAGATCAGCAGTTTCTAATTGGAGTCTGGTTTTGAAGTTTTCTGTTGCAAAATTGCCACGTTTAGGTCTGTTACTGAGAGGCCAGAGAGACTGAAGTGTTTGCCTACCGGTTTTTGAATGTTATGATTCCTGATGTCAGATTTGTGTCCGTTTATTCTTTTGCATAGAGACTGTCCGGTTTGGCCAATGTACATGGCAGAGGGGCGGTGCTGGCACATGATGGCATATATCACGTTGGTAGATGTGCAGGTGAATGAGCCCCTGATGGCGTGGCTGATGTGATTAGGTCCTATGATGGTGTCACTTGAATAGAGATGTGGACAGATTTGGTATTGGGCTTTGTTGCAAGGATAGGTTCCTGGGTTAGTGTTTTTGTTCTGTGGTGTGTGATTACTGGTCAGTATTTGCTTCAGGTTGGGGGGCTGTCTGTAAGCGAGGACTGGTCTGTCTCCCAAGATCTGGGAGAGTGAGGGATCACTCCAATGAGACTTAAAGTTAAACCCATGTGTGTTTGCAAGATTGACTTTTATACTGTAAAATTAATGGATGAAATCCTTCAACAGCAGATTTACCATTGACTTTAATGAGGATTTCATTCTATATACTTATTGCAGACTGATGTCAAATACTAATCAGGAATCACTCACAGCGTTTGATTTAATGGGGAACCATCCACCCAGGTCCACTTCCTCCCTGGGGTCCAATCCACACCAGATTTTGATTTCCTGGAATATTCTGTATGAACTCCTGTGAAATGGACACGAGATCAGAGAGAACAGAACATGCAAATGAGACCTGATCTCTAGTTTGGGTTTTGATCATTAATATCAGTGACAAATCAGGACTAGCTGAAACAAAGAGGCAAAGTAAGAAAAACACTGGTTGAGACGTTAGCATTTGATTTAAGGATTCTTACTTTTGTGTATTCTGATGTTACAAAACTTGACCTTTCTGAATCTCAACATTTACCATCAAATAATTATGGTCGGACCTCCCTGACCAGTATCTGTCCCCGCCCCATGATTTCCCACAACCATGGAAATGTTAAGCAACAAAAATGGTGGGGAAAGTACTTATAAGCCATAATTCTGCACCCCTAAACATTTACATTGATAGAAATCTTAAATTATTAAAAATAAATGGAGACTATTTCACTTTAAAATTTTCCAGTGAAAAATAGAAACATTGTGAATGAAAATGTTGCTTTCAAAAGTCTGACAGAAAAATAAAAAGAGGGCATCTTGACCTGCGCTCATTAACGAGGACACAACTATGGTGAAGTTTAGCACGTTCCTTACCAGCTCCCCTCGGTCCTGGATCACGAGCAGGTGAGATCCCCTCCGTGAGCAGTCATCACGGCCCCAGCTCCAGTACTGATTCTCTTCCGACAGCCAGTAGCACTTGTCCCTGTGCAGTGCCCAGTGCCTGGGGCAGAGTTTGCACCTGGAGCCCTCTGAGGGGGGAAATGGAACAGTTCTCAATAACGGGTCTGATCATGCCACCAGCTCTGACCGGCTTCCCCCGTAGAGCCGCATGGAGCCTTCCCACCCAGTGTGTTAGTGAGACAACGTGCAGCGCATTGGCACAGCTCCGGGGAGCGTGGCAACATCATAACAGCATTGGGTGCTCTGTGTCAATGCTGACCCCAATACCTCTGTGTAGTGCAGGTTAGTGGAACGGGGGGCTCAGGAGGGGGCACTCTCCCTTCACAGCCATTAGTGGCTCCAATGCCCTGTCGTGGAAATTGACCACCAGTCAGTGGAGTTGATCAGACAGCCTGAGGCTCCTTTATTGATTAATCATAGATTACAAGCATATATGCAGGGAGAGACGACAGGACCTCTAGCAAGAGGGAAGTCGCTCTACCTTACAGCAATAATACCTGGGTTTATAAAGCTTAAAACTGCAAATTACCATATGAGCTTATACATCCGAGGATACCATATTTGGTTAATACAATGACATTTTTTAACCATCTGCAAAAACTTTTACCATTACTATACCGGTTATGAGCTAATTTGCAAGCCTGCTTTTTGCAACTTCCCCTTTATACGGGTTTTTGTTAATGTCAGGACTTTGACACCTGGTTTTCGCCTACTTGCAGTGTCAGCAGCTATGTTCCTAAGCAAATTTGAGGAACTTGGGCCCAAAATGCACATTTGGCCAAGTTTATTAGAGGTTATTTTTCTGTGTGCACAAGCTGCTTGATAAACTATAGTAGCCTAGCAATTGTTAATTCATTTTGGCAGTGATGGATGGGGTTTTTAAGGGACTTTATGTCAGTTTAACCCCTTATAGCAGCATTCTGTGATTTAGCAGCATTAAGTAACATAATAGTAGCGTATAATACAGTGAAATCAGAAAGTGAGCCTCAGGAGGGTTAGTATAAAATCAATGTTTTTACTTTGCTATATGTTAGTGTGATTGAGGCCTAAGGCCTTGATATGATTATTAACTTGATTAAGACCCAGCCTTGGGGCCTGGGGTCGGCTTTCTTTATCAGCCCCAGTGTGGCACTGGGGGGCGCTGTGTTAGGTGATCAGAGGCTCAATAGGGGGCACTCTCCCCTTGCAGGCACTGCTGACCCCACTGCACCAGTGCAGTGCTAGGGGGCGCTGTGCTGCAGGGCTCAGTACGGAGTATGCTAATGTCAGTCACTGCTGGCCCTGATCTCAGCTGGGGCAGGGCCTGCCTCTCCCTGTGTGTCTGTGCAGCGCCAGGCACAACAGGGCCCTGATCTCAGCTGGGGCAGGGCCTGCCTCTCCCTGTGTGTCAGTGCAGCGCCCGGCACACGGGGCCCTGATCTCAGCTGGGGCAGGGACTGTCTCTCCCTGTGTGTCTGTGCAGCACCTGGCACAACGGGGCCCTGATCTCAGCTGGGGCAGGGACTGTCTCTCCCTGTGTGTCTGTGCAGCGCCCGGCACAACGGGGCCCTGATCGCAGCTGGGGCAGGGCCTGCCTCTCCCTGTGTGTCTGTGCAGCGCCCGGCACAATGGGACCCTGATCTTAGCTGGGGCAGGGACTGTCTCTCACTGTGTGTCTGTGCAGCACCTGGCACAATGGAGCCCTGATCTCAGCTGGGGCAGGGCCTGCCTCTCCCTGTCTGTCTGTGCAGCGCCCGGCACAATGGGACCCTGATCTTAGCTGGGGCAGGGACTGTCTCTCGCTGTGTGTCTGTGCAGCGCCTGGCACAACAGGGCCCTGATCTCAGCTGGGGCAGGGCCTGTCTCTCGCTGTGTGTCTGTGCAGTGCCTGGCACAACGGGGCCCTGATCTCAGCTATGGCAGGGCCTGCCTCTCCCTGTGTGTCTGTGCAGCGCCCGGCACAACGGGGCCCTGATCTCATCTTGGGCAGGGCCTGTCTCGCTGTGTGTCTGTGCAGCGCCTGGCACAACGGGGCCCTGATCTCAGCTGGGGCAGGGCCTGCCTCTTGCTGTGTGTCTGTGCAGCGCCCGGGACAACGGGGCCCTGATCTCATCTGGGGCAAGGCGTGGCTCTCGCTGTGTGTCTGTGCAGCACCTGGCACAACGGGGCCCTGATCTCAGCTGGGGCAGGGACTGTCTCTTGCTGTGTGTCTGTGCAGCGCCCGGCACAACGGGGCCCTGATCTCAGCTGGGGCAGGACCTGTCTCTCGCTGTGTGTCCGTGCAGCGCCCGGCACAACAGGGTCCTGATCTCAGCTGGGGCAGGGCCTGCCTCTCGCTGTGTGTCTGTGCAGCCCCCGGCACAATGGGGCCCTGATCTCAGCTGGGGCAGGGCCTGTTTCTTGCTGTGTGTCTGTGCAGTGCCTGGCACAACGGGGCCCTGATCTCAGCTGGGGCAGGGCCTGCCTCTTGCTGTGTGTCTGTGCAGCACCCGGCACAACAGGGCCCTGATCTCAGCTGGGGCAGGACCTGTCTCTCCCTGTGTGTCTGTGCAGTGCCTGGCACAATGGGGCCCTGATCTCAGCTGGGGCAGGGCCTGTCTCTCGCTGTGTGTCTGTGCAGTGCCTGGCACAACGGGGCCCTGATCTCAGCTATGGCAGTGCCTGCCTCTCCCTGTGTGTCTGTGCAGCGCCCGGCACAATGGGGCCCTGATCTCATCTGGGGCAGGGCCTGTCTCTCGCTGTGTGTCTGTGCAGCGCCTGGCACAACGGGGCCCTGATCTCAGCTGGGGCAGGGCCTGCCTCTTGCTGTGTGTCTGTGCAGCGCCCGGGACAACGGGGCCCTGATCTCATCTGGGGCAAGGCGTGGCTCTCGCTGTGTGTCTGTGCAGCACCTGGCACAACGGGGCCCTGATCTCAGCTGGGGCAGGGACTGTCTCTTGCTGTGTGTCTGTGCAGCGCCCGGCACAACGGGGCCCTGATCTCAGCTGGGGCAGGGCCTGCCTCTTGCTGTGTGTCTGTGCAGCGCCCGGCACAATGGGACCCTGATCTTAGCTGGGGCAGGGACTGTCTCTCGCTGTGTGTCTGTGCAGCGCCTGGCACAACAGGGCCCTGATCTCAGCTGGGGCAGGGCCTGTCTCTCGCTGTGTGTCTGTGCAGTGCCTGGCACAACGGGGCCCTGATCTCAGCTATGGCAGGGCCTGCCTCTCCCTGTGTGTCTTTGCAGCGCCCGGCACAACGGGGCCCTGATCTCATCTGGGGCAGGGCCTGTCTCTCGCTGTGTGTCTGTGCAGCGCCTGGCACAACGGGCCCCTGATCTCAGCTGGGGCAGGGCCTGCCTCTTGCTGTGTGTCTGTGCAGCGCCCGGCACAACGGGGCCCTGATCTCATCTTGGGCAGGGCCTGTCTCGCTGTGTGTCTGTGCAGCGCGTGGCACAACGGGGCCCTGATCTCAGCTGGGGCAGGGCCTGCCTCTTGCTGTGTGTCTGTGCAGCGCCCGGGACAACGGGGCCCTGATCTCATCTGGGGCAAGGCGTGGCTCTCGCTGTGTGTCTGTGCAGCACCTGGCACAACGGGGCCCTGATCTCAGCTGGGGCAGGGACTGTCTCTTGCTGTGTGTCTGTGCAGCGCCCGGCACAACGGGGCCCTGATCTCAGCTGGGGCAGGACCTGTCTCTCGCTGTGTGTCCGTGCAGCGCCCGGCACAACAGGGTCCTGATCTCAGCTGGGGCAGGGCCTGCCTCTCGCTGTGTGTCTGTGCAGCCCCCGGCACAATGGGGCCCTGATCTCAGCTGGGGCAGGGCCTGTTTCTTGCTGTGTGTCTGTGCAGTGCCTGGCACAACGGGGCCCTGATCTCAGCTGGGGCAGGGCCTGCCTCTTGCTGTGTGTCTGTGCAGCACCCGGCACAACAGGGCCCTGATCTCAGCTGGGGCAGGACCTGTCTCTCCCTGTGTGTCTGTGCAGTGCCTGGCACAATGGGGCCCTGATCTCAGCTGGGGCAGGGCCTGTCTCTCGCTGTGTGTCTGTGCAGTGCCTGGCACAACGGGGCCCTGATCTCAGCTATGGCAGTGCCTGCCTCTCCCTGTGTGTCTGTGCAGCGCCCGGCACAATGGGGCCCTGATCTCATCTGGGGCAGGGCCTGTCTCTCGCTGTGTGTCTGTGCAGCGCCTGGCACAACGGGGCCCTGATCTCAGCTGGGGCAGGGCCTGCCTCTTGCTGTGTGTCTGTGCAGCGCCCGGGACAACGGGGCCCTGATCTCATCTGGGGCAAGGCGTGGCTCTCGCTGTGTGTCTGTGCAGCACCTGGCACAACGGGGCCCTGATCTCAGCTGGGGCAGGGACTGTCTCTTGCTGTGTGTCTGTGCAGCGCCCGGCACAACGGGGCCCTGATCTCAGCTGGGGCAGGGCCTGCCTCTTGCTGTGTGTCTGTGCAGCGCCCGGCACAATGGGACCCTGATCTTAGCTGGGGCAGGGACTGTCTCTCGCTGTGTGTCTGTGCAGCGCCTGGCACAACAGGGCCCTGATCTCAGCTGGGGCAGGGCCTGTCTCTCGCTGTGTGTCTGTGCAGTGCCTGGCACAACGGGGCCCTGATCTCAGCTATGGCAGGGCCTGCCTCTCCCTGTGTGTCTGTGCAGCGCCCGGCACAACGGGGCCCTGATCTCATCTGGGGCAGGGCCTGTCTCTTGCTGTGTGTCTGTGCAGCGCCCGGCACAACGGGGCCCTGATCTCATCTGGGGCAGGGCCTGTCTCTCGCTGTGTGTCTGTGCAGCGCCTGGCACAACGGGCCCCTGATCTCAGCTGGGGCAGGGCCTGCCTCTTGCTGTGTGTCTGTGCAGCGCCCGGGACAACGGGGCCCTGATCTCATCTGGGGCAAGGCGTGGCTCTCGCTGTGTGTCTGTGCAGCACCTGGCACAACGGGGCCCTGATCTCAGCTGGGGCAGGGACTGTCTCTTGCTGTGTGTCTCTGCAGCGCCCGGCACAACGGGGCCCTGATCTCAGCTGGGGCAGGGCCTGCCTCTTGCTGTGTGTCTGTGCAGCGCCCGGCACAATGGGACCCTGATCTTAGCTGGGGCAGGGACTGTCTCTCGCTGTGTGTCTGTGCAGCGCCTGGCACAACAGGGCCCTGATCTCAGCTGGGGCAGGGCCTGTCTCTCGCTGTGTGTCTGTGCAGTGCCTGGCACAACGGGGCCCTGATCTCAGCTATGGCAGGGCCTGCCTCTCCCTGTGTGTCTGTGCAGCGCCCGGCACAACGGGGCCCTGATCTCATCTGGGGCAGGGCCTGTCTCTTGCTGTGTGTCTGTGCAGCACCCGGCACAACAGGGCCCTGATCTCAGCTGGGGCAGGACCTGTCTCTCCCTGTGTGTCTGTGCAGTGCCTGGCACAATGGGGCCCTGATCTCAGCTGGGGCAGGGCCTGTCTCTCGCTGTGTGTCTGTGCAGTGCCTGGCACAACGGGGCCCTGATCTCAGCTGGGGCAGGGACTGTCTCTTGCTGTGTGTCTGTGCAGCGCCCGGCACAACAGGGTCCTGATCTCAGCTGGGGCAGGACCTGTCTCTCGCTGTGTGTCCGTGCAGCGCCCGGCACAACAGGGTCCTGATCTCAGCTGGGGCAGGGCCTGCCTCTCGCTGTGTGTCTGTGCAGCCCCCGGCACAATGGGGCCCTGATCTCAGCTGGGGCAGGGCCTGTTTCTTGCTGTGTGTCTGTGCAGCACCCGGCACAACAGGGCCCTGATCTCAGCTGGGGCAGGACCTGTCTCTCCCTGTGTGTCTGTGCAGTGCCTGGCACAATGGGGCCCTGATCTCAGCTGGGGCAGGGCCTGTCTCTCGCTGTGTGTCTGTGCAGCGCCGGGGACAACGGGGCCCTGATCTCAGCTGGGGCAAGGCGTGGCTCTCGCTGTGTGTCTGTGCAACACCTGGCACAACGGGGCCCTGATCTCAGCTGGGGCAGGGCCTGTCTCTCGCTGTGTGTCTGTGCAGCGCCTGGCACAACGGGGCCCTGATCTCAGCTGGGGCAGGGCCTGCCTCTCGCTGTGTGTCTGTGCAGCGCCGGGGACAACGGGGCCCTGATCTCAGCTGGGGCAGGGCCTGTCTCTCGCTGTGTGTCTGTGCAGCGCCCGGCACAACGGGGCCCTGATCTCAGCTGGGGCAGGACCTGTCTCTCCCTGTGTGTCTGTGCAACACCTGGCACAACGGGGCCCTGATCTCAGCTGGGGCAGGGCCTGTCTCTCGCTGTGTGTCTGTGCAGCGCCGGGGACAACGGGGCCCTGATCTCAGCTGGGGCAGGGCCTGCCTCTTGCTGTGTGTCTGTGCAGTGCCTGGCACAACGGGGCCCTGATCTCAGCTGGGGCAGGGCCTGCCTCTTGCTGTGTGTCTGTGCAGTGCCTGGCACAACGGGGCCCTGATCTCAGCTATGGCAGGGCCTGCCTCTCCCTGTGTGTCTGTGCAGCGCCCGGCACAACGGGGCCCTGATCTCATCTGGGGCAGGGCCTGTCTCTCGCTGTGTGTCTGTGCAGTGCCTGGCACATCGGGGCCCTGATCTCAGCTGGGGCAGGGCCTGCCTCTTGCTGTGTGTCTGTGCAGTGCCTGGCACAACGGGGCCCTGATCTCAGCTATGGCAGGGCCTGCCTCTCCCTGTGTGTCTGTGCAGCGCCCGGCACAACGGGGCCCTGATCTCATCTGGGGCAGGGCCTGTCTCTCGCTGTGTGTCTGTGCAGCGCCTGGCACAACGGGGCCCTGATCTCAGCTGGGGCAGGGCCTGCCTCTTGCTGTGTGTCTGTGCAGCGCCGGGGACAACGGGGCCCTGATCTCATCTGGGGCAAGGCGTGGCTCTCGCTGTGTGTCTGTGCAGCACCTGGCACAACGGGGCCCTGATCTCAGCTGGGGCAGGGACTGTCTCTCCCTGTGTGTCTGTGCAGCGCCTGGCACAACAGGGCCCTGATCTCAGCTGGGGCAGGGCCTGTCTCTCGCTGTGTGTCTGTGCAGCGCCTGGCACAACGGGGCCCTGATCTCAGCTGGGGCAGGGACTGTCTCTCCCTGTGTGTCTGTGCAGCGCCTGGCACAACAGGGCCCTGATCTCAGCTGGGGCAGGGCCTGTCTCTCGCTGTGTGTCTGTGCAGTGCCTGGCACAACGGGGCCCTGATCTCAGCTATGGCAGGGCCTGCCTCTCCCTGTGTGTCTGTGCAGCGCCCGGCACAACGGGGCCCTGATCTCATCTGGGGCAGGGCCTGTCTCTCGCTGTGTGTCTGTGCAGCGCCTGGCACAACGGGGCCCTGATCTCAGCTGGGGCAGGGCCTGCCTCTTGCTGTGTGTCTGTGCAGCGCCCGGGACAACGGGGCCCTGATCTCATCTGGGGCAAGGCGTGGCTCTCGCTGTGTGTCTGTGCAGCACCTGGCACAACGGGGCCCTGATCTCAGCTGGGGCAGGGACTGTCTCTTGCTGTGTGTCTGTGCAGCGCCCGGCACAACGGGGCCCTGATCTCAGCTGGGGCAGGGCCTGTCTCTCGCTGTGTGTCTGTGCAGCGCCTGGCACAACGGGGCCCTGATCTCAGCTGGGGCAGGGCCTGCCTCTTGCTGTGTGTCTGTGCAGCGCCCGGCACAATGGGGCCCTGATCTCAGCTGGGGCAGGGCCTGCCTCTCGCTGTGTGTCTGTGCAGCGCCCGGCACAATGGGGCCCTGATCTCAGCTGGGGCAGGGCCTGTTTCTTGCTGTGTGTCTGTGCAGTGCCTGGCACAACGGGGCCCTGATCTCAGCTGGGGCATGGCCTGCCTCTTGCTGTGTGTCTGTGCAGCACCCGGCACAACAGGGCCCTGATCTCAGCTGGGGCAGGGACTGTCTCTCCCTGTGTGTCTGTGCAGTGCCCGCCACAAGGGCGCCCTGATCTCAGCTGGGGCAGGGACTGTCTCTCCTTGTGTGTCTGTGCAGTGCCTGGCACAATGGGGCCCTGATCTCTCTCGCTGTGTGTCTGTGCAGTGCCTGGCACAGTGTGACCCTGATCTCAGTTAGTGCCTCTAGGTGCTACGCATGTAATACACCTATCAATCAAAGAACTATAAAATCTTATTATGCTATTATGGCTCCAGCTGCCTATACAGGGCTCTGACCACCCTGACTGGCCATGAGCTGTCACAGCTGAGGCTGTAGATTCGTAGCAATATTATAGACAGGGGTTGGCAACCTTTCAGAAGTGCTGTGCCGAGTCTTCATTTATTCACTCTAACTTAAGGTTTCACATGCCAGTAATACATTTTAATGTTTGCAGAAGGTCTCTTTCTAAAAGTCTATAACATAGAATTAAATTATTGTATGTAAAGTAAATAAGGTTTTAAAAATGTTTAAGAAGGTTCATTTAAAATTAAATTAAAATGCAGAGCCCCTCGGACCGGTGGCCAGGACCCAGGCAGGGTGAGTGCCACTGAAAATCAGCTCGCGTGCCGCCTTCAGCACACGTGCCATAGGTTGCCTACCCCTGTTATAGAGGCTCATGAAAGGAGGGATGGGATAGAGAGGATGTGGGAATGAAGGTGTCTTGGCTTTATGTAAACGTCCGGGTATGTAACAGTGAGGGTGAGTGATGGGTTGGATACAGGATGCGTGGGGTTACCTGCTGAGCTGTTTTCCACCCCACACAAATTTCGCTTCAGGCAAGATCGGAAACCCTCCAATGTACGTTTGCATGCTGGTGTGTTTTGATTTATCTGCTGGATGGCTGCTGTCGGGTGAGTCTGGGATGGGCACTGGACAACTTAAAGATAAATAGAAGCGAAAAATTGGAAAAGACAAGGCCAGATTCCAGCTGGGGTAGATCAGCCGTAACTCCACCCACAGGCGCTGATTTCTGGTTTTCCCAGTGGATGCTTCACCCCCGCTCTGTCCTGAGCCCCCGCCCTTGCTCCGCCTCTCCCCGAGGCCCTGCCCTCATCCCGACTCTCCCCCCCGAGGCCCCGTCCTTGCTACGCTCTTCTTGCCCCTGCTTCACTCCATTCTCCATCCTCTCTCCCTTCCTTGCCCCATTGTCCCCTGCCCCAGCCCCCTTCCCCTGCCCTCCAAACAGCTGATTGGGAGCCATACCAAACCACTATGGCTGGTGGGTGCTGAGCACCCCCTATTTTTTTTCTGTCTGCTTGAGGCCCGGAGCACCCCTGGCATAGGCGCCTATGGCTCTATTGGTGTCAGTGGGCCGGATCCCAGCTGGTGTGACTTGGCCATAGCACCGTTGGAGTTGATGGGCAGATCCCCAGGCAATGTAAATCAATGACACTAAGGCAATTTATAGCAACTGAGAATCTGGCACAGTTGTCCCAGAATCACAACTTTCAAGGCTAGAAGAGACCATTAGGATCATCTAGTCTGACCTCCTGTATCACCCAGGCCAGAGGCCGCCGCTCAGCGATTCTCGCATTAAGCCCCAACAAGCTGTTTTGAGTTCCCGGTGCGTTGCTGGGCCGCAGCCCAAAACCCATAGCCAGGGGCTACTCACCCAGGACAGCCAACATTATCACAGCTCCCAGCAGGACGATGTTCCCGGCCCAGCCCACCCGATGCCAAAACGGGCACTGTGGACAAGCTGCAAGAATCAAGGGGGGAAAGGCAGAGCCGGTTTGCATGCACCGGGGAGATAACTGCCTGTGGTGCACCCACACCCATTGACATCTGCAAGGCGACATCTCTGCCCTTTAACGCTCTGGCCTGGCCTGTTTGCAGTTCTCACCTGTCAGTGGAAAGAAGCCCCCTTGTTTGACTGTGGCTAGCTGAGCAAATTGCATGCAAAAGTCTCTGAGAAGGAGGTGGATCTGACACTGCTCTTCTCAGCTCAACAGATCAGGAAACCCACTGCCGGAAGTGTGTGTGAGGTGGGAGGTAAAAGTGTTATAATGCATCTGATGAAGTGGGCTATAGCCCACGAAAGCTTGTACCCAAGGAATAATACTAGAAGGAACTAGAGTCGGTAATAGAATTCTGTCCTCCTAAGGAACTCACCTGGCTCTGTTTCTGTAGCAGCCGAGTGCCTCATCATAACCCGGGAAATATTTACCCTCCCTGCGCTGCTCTGAGACACAGCAGCGCAGTTATCCCCACCTTGTGTAGATACCAAGGCCAGAAGGAACCTTTGTGTTCCATCTAGTCTGACCCCTAGGATAGCACAGGTCAGATACCTGCCTCAAAGTAATACCTGCAGTGGTGCTGTCAGAAAAACATCTCAGCTTGAGTGAAAACCGGTCAGTGATGGAGAATCCCCCGTGACCCTTTGTAAATTGTTCCACAGGTTAACTACTCTCCCTGTTGTAAATGTACCCGTATTTCCAGCCTGAATTTCTCTAGCTTCAAGTTCCAGCCATTGGGTTGTGTTAGACCTTGGCTGGACTGCAGAGCCCGTCATCAAATATTTGTACTGACAGCCTGGGATCAAGTTACCCCGTCTCCTTCTCTTTGTTAAGCTGACGAGATGGAGTTCCTGGAGTCTCTCACTGTAACGCAGGTTTTCTAACCATTTAATCGTTCTCGTGGCTCTTACCTGACCCCTCTCTAGTTCATTAACCTCCTTCGTGATCTGTGCGCGCCAGCACTGGCCGCAGAGCCCAGCAGCGGTTGTATCGCTGACAGATACAGAGGTAACAGAACTCTGCCCTGTCTCTCTACGCCTGGTTTACAGGTGGGAAACTGAGGCAGCGAGTGATGGAGGGCCAGCTTTCCTAAGGTATTTAGGCACCTAAAAACCAGGCTGGGGTGTGATTTTTTTTTAAAAGCCTCTAAGTTCCACTGAAGCCAACACGTTCAGCTCCACTACCTGTGGAAGTCTGACCCTACGCGCCTAGCTCAAGGCAACACGGGGAGTGTGCAAAAAAGGACCTAACCCCAGGTCCTCCGAGTTCTGGGCAAGTGTCCTTCCCCCCGTCCCCCAGGCCTCAGTGACCCTGTTCCAAATCCGGAGTGACTCCACTGCAATGAATTGTATCAGGGCTGGATTCTAATCTCAGTGACCAGAGGTAAAGCCAGAGCAACCCCACTGAAGTCAATGGAGTTAGGACCAAATTCTGATCTCTGTGACCCTGATGTAAATCTGGGGTTAATGCACTGAAGCCAGTGAAGCTGTGCCCGCCTACACCTGGTGCATTGCTAGACCTGCTATTTATCAACATTATAGTAGTAAAAATGGAATCCCAGCCTCCCAAAATCCACCCCCCTGATAAACCGCCACAAAGTGAAGTGCACTCACTGCAATGCTGAGCCAAGGCTGACGTGTCGCTGGGCGGGGAACCTGCCAGCCAGTTTACATAATCATAGACTTCTCCATCAGCCATGGCCAGCAAAGGCAAGAGCTGTGTGTGAAGGCAGCGTCCTAGCTGTGTGTGAGCTAAGACCAACACGCCTCCACCAGGAAATACTGGATCTGTTGAAGTCTGCCACCTTCTGACCATTGCATGGGCATTGACGAATGGCTGAATAATTTGTACCTTCTGCCCTAGTTGCTCTTTTCAAAAATGCCAGGAGAGTTGAGTGCTCGACTTGACTCCGACCCAATGCAGATCCTAACTCAGTTAGGCAGCAAATTCCAATCTGGAGCCATGCAGAGCCAGAGCAAGCGGTCCTGTGTGTAGATCCTGCCCCTCTGCTTTTGTCTGTGCTCGGAGAATAAATGGTCTTTGAGGGGGCTGCCCACGGTGGTTAACTGTCAAAAGCCTTTGTAGCTATTTTAGCTGAAGAGGAGGAAATGAGCTCGAAAAGAGAGTGGGTGGGGCAGTTTTCCATCACAAAGTTTCACTAACATGATTTTTCGGTTTGTTTCGTTTTGGTTTTTCTGTTTTGTTTTGGCAGAAAGCAGCTGCTTTCCTCCAAAAGTTTGGAATGTTCGTCCCCCAACTAACAATCCCCCACAGGGAAAGAAAAGGTTGCAATTGGGGGGTGGAGCTGTGGGTGGTAAAAGATTTTGTGTGGGGAGGATGCAGAAGAAGCAGAAAGTTTCCACTGAAAATGTTGATTAAAATGGTAACACAAAAACCACTTCCCATCAACATTTTTTGTGGGGGGAAAAACCAGCATTTCCCGATGTTTGAAATCCAGCTTCTCTGGCCTGGTTTAACTGTGTAGTCCAAGGGGAGGAAGTTGGTGTTTTTATTATTAATTATTTGCCTTGGGGCAGTTGTTTCATTCTATGTGTAGCTAGACAGACTTGCCCTCCCTTAGCACCCTAAAAATAGAAGCGTGGGTGTTGTCTCAGGCTCCCAGCTCATGGCCAGGCCCGCCTGCCTTCCCCCTGGTCTGAGCTCAAGGCACTAGCCCAAGTCACAGCACCGTCCCAGCCACCCTGCCAGTTTTTGTATGCTAGCGCCTGTGACTCTAGCCCGAATCTTTTCACAAGTAGCCCTGCTACGTGGGAGCAGAGCATGGCAATGACCTGCTCTGAATGCACGTGCTCCCCAACTGGCCTTCAAACCTCCCTGCTCATTGACTGGCTGGAAAAGTCACCCCCCTGTCACTGAAGTGCAGAAGACCTTTCCACAGCAGAAGACCTTTCCAGCCCACCCCACTGCTCTGAAGGTGATGCTACGCCCCGGTGACCTAGAGCGAGGTTTAGAACCTAGCATGAAAACATCTGGAGAACATGGCTGTGTAGAATGATTAATCGTTCCACAGATTTGAAGCTTATTAGGTCATCTTGTCTAACATCCATAATGCAGGCCAGAGATTATCTGTAATGCCACAGCAAGTCCATGGCAGCTGTTTGAGACAGGTGTCTTTTAGGAAGATGCCTTAATTTGATGATACTTGACAATGCTTTCCTCCAGAGTGAATAGATACAGCCCCCAACGACAGGCCTCTATAGATCTGTGTGAAAGTGTAAAACATTTTGGGGTTGAAAAAAAGAGCCTTTTCAAAACCAGACATTTTTACCCCAAAATGTTCTTTTGATGGGTTTTTTAAAAAAACAAAATATTGAATTATTTGCCATTTTTCCTTTCCCTCCTGTGACAAAATTGGGGATTTTCTTAGTGTTTCACAGGAATACGGTGCGTGCCTCAGTTTCCCCTGTGTTCTTCATGTTTAACGAGGTGATGGGAGAGGGTTTGTTGGTGCAGAGGACCCTCCAAGTGTGACCTCGCCTAGAAGCGAGGACTCCGGACAGCGGCCTGGAGATGGGGTACCCTAGCAACTGGTGACCTGGAGCACAAGTTCTGTGAGTCCATGACACCCACCTTTTCTCCTCCTTTTTTCTCCAGTGGCAAAAGGGAAAAGATCAGGGGGAGGGTGGAAAGAGGAAATAACCCACAAACACACAACCCCCCCGAAAAATGGGGAAAAATGAAAAAGTTCTAAAAGAAAATTCTGATGAAAATTTCCAAACACACAAAAAATTAAATAAATGAAACATTTAAAAACTTTAAAAATAAAAGATCCGTAGAGTCTAAGGCCAGAATAGACTACTGTGATCATAGTCCTGGGGTAGTCAATTATTTCTTGTCAAAGTCCCAATTTCTTGGTCAAGGTCTAGTCCATGTCCAGACGCCAGAGAAAAGAATAAAATAAATAATAATAATAAATTAAGTAAATAAAAAGATGTCAACGTTCATTCAAAAGCATCTGGTGGTCCGGCTCTGGCCTGTGGTCGGTTGTTGACTATCCCAATTTAGTCTGACCATATAACGCGAGCCAGTGAACTCCACGGAGTTCATGCCTCTTTGAACTATAGCCGGGCTTTCAGAAAAAGATCCAATCTTGAGTCAAGAATTTGGAAACTTTTGTCCATTTTTTCACAACCAGCCGTAAGCCCTTAACATGCAAACTGAACCTGGTCCCATTGCATTGTGGGTCACTTTTGCTCAGGATTGTGGGAGAAATCTGTCCAATTTGGGGAATTGTGGGAAGAGGGAATAATCCACGTGGCTGCAGGGAGGATTCCCAACGGGATTTATTCTTATGTTACCGTAGCACTGCCCCAACCCTAAGCCATTGCTGCTCTACGTACAAATGGTCAGTATTTAGCGTGGGCAGAGTTGCCTAGCCAAGCGATGGCATCTTCAGTGGCGCGATGCAGTTCTAGGCCACCGCTAACCTAGTCGTCAGGCATTCATCAACAACGTGTGTCATCGGCTGTGTCGCACCGCAGCTACACAAAGGGCTGTCACGAAGGCCCCAATGACACTGGTTGGCTGCACAGAGACCTTGCCCTGGAATCTGCTCAACAGGGACCATTGGCGACAGGGCAGGTCAAACCCAGGTGGGCAGATTGTGGGGTCGGCGATGAGGGCCTGGTTGGGGATTATAACAGATCCATTCCTCTCGCCAGAGTGTTTCCACCCTAACATCCTGCCATGGCAGATGAGACCATAATGGGCGACGTGACGGTTTTTAAAGGTCATTGTGCAGCGGCAGGCTTGGGCTGGCGCGTACTTTCTCCAGCAACTTGCGAGTGGTGACCTCTCATCTGATATGAGGCGGAGCGATATTGTTCAGGACTGAGAGCCACGGGAGTGGAGTCGGACGGAGGGTGCTGGAGCTGAGGCACAAGGCGGCAGGTAACTGCGTATCCACCAGTTTGGTGCATTATGATCGACTCCATACTGTTGTGCCGCACTCCGCCACCGAATACGAGGGGGCAAGATCCTGGTAAGTGGCTTTCTGTCAATGTTTTCAGCCTGCGCCCTGCCCAATCAGCACACGGCTGTGGCCCATGTGACATCCTCAGGGTCATACAGGAGGTATATATAGTGTGTGGACGCAGCCCACATAACACATAGGGGAGCTGCATATGCAGCCCACAGTGGTAGCTAGGTTGAGCACCTGCTTCTGTCCCAAAGAGCTTCCAACGAAAAGGCCAGACAGAGAGTGGGAGAGGAAACAGAGGTGAACTGACTTGCCGAAAGTCACCCAGATGGCCAAGGTGGGACACAAATCTAGGTCTACTGAATCCCAGTCCGGTGCTGCCCGACCCACTGGACCACACTGCCGCTATGCGATGAGTGTGTGTCTCTGTGAGGCAGAAGCATAGAGCCAGGAGTACCTCAGCGCCCATCACACGGCATCATCTCACACTGCAGCACAAGGATCTTTCTGCAGCCGGCCGAGCAGTGATTCAGGGACGCAGAGGAAGACCTCCGGTCCTGGAAGAGATCCGTGGACCAAGAAAGACGGAGGACTGGTCTGCATGGAAAACTTCTGGCAGGATAGCAGTGTCTCTCAGGGGTGTGGGAAAGGAGACAGTGCTAGGTCGATGGAAGAATTCTTCCACATCCCTATGTGTCACCTCTCTGGAGGATCTCTCCCATTCCTGTCCACGCTGCAATGCTGCAGCCGTGCCGCCGTAGCATTGTAAGTGTAGCCCTCGCCAGGCAGCGTGACTGTCACATTGTTACTTAAACAGACAAAACGGGGGCTGCTAGAACTCGCCCCAGCAGCATCAGGGTTTGCAAACTGAGCTGCAGCACGTCACACCTCCACGAGCGGCCTCAGTGTCTGGGGGCCTTGCAGGAAACTGTCTTCAGGCAAGAATGTCTTTGCTAGGTGAGCAGCTTCCAGCAGTCCTTTGCACCCACATGTTATCAGCTCTGGCTCGTCAGTCCACCCCTGTTCTCCCCCTGCTGTGTCCCACTTCCTCAGGTTCTTCTCGGTGTATCTCAGAACAGGGCTTCCTGCTGTTGGAGGCTGGGGGCTGCAGACCGGTTTCATGGAGATGTGTCCTTGTTTTGGGCCACACGGGACCACTAGGTCATCTAGCCTAAAATCCGGTATAATGCAATTTCCAGAGACCTGCCGATAGTGGGGGGAGCAGAGAGAGGGCGGCGGCTTTGGCAGGCGTTACTGAGCATGCTCAGTCATCAGATCATAAGAATGGCCATAGTGGGTCAGACTAAAGGTCCATCTAGCCCAGTGTCCCGTCTTCCAACAGTGGCCAATGCCAGGTGCTTCAGAGGAAAAGAACGGAACCGGTAATCATCCAGTGATCCAGCCCCTGTCTGTGTGAGCATACTCAGTACAAACCAAGCAGCAAATCTGGGGATGAGGGCACGTAACCCTGCATGCTCCCTCCCACCCCCCCATGCATCACCTCTGGTAATATCTTTTATTGGATCTGTTGGAGAGAGAGAGACAAGCCTTTGAGGTCCACCGAGCTCTGCTGCCTGTCTGGGAAAGGTCCTCAGAGTGTCACAGCTCAAAACAAGGTGGAAGAGATGGAGAAGCATAAGGAGTTACCAAGAAACCACTCCAAATAACACAAGCCAGAGAATCTCACGATGTTACCCCTGTACTAAGCCCAGTGACTTGTGTCTGACTAAAAGCCTCTTCCTGAAAGGCATCAAGAGATGGAGCATCCACCACTTCCCTGGGGGTTTCTTCCAATGATTAATCACCCTCACATGTGCCATGTTTTTAACTGGGATTTGGCTCTTGTTCTGCCTTTCTTGGCTACATTAAAGCACCTTCAATACCCAGTATTTTATCCCCATAAAGATATTCATTTAGTATCTATTTAATGCCAGGTACAGCCTGTTAGAGCCAGTCAGGAAACGGAGGAGGAAGGGTTCCGAGGAATAATTTTGACAACAATGGAAAAAAAAATCTTTTGACAGAGTTTTTAAAGGAAAACTGAAGACTGGTTTTCCTAGCGCAAAACTGAAACTTTCAAGAAATGTGACCATTTAAAAAACGTTGGCATAACGATGACACCATAGCCTCATACCTTAGTTGCAACATATGCCAATGCATGGAGTTTTCCATTGTCGGAACTCCACACCGTGAGGTTAGCTACACTGATGGATGCATTATTCCGTGTCTTCACTACGTCTGCAATGAGCGTTCGGTTGGAATAGCTGTGTCAGTCAGCGATGTGTGCTCTTCAGAAGAACGGCCACACTGGGTCAGACCAAAGGTCCATCTAGCCTCAGTATCCTGTCTTCTGACAGGGCCCAGTGCCAGATGCTTCAGAGGGAATGAACAGAACAGGGCAATTTAGTGACTGATCCATCCCGTCGTCCAGTCCCAGCTTCTGGCAGTCAGAGCCAGGGACACTCAGAGCATGGGGTTGCATCCTGGACCATCTTGGCTAACAGTCATGGAGAGACCCATCCATCATCCATCTAGGGAAGTTGTGGAATCTCCATCTCTAGGGAAGTTGTGGAATCTCCATCTCTGGAGATATTTAAGAGTAGGTTAGATAAATGTCTATTAGGGATGGTCTAGACAATATTTGGTCCTGCCATGAGGGCAGGGGACTGGAATCGATGACCTCCCGAGGTCCCTTCCAGTCCTGGAGTCTATGAGTCTATGAGTCTATCATGAGATTCTCATTCTATTTTTTCACACCTCTTAACTGATATAGCTACACCAGCCTGAATTTACAAGCTAGTCTACACTAGTGGGTTCGAGTGGAGGTGGGGATAGAAATCAGGATAGAAATTTCCCCATTGCTAAATCCTATGTAAAGTGCTTTGAGCCCTATAGCCTGAAATTACCCTGAAATGCAAGGATATGACTGTCCAATGGTGGTGTTCTTAAATCGCTCTCTCCGTGAACAAAAGAGGCGTCTAACTGGGACTAGTGACCAGATGCTGGCTTAAGGAGTTCCAGTCATTGCACAGACTAAAAGGGTTAAATACATCATAGCTGTTTCTATTTACACACCAGTATGGTTGTGTATTTTATTACAACACTGGCCACGGTTCCTCCACTGGTGCACAGGTAGACCTTGCCCCCTGGAGGTGACAAGCAGATAAAACAGTGACTGAATCCTGCAATAATTCTCTCCAGTGGAGGTAAAGCTGAATTGTCCTGCTCTGAGTTTTGTGCTATACAACGTGATTAGTGAATTTTCTTGTCACTTTAGTGCACTGCT
Organism: Gopherus evgoodei; assembly: GCF_007399415.2. Classification (NCBI taxonomy): domain Eukaryota; kingdom Metazoa; phylum Chordata; order Testudines; family Testudinidae; genus Gopherus; species Gopherus evgoodei. Next base: position 5,949,312 of record NW_022059994.1, on the reverse strand, counting down.
GGGGAGGTGGGTAGGGGATGGAGAAATGGAACCAAATTCACTGGGGTTTGAAATGACATGGCTATAAATAGTAAGACATCATTTTCTGAAAATGTTTGGCCTACATTTTTTTTCTAGAGTAGAACAACTTTTCAACCAAATCAAACATGTTTCCAGCAAATTTTTGCTTTGGTCAAATTTTTCTGGCTTTTTCCTTGAAACAACAGAAAACAAAAGCCAGTTTCCCACAAAAATTGTGTATGTGGGGGGGTTCTTTGAAAAAGTGGAAATCAGACATTTTTGAGGTGAAACTTTTTTCCATTTTCAATAAAAATGTTCCATTTTCAGTTACAAAAAAGTTCAGATTTTGAAAACTGAAGAGGAGAATCAAAATTTTTTTTCTGAAAATGGAAAACATTTTTACAGAAAAAAAAATCTGTTCCTGAGCAGGGACTGTCTCTCGCTGTGTGTCTGTGCAGCGCCCAGCACCACGGGGCCCTGATCTCAGCTGGGGCAGGGACTGTCTCTCCCTGTGTGTCTGTGCAGCGCCCGGCACAATGAGGCCCTGATCTCAGCTGGGGCAGGGACTGTCTCTCGCTGTGTGTGTGTGCAGCACCCAGCACAACAGGGCCCTGATCTCAGATGGGGCAGGGACTGTCTCTCCCTGTGTGTCTGTGCAGCGCCCGGCACAATGGGGCCCTGATCTCAGCTGGAGCAGGACTGTCTCTCCCTTTGTGTCTGTGCAGCGCCCGGCACAACGGGGCCCTGATCTCAGCTGGGGTAGGGCCTGCCTCTCCCTGTGTGTCTGTGCAGCATCCAGCACTACGGGGCCCTGATCTCAGCTGGGGCAGGGACTGTCTCTCGCTGTGTGTCTGTGCAGTGCCCGGTACAATGGAGCCCTGATCTCAGCTGGGGCCTCTAGGCATGACCATCATGTTTACAATAATGTCACAGGAATCTTTTAATACTCTGAAGACAGTATTAGAAGCACTGTGTGAAAAAATTATACATTTATTTATTTTTTAAATAATCAAAGGGCCAGATTCCCAGCGGGTGTGAACTAGCCGTAACTCCATTGGAGTCAAAGGGCCAAGACCCCCAATGGATGTAAAAAATCAGCATTGCGCCATTCACTTTATCGGCGTTACCCAGATTTACGCTGCCTGAGGCTTTGTTAGCTGAAATAGAGATGAGGACACAGGATGTTCTGCATTCCATATATGCAGACAGAGGCCAATCCATCCATTTAAATGAGCACAGCTTCCTTTTGGCAAATCCATTTATAGTGAGTGTTGCAGATTTCAGACTTGATCTGAGTCTTCTTTACTGCAGCACAGCTGTTCTCTTCCGCAGGACCCGATACCGTGAACCTGTGAAAGGAGTGAAGGAGACAGTCACAAGCAGTGGGTTCAGAAATGGGGAAGAGGATCTATCCAGCATGCTGGGGTACCAGCCATCATCTCTAGTCTTTCCCTAGATAGGCTAATAGATGAAAGGAGTTGATACGTTACGTCCAGACCTGGTGGAGAGGTGATTAATCAGAGTGCTAGTGCAGAGAAGACAATCTTTAGAACCATGCAAATGTTCCTCTTTTGAAACATACATGAAAAGTTGAGTCAATTTCAAATTTCAGTGAAAAAACAGGAAGTTTTGATAAATTTTGAGCAGGTTTTTGACCTAGTTTTTGGACCAACTGTGCAGGCAGTTGGGACTTTCTCAGTTTTGAAATTGATCAGCTTTTGAATTTTGAAATCTCCGATGTTGACCAAAAGATTAGATTGAAAAAATCCTGTTTCTCCCCATTTTGTAACTAGTTCTGCCCAGGAGTGTGGGACGATGCAAACAGAGACCCGGATCCTGCAAACATTTATGCACTTGTTTTGATTTCCTCCCATGCATACTGCCATTCACTTCTGAGACTTAACCCCAGATGTGTTTGCAGGATTGAGGCCCTGACACTGTAAGATGTAATGGATGAAATCTTTGCCCCATGGAGGTCAACAGCAGATTTTCCATTGACTTTAATGGGGCCCAGGGTTTTACACTATGTATTTATTGCAGACTGATGTCAAATACTAATCAAGAATCACTCACAGCATTTGATTTAACGGGGAACCATCCACCCAGGTCCACATCCTCCCTGAGGAGGTGATGCTGAGTCCAATCCACACCGGATTTTGATTTCCTGTAAGATTCTGTGCGAACTCCTGTGAAATGGACACAGGGTCAGAGAGAACTGAACATTGTAGAATTCTCTGGCTCCTTTGCTCACGATGCAAATGAGACCTGATCTCTAGTATTTGAGTTTTGATCATTAATACTGGTGACAAGTCAGAACCAGATGAAAGTCCGATTAGAAGTAAACATAACAAACAATGTATAGCATTAATTAATAACTGAATCAGTCCTGTTCCCCTCCACCAAGATTTTGATGATTTTTGGTTATCATTTTCGGTGAACATCAGTAAACATTCTCCATTTTTTTTAATGACAATTTTTAAAATTTTGTGTTGTTTTTTTTTAAACACAGCTCTAATGAATAATTAATAGCATTTCAACCCTGGGCAAACATGTCAGCTGTTACCCGCCCACTGCACCCCCTTTCCATATAGGATTCTGTACTGAGTGAACAAACCCTGTGCAACGTTGTTATACAGCTGTTACCCAACTGCACCACGCCAGAAGTAGCCGCATCCCGGTGATAGCTGAACAATCCCTGTCTCCAGTTTGTACCTAATCATTTTAACATGGTAAAATGTTTTTGGATCTACTATTAATGTATTTATTTATATAAAAATTTAATTGTTCCAAGCCTAAATATATAGGCTTGGGACGATTCGATTTTTATCGGCAAATGTTGACTTCACCGTACACACACAAACTGATGAAAAATATTTCCACTGACAATAATTAAAATTTACAGAGAGGCAAAGAAAGAAAAATGTTATTTGAGAACTTAGCATTTGATTTAAGGATTCTTACTTTGTATATGTTGACTGTTACAAAACTGAACCTCTTTGAATCTCAACATCTACTGTCATTAATTAATTATGGTCTGACCTCGCTTCCCAGTGTCTGACCCCGCCCCATGATTTCCAACAACTGAAAATTTACAGCAATAAAAATTGATTAAAAAATACTTCAAATCCATAATTCTGCACAACTGAAAATGTAAATTGTTTAAAAAAACGATTAAAAATAAATGGAGAATATCTGTCGAAATTCTGAAAAAAACTAACATTTTTTCACAGGAAAAATTTAAAGTGAAATGAACAGAAAAATTGTGAATGAAAATTTTACTTTCAAAAGTTTGTTGCTGGAAAAATAAAAGAGGGCTTCATGACCTGCTCTCATTGACAAGGACACAAATATGTTAGGTGAAGTGTAACACATTCTTTACCAGCTCCTCCCGGTCCTGGATCACTAGAAGGTCAGATCCCCTCTGTGAGCAGTCATCACGGCTCAAGCGCCAGTATTTATTCTCTTTAGAAACCCAGTAGCACTTGTCCATGTGTAGCACCCAGTGCCTGGGGCAGAGTTTGCACTCGGAGCCCTCTGGACGGGGAAATGGAACAGTTATTAAAATAATGGATCTGATTGTTCTAACCTGCTCCACCAGCAGAGACACACAGAGCCTTCACACTCAATGTTTTAGTGAGACGAAGTGCAGCACATTGGCAGAACTCTGGGGGGCGCGGTAAGACCATAACACCATGGGGTGCTCAGAGTAAGTGCTGGTTCCAATACCCCAGTGTGATGCAAGGGGTCACTGTGCTACAAGTTAGCAGAGCAGAAGGATCAGCAGGGCGCGCTGTCCCTGCACAATCAGTGCTGGCCCCAATGCCCCTTTGTGGCGCTGTGGGGGCAGGCGGGGGGCTGTGTTCAGTTATCAGGGTAGAGGCTCAATAATGTGCTCTCACCTTGCAGTAGGGTGACCAGATGTCCCGATTTTATAGGGACAGGCCCGATATTTGGGGCTTTTTCTTATATAGGCTCCTATTACCCCCTACTCCCATCCCGATTTCTCATGCTCGCTATCTGATCAGCCTACCTTGCAGCCACTGCTGACCCCAGTGCACCAGTGCAGTGCTGGGGACGCTGTGCTGCAGGACTCAGTAGGGAGTATGCTAATGTCAGTCAATGCTGGCCCTGATCTCAGCTGGGGCAGGGCCTGCCTCTCGCTGTGTGTCTGTGCAACGCCTGGCACAACGGGGCCCTGATCTCAGCTGGGGCAGGGATTGTCTCTCCCTGTGTGTCTGCACAGCGCCCGGTACAACGGGGCCCTGATCTCAGCTGGGGCAGGGACTGTCTGTCGCTGTGTTTCTGTGCAGCACCCGGCACAACGGGGCCCTGATCTCAGCTGGGGCAGGGCCTGCCTCTCCCTGTGTGTCTGTGCAGCGCCTGGCACAACGGGGCCCTGATCTCAGCTGGGGCAGGGCCTGCCTCTCGCTGTGTGTCTGTGCAGCGCCTGGCACAACGGGGCCCTGATCTCAGCTGGGGAAGGGCCTGCCTCTCGCTGTGTGTCTGTGCAGCGCCTGGCAGAACGGGGCCCTGATCTCAGCTGGGGCAGGGCCTGCTCTCCCTGTGTGTCTGTGCAGCACCTGGCACAACGGGGCCCTGATCTCAGCTGGGGCAGGGACTGTCTCTCGCTGTGTGTCTGTGCAGCACCCAGCACAACGGGGGCCTGATCTCAGCTGGGGCAGGGCCTGTCTCTCCTTGTGTGTCTGTGCAGCGCCCAGCACAACAGGGCCCTGATCTCAGCTGGGGCAGGGACTGTCTCTCGCTGTGTGTCTGTGCAGCACCTGGCACAACGGGGCCCTGATCTCAGCTGGGGCAGGGCCTGTCTCTCCTTGTGTGTCTGTGCAGCGCCCAGCACAATGGGGCCTTGATCTCAGCTGGAGCAGGGCCTGCCTCTCGCTGTGTTTCTGTGCAGCGCCTGGCACAACGGGGCCCTGATCTCAGCTGGGGCAGGGCCTGTCTCTCCTTGTGTGTCTGTGCAGCACCCAGCACAACGGGGCCCTGATCTCAGCTGGGGAAGGGACTGTCTCTCCCTGTGTGTCTGTGCCGCACCTGGCACAACGGGGCCCTGATCTCAGCTGGGGAAGGGCCTGTCTCTCCCTGTGTGTCTGTGCAGCACCTGGCACAATGGAGCCCTGATCTCAGCTGGGGCAGGGCCTGCCTCTCCCTGTGTGTCTGTGCAGCACCCGGCACAATGGGGCCCTGATCTTAGCCGGGGCAGGGCCTGCCTCTCGCTGTGTGTCTGTGCAGCGCCCGGCACAACGGGGCCCTGATCTCAGCTGGGGCAGGGCCTGTCTCTCGCTGTGTGTCTGTGCAGCGCCTGGCACAACGGGACCCTGATCTCAGTGCCTCTAGATGCTACACATGTAATACACATATCAGCTAAAGAACTATAAAATCGTAATGCACTATTATCGCGAAAGCTGCCTGTATCTTTCAAAGCTCAGATCACCCTGGCTGGCTGGTAGCAGTCACTGTTGAGGCTGTAGTTTCCTGGCGATATTAAAGAGGCTCATGAAAGGAGGGATGGGATAGAAGAGGTGGGAACAAAGGTGTCTCGGCTTTATGTAAACATCCGGGTATGTAACAGTGAGGGTGAGTGATGGGTTGGATACAGGATGCGTGGGGGGGTTACCTGCTGAGCTGTTTTCCACCACACACAAATTTCGTTTCAGGCAAGATCGGAAACCCTCCAATGTACGGTTGCACGCTGGTGTGTTTTCATTTTTCTGCGGGACGGCTGCCGTCGGGCGAGTCTGGGATGGGCACTGGCCAACTTCAAGATAAATAGAAACAAACAATTGGAAAAGACAAGGCCAGATTCCAGCTGGGGTAGATCAGCCGTAACTCCATCCACAGATGCTGATTTTTGGTTTTCCCAGAGGGTGATACACCCCTGCTCTGTCCTGAGGCCCCATCCTTGCTCCGCCTCTCCCCCGAGGCCCTGCCCTCTCTATGCCTCTTCATGCCCCTGCTTCACCCCCTTCTCCATCCCCTCTCCCTTCCTCGCCCCACTGTCCCCTGCCCCATCCCCCTTCTCCTGCCCTCCAAACAGCTGATCAGCAGCCAGCCCTGGGGCCACGCCAAACCACTGTGGCTGGTGGGTGCTGAGCACCCCCAATTTTTTCTTTCTTTCTATGCTTGAGGTCTGGAGCACCCCTGACGTTAGTGCCTCTGGCTCCATTGGTGTCATTGGGCCAGAACCCAGCTAGTGTGACTCAGCCATAGTGCCGTTGGAGTCGATGGGCAGATCAATGACACTAAGGCAATTTATAGCAACTGAGAATCTGGCACAGTTGTCCCAGAATCACAACTTTCAAGGCTAGAAGAGACCATTAGGATCATCTAGTCTGACCTCCTGTATCACCCAGGCCAGAGGCCGCCGCTCGGCGATTCTCGCATAGAGCCCCAACAAGGTGTGTTGAGTTCCCGGTGTGTTGCTGGGCCGCAGCCCAAAACCCACTGCCGGGGGCTACTCACCCAGGACAGCCAACACTATCACAGCTCCCAGCAGGACGATGTTCCCGGCCCAGCCCACCCGATGCCAAAGCGGGCACTGTGGACAAGCTGCAAGAATCAAGGGGGGAAATGCAGAGCCGGTTTGCATGCACCAGGGGAGATAACTGCCTGTGGTGCACCCACACCCATTGACATCTGCAAGGCGACATCTCTGCCCTTTAACACACTGGCCTGGCCTGTTTGCAGTTCTCACTCCTCAGTGGAAAGAAGCCCCCTTGTTTGACTGTGGCTAGCTGAGCAAATTGCATGCAAAAGTCTCTGAGAAGGAGGTGGATCTGACACTGCTCTTCTCAGCTCAGCAGATCAGGAAACCCGCTGCTGGAAGTGTGTGTGTGTGTGGGGGGAGATGAACGTGTGTTAATGATCATACAGAGATACAGTAAGCTGGTGTAAACCATCAGCTCTGAGTGGATCTCTAAACTGAGGCTGGCCGGGACGATACCAATCATCTCAACTCATCTCCTGCAACAGACGGGGCTGGGAATTTCACCCAGGATTTCCAGCCCCCAGCCCAGCAATACGTGGTGGGATGAAAGCGAGACACAGAACACATCGCTCAGTGACACACCTTGCAGAAGGTGTCATCTCTTAGGGATCCCTTTGTGCTGCCCGATTTAGAGAGGGGGAGGAGCTGTCAGACCCAGTGCAGAGAGACCAACGCTCGCCTTGGTTGTGAAGCCTACAAAAAAAACTTGACAATGGCTAGGCTGAGGGTGCAGCCACCACAGCTCCTCACAGCTTCCATTATGGGCTCGTCATTCTCCCTATCCGTTTGTCCGTCAGCTTCTGTCGTCTCTTGCCTTAGGCCCAGATTAGAAATGCAATAGGGCAGGGCACTGCCTTTTTATCCCAGGTTTGTGCAGCACCCAGCACAACGGCGTCCTGGTAAACGACCGGGGCTGCTAGAGGCCACGAAAATACAAATAATAATTAAGTGACTTGATCGAGGTCACACAGGGAGTCAGTGGCAGAGCCAAGAACCAAAACCAGGTTTCTCACGTGCTAGTCTGGTAGCCTAGCAACAAGGACATCGAGCCAAAAGAGGCTCTTGCACTGATAGACTGGAGTGGGACTGCCTCGGGGTGGTGACTCAGCGAAAACCCTGCTCCCTCGGTGGTTCAGAGCCACAGCTGATGGGTTTAGGCACTAAAAATTCGTTGCTGTTTTTTTATCCCCTCCAGGAGTCAGCCCGACTCTAGAAGGAACTGGAGTCGGTAACAGAAGTCTGTCCTCTTAAGAAACTCACCTGGCTCCGTTTCTGTAGTTTCTGGGTTGTGATGGTTCCTCATCATAACCCTGGAAATATTTATCCTCTCTGCACTGCTCTGAGACAGGGCAGTGCTGTTATCCCCACCTTGCGTAGATACCAAGCATAGGCACCGACTCAGTGGGTGCTCCACAGGGCTGGAGCACCCCCAGGGAAAAATTAGTGGGTGCTCTGCACCCACTGGCAGCCAAGCTTCTCTCTCCCCCCGCATGCCGCACCTCCTCCTCCACCTACCTCTCAGCTCTTCCCGCCTTGCTGCCACCAAACAGCTGTTTGGCAGCATGCTGGAAGGGAGGGGGAGGCGTGGGAATGTGGTGCGCTCAGGGGAGGAGGCGGGGAAGAGGCACAGCCGGGGTGAGGATTTGGGGAAGGGGCTGGAATGGGGGTGGGGCTGCGGTGGGAGGGGGGCTGGGACCAGGGCAAGAGAGGGGTCGAACACCCACTGGTGGAAGCAGAAATCGGTGCCTATGATACCAAGGCCAGAAGGGACCATTGTGATCATCTAGTCTGACCTCTAGGATAGCACAGGCCAGAGACCTGCCCCAGAGTAATACCTGCAGCGGTGCTGTCAGAAAAACATCCCAGCTTGAGTTAAAAAATGGTCAGTGATGGAGAATCCCCCATGACCCTTTGTAAATTGTTGCACGGGTTCACTACTCTCCCTGTTATAAATGTACCCGTATTTCCAGCCTGAATTTCTCTAGCTTCAAGTTCCAGCCATGGGGTTGTGTTAGACCTTGGCTGAACTGCAGAGCCCGTCATCAAATATTTGAACTGACAGCCTGGGATCAAGTCACCCCGTCTCCTTTTCTTTGTTACGCTGACGAGATGCAGCTCCTGGAATCTCTCACTGTAATGCAGGTTTTCTAACCGTTTAATCGTTCTCATGGCTCTTCCCTGACCCCTCTCTAGTAAATTAACCTCCTTCGTGATCTGTGCGCACCAGCATTGGCCGCAGAGCCTAGCAGCGGTTGTACCAGTGACAGATACAGAGGTAACAGAACTCTGCCCTGTCTCTCTACGCCTGCTTACAGGTGGGAAACTGAGGCAGTGAGTGATGGAGGGCCAGCTTTCCTAAGGTATTTAGGCACCTAAAAAAACAGCCAGATGTGATTTTTTTTAAAGCCTCTAAGTCCCTCTGAAGCCAACTTGCTCAGGGACCTAAGCACCTGTGGAAGTCTGACCCTACGTGCCTAGCTCAAGATGAGACAGGGAGTGTGCAAAAAAGGACCTAACTCCAGGTCCTCCAAGCTCTGAGCAAGTATTCTCCCCACCCCCCCGCACCCCGGGGCCCAATGTAATGGCACAGGAGGGCAGAGCTGTACAATATACTGTGACCAACTCGGTCTTGCTCTCACTATGCCCACGGCCTGCGTGAAATCATTTTCTGTGCCAAGTAAAGCTGCAGTCACTCAGCGCTGGGGTCAGATTTTCCTCAGTACCCCCAATCCGGGCTCGATGTCTCAGGAGACAGCTGTCCAGATGGCCCCAGTCCAACAGCAACTCCGGCTGTGAGGGTTTAGGGGCAGATTTCCAGAGATTAGCCCCCAATGCGCTGGGTTCCCCTGGAACCTAGCCACTGAGTTGGGTGCCCACTCGAAAGTCGAGAGCCCCTGCAAATTTGATCCCCGTTGCGGTGCTGAGCATTGTGGGAAAATGAATAAGTCAATCAAGGCGTAAAGGCCAGATGCTCAGCTGGTGCAAATCAGCAAAGCCCTGTAGACGGCAGTGGCATCACCATGATTTACACCAGGGGCCAACCTGGGTCTTAGACTGACCCTGGTATGTAATCATTCAGAGACACTGTCTCATTTACCCGTGCAGCAGCGAGTCAAAGCCTTACGCTGACCTTCTCCTACGGGCTAGAGCAGTGGTTCCCAAACTTTAACAACCCATGAACCCCTCTCACTAAAATGTCAAGTCTCGCGACCCCCCTCATAAAAGTGAAAATTTCCAGGGATTTTCTCCTTTACCTGAGTATAAATTACAAAAGCAGTGATCTGGGAAATATAAAATGTGTTCTTATGACATGCTTATTGCACACTTTATTAATCATTACAGTATTTTTATTACATTATGAAAATGGCAACACTCTTCCAAGACCTCCTTTCATAGCTTGTATCACTTTGACTAAGCCCGTTCTAAGACAAGGCTCCTATGTTTCATCAAGGACTATCAGATGTGAAACAGTGGGAAGGTATTTAGGAAGCCAACTCAAAGAGTTCCTCCTACACAAGCATTCACGTCTTGAGTAGTCCAGGCAAACAACACACATTACAACAAAGCTTAAACTTGTTCTTCATAATAATTTTACGAACAATACTAGCTGCCTATTTAATTTTAAAGACAGCAAAAAATATCCCCCTCTCTTTCCATTTCTTCTAAGGAGTCCTGACATTTCAATCTCCTCAGTGTGATAGAGACACTCGCTTTGATCTGCTTAGCTCTTGGAAGTCCAGGGGCTCCGGGCTGCTGGCTCTGTGCTGCCCAGGGTCCCTCGGGACAGCTCTGTGCACCATTAGGGATTTTTTTCCAGAGACCCCCTGTAACATTTCACAAAGCCCCAAGGGTTCCCAAACCCCAGTTTGGGAACCACTGGGCTAGAGGAACCTAAACCGAGACCCCCAGCTGATTCAAATCAGCTGAAATTAGAGTGACCAGACAGCAAGTGTGAAAAATCGGGACGGGGTGGGGGGGGTAATAGAACCTTTTTTAAAAGAAAAAGACCCAAAAATCAGGACTGTCCCTATAAAATCGGGACATCTGGTCACCCCAGCTGAAATGCCACCATGGAGCTGATGTGTACATGTTGATTCTCTAGCCATGCATAGTGATGCCCAGACAAAAATCTGTGTGAAGGTGGAAAGAAGGTGGCATGTAATTGGTAAAAGCTTTCCAGGGGTGTTATAATCATCCTACCACCAAGCGCTGCCCCAAAATTGAGAGTTAGGGTTACCCTGAAAAGGAATCCAGGTCTGGAAATGCACAATTAAGGCAGTGACAACTTAAATCTGCCCTGTAGTGATGCCATGAAATACAGATACAATTAGGATGAACACATTTTAGCATTTTGGATGCTGGGTTGATGAAGCTGATTTGAAAGAGACATTAGATTGTCTTCAGGTTATTTTCTTTCATAGAGTCAGGGCTGATTTCAGATCTCAGTGACCCTGTCCCAAATCTGGAGTGACTCCACTGCAATGAATTGTACCAGGGTTGGATTCAGATCTCAGTTACCTTGTTCCAAATCCAGTGACTCCACTGCAACGAATGGGATCAGGGCTGGATTTTCACCTCAGTGACCAGAGGCAAATCCAGAGCAACCCCACTGAAGTCGGTGGAGTTAGGACCAAATTCTGATCTCTGTGACCCTGGTGTAAATCCGGAGTTAATGCAGTGAAGTCATTGAAGTTGTGCCCACTTACACCAGATGGGGATCTGACCCCTGGTGCATTGCTAGACCTGCTATTTATCAACATTACAGTAGCAAAAATGGAATCCCAGCCTCCCAAAATCCACCCCCCTGAAAAAAACACCACAAAGTGAAGTGCACTCACTGTGATGATCAGCCGGGGCCGACCTGTCGCTGGGCAGGGAGCCTGCCGGGTGGGTGAGATAAGTGTAGATTACTCCCCCCTCAGCCATAGCCAGCAAAGGTGACAGGCAGGGAGCTGGGTGTGAAGGCACCGTCCTTGTGTCTGAGATAAGATGACCGACACCTCTTCTATCAGGAAATATTGTCTCTGTTGAAATATCCCCACTTCTGACCACTGCATGGGCTTTGGCGAATGGCTGAATAATTTGTACCTTCTGACCCAGCTGCTCTTCGAGGGTTGGGTGCTCGACCCTACTCAGATTCGATGGAGATTCTAACTCAGGCAGGCAGCGAATCCCACCCTGGAGCACCAGGCAGAGCCAGTGCAGACAGTCGTGTGTTTACCTCCTGCCCCTCTGCTTTTCTCTGTGCTTGGAGAATAAATGGTCTTTGAGGAGGCTGTCCACAGCAGCCACCTGTCAAAAGCCTGTGTTGCTTTCTTAGCTCAAGAGGCGGAAATGAGCTCGAAAAAAGGGTGGGTGGACAGTTTTCTAACAAAACGTTTTCTTGGGGGGTTTCACTCAAATGACATTTTTTGCAGAAAGCAGCCACTTTCCCAGAAAAGTTTGGAACGTTCGTCCCCCAACTAAACCCCCACACACACCCAAAAAGGAAAGGCTTTGGTCAGAGGGTTTGGTGGGGCGGTTGCAGAAGAAGTGGAAAGTTTCCACTGGAAATGTTGGTGAAACTGGCGGGAAAGAAAAAATCATTTCCCTCAACGTTGTCCATGGAAAAACAACCAGCATTTCCCAGTGGTTGAAATCAAACTTTCCTGGCACAGTTCAATGGCATGGTCCAAGGAGCGGGAAATTGGTGGTTTTAATATTCATTGTTTGCATAAGAACCTTGGAGCAGTTGTTTCATTATATGTGTGACGAGGCTTGCCTTTCCTTCACTGCAGCTAGCACCTTAAAAATAGCAGTGTGGATGTTGCCTCAGGCGAGCAGCTCAAGTCCAGGTCTGTCGTGTGCCTTCCCTCAGGTCTTGGCTGAGGGGACTGGCCCAAGTCACTAGCACTGTCCCAGCCACCCTGCCATTTTTTTGCATGCTAGCTCCAGGGAAGTCTTTACACAAGCAGCCCTAAGTGGATGCAGAGCCTGGCAATGAACTACTCTCCTGCACATGCCCCAAGCTGTTCCTCAAACCTCCCGGCTCATTGACTAGAAGCTGGTGAAAAAAGGTCGCGCACACACACACACACTCTCCCCGCCTCGCCCCCCCGGCAATGAAGTTTTTCTTTCCGCTGCAGAAGACCTTTCCAGCCCACCCACTGCTCTGAATGTGGTGCTACTCCCCGGTGACCTACCCTGAGGTTTAGAACCCAGCATCAAAACAGCTGGCGAATGTGGCTGTGAAAAGTGATTAATAGTTTCATAGATTTAAAGGTCATTAGAGCATCTTGTCTAACCCCAGATAACAGCAGTACTGCAGATGTCGAGTCCACAGCAGCTATTTGAGCTAGAGCAGGGGTTCTCCAACTGGGGGTTAGGCCTCCTCAGAGGGTTGCGAAGTGATTACACGGAGACGTCACGAGCTGTCAGCCTCCACCCCAAACCCAGCATTTATAATAGTGTGAATTATAAAAAGAAGTGTTTTAATTTATGAAGAGGGTCACACTCAGAGGCTTGCTGTGTGAAAGGGGTCCTCACATAACAGAGCGCTTCACTGCTCGTCCCAAAAATCAGTCAGAGACCACTTAATATGCAAGCACCAGTGCCCACCACCGTGTATATACAGTCCCTTCCAGCCAGCTCCCTGGGAGACACATAGCTTCTTCAGCCAGTTGTGCACTGCCACCACAAGCTCCTCCCTTCCTTGTCCCACCTTCTGCTTCCTTCCTGCCAGCTTTATTTAGCCTCCTGGCTAACAACACCCGCAAGTGTTTTTCCCTAAGCCCTTTGGCCAGCCACACCCAGCCAGTACCAATTAATACCCCTTAATTGGAGCTGGGCTAACAGAGGCCTGGCCCGAACCTTTTTGGCCAGCACCCTGCTACACTGGGGCGGGGGGGGGGATAGCTCAGTGATTTGAGCATTGGGCTGCTTAAACTCAGGGTTGTGAGTTCATTTCTTGAGGGGGCCATTAGGGATCTGGTGCCAAAATCAGTACTGGGTCCTGCCTAGTGAAGGCAGCAGGCTAGACCCAATGACCATTCAGGGTCCTTTCCAGTTCTAGGAGATAGAGTGTTTGTTTGTTTTTTTAAATGGAGATATCCTAACTCATTGGCTCTCAAAGTTTTACATTGGGGTGTATCTTTTCAAAAGTTTAATGATCCTTGGCAATACTTCCCTCCATGGTGTATAGATGTATTGCACAAGGACGGGCCCCTATAGACTTGTCAAAAGTGAAAGTGTTATGCATTTGGGGGTTGAAAAAAATGGCCTTTTCAAAACCAGCTCTTTTCACCCAGAAATGTACTGAGGGTTTTTTGAAAAACAAAATATTTAGTTATTTATCATTTTTCCTCTCCCCCATCCTCTTCTTTCCTCTCCTCTTGTTTTTTTTCCCATGGCAAAAGGAAAAAGATCAGGGGGATGGGGGGAAAGAAGACAAAAATCCACACAATCCTCTCCCTGAAAAATGGGGAAAAAATTGAAAATGAAAAAGTTCTAAAAAATTTCTGATGAAAATTTCCACTCACAAAAAAAAATTGAATAAATGAAACATTGAAAAACTTCCAACTGAAGCAGGGTCCATCGATTCTAAGGCCAATTGGCACCCCTGTGATCATCGAGCCCAGGGGTTGTCAATTATTTTTTGTCCACATCCCAATTTCTTGGTCACAGTCTACCCAAGGTCCAAACCCCAGAGAAAATAATTTTAAAACACCCCAACAACAATGATAATAAATAAGTAAAAAACAAAAACATTTCAGGGTCCGTTCAAAGGCATCTGGTGGTCTGGATTTGGTCTGCGGTCAGGCTACCCCTGACCTATGTAACACAAGCCATAGAACTTCCCGAGTTAGTTCCTGTTTGAACTACAGCCGGGCTTTCAGAAAAAGAACCAGCCTTGATTCAAGAACGTGGAAGCTTTCGTCCATTTTTCAACCAGCTGTAAGCCCTTATCATGCAATCCGATCCTTGCCCCCATTGCATTGTGGGTCATTTTTGCTCAGGATTGTGGGAGAAATCCCTCTGACCCGGGGAATTGTGGGAAGAGGGAATAATCCCCAAAGCTGCATGGAAGAGTCCCACCAGGATTTATTACCTTACCGTAGCACCAACATGGTCTCATTGCTGCTCTACATACAAATGCTAAGCGACCTTCTGTGAGCGGTTCTCAACCTGCGGCCTACGGGCTGCTTAGGGCCCAATCAGCACACAGCTGTGGCCCATGTGACAGCCTCAGGGCCATACATGTAGTATATATACAGTGTGGATGGGATTGCGGCCACATAACACAGAGAGCTGCGTATGCATCCACTATGGGAAATAGGTTGAGAACTGTTTCTGTCCTGAAGAGATTGCAACTAAACAAACAAGACAATGGGTGGGAGAGGAAACAGCTGAACTGACTTGCTGAAAGTCACCCAGATGGCAGAGCTAGGACACAAATCTAAGTCTGGTGAATTTGTCTGATGCTGCCATACCCATCGGACCACACTGCTGCTATATTAGGCGCTTATCCATCCATGAGACAGACGCGCAGACCAGGGAGTATTTGAGAGCCCACTGCATGGCATACGTTGTGCAGAGAAAGAGCAGAGATTTGGGGAAGCAGAGAATGTGCTCCGGCCCCGGAAGAGAGCTGTGGACCAAGAAAGAAGGCAGGCTGGTCTGCACTGAAAACTTATGGCAGCATCGCTGCATGTCTCAGGGGGGAAATCCAGGCCCCTGAGAGATGCAGCTGTACCGACCTAACCCCTAGAGTAGACCGTGCTAGGTCCACAGAAGAATTCTTCAACAGTCCTACGTACCACGTCCTGGGAGAACCCCTCCCGTTGCCATAGTGAGAGTCCAGCGTTTTAACTGTAGCCATCACAGGGCTGTGTGAATGTCCCATTGTTAGGTACTGTGAAAGACCCAGACCAGTGGGGTACAGGAGTCTGGTAGAGGGCAAATATACTGGTCACTGGATGAGTAGTTTTCTGTTCCCTGAGTGACCAGAGCAGGGGCTGTGCTAGAGTAATTAGGAACCTGCTAGAACCAATTAAGGCAGACAGGCTAATTAGATCATCTGCAGCCAATCAAGGCAGGTTAATCAGGGCACCTGGGTTTAAAAAGGAGCTCACTCCAGTCAGGGAGGGGAGAACCAGAGGAGCGAAAGTTCATGTGAGGAGCTGGAGCAAGAGACACAAGGAGCTGAGAGGGAGAGGCTGTGCTGCTGGAGGACTAAGGAGTACAAGTGTTATCAGACACCAGGAGGAAGGTCCTGTGGTGAGGACAAAGAAGGTGTTTGGAGGAGGCCATGGGGAAGTAGCCCAGGGAGTTGTAGCTGTCATGCAGCTGTTACAGGAGGCACTATAGACAGCTGCAATCCACGGGGCCCTGGGCTGGAACCCGGAGTAGAGGACGGGCCTGGGTTCCCCCAAACCTCCCAACTCCTGATCAGATACAGGAGGAGTTGACCCAGACTGTGGGGAAGATCACTGAGGTGAGCAAATCTGCCAATAAGCGCAGGACCCACCAAGGTAGAGGAGGAACTTTGTCACAGTACGCAGACAAAACGGGGGCTGCTGGAGCTAGCCTCAGGGGCATCAGGGTTCGCAAACTGAGCTGCAGCAGGTCACACCTCTGCAAGCAGCCTCACGGTCACGCTGGCCCACAGGAAACCATCTTCGGGCAAGAACGCAGCTGCTAGCCGAGCAGCCTGAGCAGCCCTTTGCACCCACATGTTTTCATCTCCTGCTCATCAGTCCACCCCTGCACTTCCCCAGCTGCTGAGATTCCTACGGTGTCACAGACCAGGGCTGCCTGCTGCTGGGGGGCAGGGCTACAGAGTGATTTGCTGTAGGCGTGTCATAGTCGGCTGGGCCCACTGGATTGACATTCTGTATAAGATGATGTCCTGAGACAACCCGTATCTGCCCATAGTGGGGGGAACAGAGCGAGGGCGGTGGCTTCAGCAGATGTTACTGAGCATGCTCAGTCCTCGGGAGTGTGCAGAACAAGCCAAGCAGCAAATCTGGAGGGAGGGGGCACGTGACCCCCCCACACACGTACCACAGTTACCAACTTTCCCATGGTAAATAAGCACCTCGACTTTCACAATCAGCCCAAAATCAAGCTAATCCCATCTCAAAATAAGGCCCAAACAAGCCAAACCCTAAGAACCCCCAACACTCTGTGTGACTAGATCCCCGCAGCATGCAGGCTGGGACTGGGGTGGGCCTGCTGTGCACCCCTGACTCTCTCCCCTCCTTGCCCCTGCTGGGCCCTTGTCCCCAATGCCCCCCATTGCCCCTGCTTCCCTCCCCCCCATTGCCCCTGCTTCCCAGGAGCCGATCAAAAAAAAGAAACATGCATCCCTGACCATCTTGGCTAACAGCCATTGATGGACCTGTCCTCCGTGCACGTATCTAATTCTTTTACTCACACCCTTAACCGATGTAGCTAGGTCAACTCTGGCTTTTACGAGCTAGTCGACACTTCTCGGAGCTGGAGTACATCAGTGCAGACATTTACTACATTGATAGGACAGGTTCTTCCTCCTTTCCGAGCAGCAGTAGCTAGGTCAGTGGACAAATGCTGCCATCGACTAGTTAAATCTGTCAAATCGCTCTCTCCATGAGCAAAGGCGGCATCTAGCTGGGAATAGTGACCAGATACACAGAATACAAGGGTTAAATACAATCATAGCTGCTTATGTTTACACACACGGTTGTGTATTTTATTACAACTCTGGCCACGCTCCCGCCATTGGTGCATAGTCAGACCCTGCCCCCTAGGGGTGACAAGCAGATAAAACAGTGACTGAATTCTGCAAGGATTCTCTCCAGCGGAGTAAAGCTGAATTGTCCTGCTCCAAGTTTTGTGCTGTACAATGTGCTTAGTGAATTTTCTTGTCACTTTAGCATGCAGCTGGGGATGGGGAGGAGGGCAGGGGATGGAGAAAAGGAACGACATTCACTGGAGTTATGAAATGACACCACTATAAATAGCAGACCTTTTAAGACTTTTTTTTTTGTCTAACATTTTTTTCCAGTGAAGAAAGATTTTCAACCCAAGCAAGCATGTTCAAAGCAAATTTTTGCTTTAGTTAAAATTTGCTGGGTTTTTGTTGAAATGACAGAAAACAAAAGCCAAACAGTTTCCCACAAAAATTGTTTTTTTCCCCCTTGAAAAAGTGGAAATCAGACATTTTTTAGGAAAAAAAATTCCATTTTCAATACAAAAAATATTCAGGTTTTGAAAACTGAAGAGAATCATTTTTTTTCTGAAAACAGAAAATACTTTTACAGAAAAAATTCTGTTCCTGAGCACAACGGGGCCCTGATCTCAGCTGAGGTAGGGACTGTCTCGCTGTGTGTCTGTGCAGCACCTGGCATAACAGGGCTCTGATCTCAGCTGGGGCAGGGACTGTCTCTCCCTGTGTGTTTGTGCAGCGCTTGGCACAATGGGGCCTGATCTCAGCTGGGGCAGGGCCTGTCTCTCGCTGTGTGTCTGTGCAGCGCCTGGCACAATGGGGCCCTGATCTCAGCTGGGGCAGGGCCTGTCTCTCGCTGTGTGTCTGTGCAGCGCCTGGCACAATAGGGCCCTGATCTCAGCTGGGGCAGGGCCTGTCTCTCGCTGTGTGTCTGTGCAGCGCCTGGCACAATAGGGCCCTGATCTCAGCTGGGTTCACATTAAAGCAGGTGCTGAAATCCTACTGATTGAATATTAGGCATATACTTAAACACTTTACTGAGTAACTGGATTCAAGCACTTGAGATTGTGGTAGAACTGGGAATAGAACCCAGAACTTCGGATTTCTCTTTATCCACTGAGGACGGGACAAGAAGTTATGGATTCAAATTGCAGGAAGGGAGGTTTTGGATGGACATTAGGAAAAACTTCCTAACTGTCAGGGGAGTTAAGCACTGGAACAAATTACCTAGGGAGGCTGTGGAGTCTCCATCACTGGAGAGTGTTGAGAACAGGTTAGACACACACCTGTCAGGTATGGTCTAACTCAGTGTCTTTCAATGACTAGCCCGTCGTGGACCTGCATCGGTCCCTGAGATGACCCTGACACAGTTTAGGAAGGCTGCAAGCCAGTCCCTGGCATCAAAAAAGGTTGAGGAACAACCGGTCTAGATAATACTTAGACCTGCCTCAGTGAAGAGGACTGGACTCGATGACCTAGTGAGGTCCCTTCCAGACATACATTTCTATGATTTCTATCCTACTTCCACTGCAATACAAAACTAAAACTATGAAGAGTGCATAGCTTCCTCCTCTGTTATTGGTAATGTGGCAGACAGGCACCCCAGCACCCCTTTGTGGCGGGGGTAGGATGGGGTGCCGGTGCCTCATCATTCTCAAGTCCTTACATTCACCTCCCTGCAGGCAGTCAATGACAGCCTCTTCACCTTCCTCCCTACTATCACCCCTGTCTGGCATGGTAGCATGACCTAGCAGTCGTAGTCTATATAACTTCCCTTACGAGCAGGGTAGCACAGCCTAGCGGCCAGAGTCCATATAAGATCCCTCACAGTTTGGAGGATGAGGGGGATTCAGACCCACCCTCTCCACCAAGCCCAAACCCAGGGCCCTGGTAGTGGCAAGCTCTCCTTGCCCCTCACTCAGCAGGGATCTGCCTGCAACACACAAAGCTTCCCC
Source organism: Gopherus evgoodei (assembly GCF_007399415.2). Classification (NCBI taxonomy): domain Eukaryota; kingdom Metazoa; phylum Chordata; order Testudines; family Testudinidae; genus Gopherus; species Gopherus evgoodei. Next base: position 5,930,171 of record NW_022059994.1, on the reverse strand, counting down.
ACAGCTCTAACACTGTTTGTCTCTAAAGTTCCCCTGGGTCACTTCCTACTATAAATACGAGTTCATCTGGGGCAAGGGGTCCTCTGGTCTGTTTCTCCCCTGTGACATCCCCAGTCGGGGTCCCAGGTAGTGCCTCAGCTTGGCTGACTCGTGGATCCTGACGCGCAGGCTCTCCCTTCTCAGGCGCAGGCAGCATGCATCCTCCTTCTCCAGTGGTCAGTCCAGACTGAGCTGGTCTGCAGGCTTTTATACCTGTTTTCTAGCTGGAGCATGCCCAGCAGAGCCTCCGGGGCGTGGCTCTGCTAGGAAGGAAGGGTTAACCCCTGCTGTACTAGTGTGGGGCCGCTCTGCCCCATCACAGGTAATGACTGCTTGGATGTTATAACGCTTCCCACAGATAGATTAGTCAATTGCCACTTGTCTAAATATAGTGTGACCGTGAAACACCTTTTTCTGCCCACCACAAGCTACCCTAGGGCTGCCTTGTTTACTTCTCGCTTTGTCATCAGAATTTCTGACTGTCTCAGGGTTCTTTTAAACAGGCAGCCAGGCACTACACTGATAAGTGGTCAAGAAAATTCTCTCAGTCAACTTAGCATCTATCTATTTACAGCTACTTCCAGTCAGTCTAAATCCAATCCTAATCTGTTTAAATCTATTTCATTTCAATTTAATCCTAATAAGGACAACTCTAAGCCTAAATTGTCCATTATATCCAGCTTATCTAAATCTAAAGAAATTTGCAGATTACACAAAAACTGAGAAGTGGTAAATAATTAAAAGATGTCACTGGTTCAGGGCGATCTAGATTGCTTGGTAAACTGGGTGCAACAAACAATCTGTGTTTGAATATGGCTAAATGTTAATGTGCACATCTAGGGACCGAGAACATAGGCCAGACTTACAGAATGGGGGACTCTCTCCTGGGGAGCAGGGACTCTGAAAAAGATTTGGCATTTGCCATGAATAATTGGGTGAACATGAACTCCCATTAATACATTTTAATCAAAAGTTAATCCATTTAAACACAATGTATTTCAGTGTAATCTGTCAAATGGAGTTATATTCTGTTTTAAATGAATCTATTTAAATCTAATTCTAATCAAATCCATTAAAATCTAATCTAAATGCATCTACTACTAATCTATAATCGGTTTAAATCTAAATATAATCTATCAAAACCCAATATGATTCGTTCTGATTATTTATCGCTATATCTAAATCTAATCTAAGCATTTATTCTATGTTCACCACCCTGCTGCCGGATTCAGAGCCCAGCTCGGAATGGTATTTACTAGTTAATTGTGTTTCTTGCGCCATCTGCCTGTGTCATAGAAGACTACAGGATACATGTGATTAAAACATTAAGGCATATAAACAGGTTTCAGAGTAGCAGCCGTGTTAGTCTGTATCCGCAAAGAGAACAGGAGTACTTGTGGGCACCTTAGAGACTAACAAAAAAATGAAAGTTTATGCTCAAATAAATTTATAGACTCATAGACAGCCACACGTACTCCTTTTCTTTTTAAGGCATATAAGTGTCCTCCTCTTTATGATGAAAGCTGCCAGAACTGGATGGTAAGAGCTTTATCATCTTGTTCAAGGGGATATTTCATGATTCTGTCTCTATCCCTGCATCCGAGGAACATAAAGTAAATACAACTTAGGCAGAATAACCAAGAGAACAGGAAATGTAGGCTTTCACCCAGTGCCCCTTGAAGTCACTGAAAGGCTCCTGTTGCTTGCTCCGGGATACAGGACAATCCTTTGGTACATATGCGTAAGAAACAGATTCACTCTGAAACTTACTTGGCAGGTTCAGACTGATCTCAGCCCACTCCAGGGCAATGTTCTCTGAGAACAAAACCCCTACAGTGATTTTATACCAGCGAAGTCAGGGAAGACTCTGTAGAATTAAAACCACTGTTGAAACCTCGTCGGTAGCTGTTGAGTGGCGAGCTGAAATCTGTGAAAAAATCCACTAACGTTGAGTATGTCTACACAGCAAAAGCTGTGTTTGGGCTATCCGAACTAAGCTAGCCTGAATCCAGCTAGGGTGGGTGTCATGGGGTATACCAGACCCTCTGAAGCCCCTGCTGAAGGCCTCACGGTCCTGCCACACTGTGGCCCAGAAAAGGGCAGTGGAGAGAGTCCTCCAATCTGCCTAGAGTGGCTATGTGGGACACAGCCAATCAGGGCCAAGCAGGCTAGTATAAAAGGAGCAGAAGGGCCAGAGTGAGTTCAGTTCCTTGCTGGAGCTGGAGGAGGGTGGATGGTGGAGCTGCAGGTCCTCAGACAGGGCAGTGCTGCCAGAGTGAGAAGGAACTCTGGGCTTGTTGCTGGGACTTCATCATGACAAGGTCCCAAGGTCAGGGCGGGGATGTTATGGGGCTGCAGGAGAATGGTCCAGGGAATTAGACCAGTGATGCAGCATAGCTAAAGGGATACAGCAGATGGCTGCTATCTACAGGGTCCCTGGGCTGGGACCTGGAGTAATGAGAAGGCTCGGACCCCCCCCTCACCCTCTCACACCGCATTAGCCCTGGGGGAAGTGGCCTGACTTTGAGGCACCCCAGAAGGGGAACTGAGCCCTTTAGTGGCCCAGCAGGAGAGCTGAGGCCTGAAACGAGGTGAGGACATTAACTCTAAGGGGAAGCCCTGGAGTATGGCCCGATACCAGGGCTGGGACCATTGCTAGACCACCATTGCTAAGGCCAAAGAACGGCTACAGGGGAAAGGAAGCCCTGGAGTATGGCCCGATACCAGGGCTGGGACCATTGCTAGACCACCATTGCTAAGGCCAAAGAACGGCTACAGGGAAAGAAAGCTCAGGCCCACATACACTCCACCAGGAGGCACTCACGAGAGGTGATTGCGCCCCATCACAGTGGGTAACAATAACAATTAAGATAGTCCAGCACAGCCTTCAGTGCTGGCTAGAGAGCCCGAGCTAGGCCCTGGGTGTGTACTCTGCTTCTAGCTTATGCTGAAGCCTGGGCTGTCACCCTTTTCACTGCTAGCGTTACTCATTCTAACTGGATTCAGGGCAAATGGAACTAGAGGTGCTGGGGGTGCTGCCGCACCACCTGGCTTGAAGAGGTTTCCATCAGTTTGATTCAATGGCCCCCCTTGTACAAATTATTCCAGTGCCGGGGGATGATGTGTTTCTGCTCCTGATTGCTGGACAGATTTTCATTGGTGCTACACCGCAGACCACTGGACAAATTCGGTCCAGAAAAATTGGAGACAGCAAAGACAGCGTTTCCAGAACAGAAATGGAAATCCACTGGGGACCCATGGAATGGATCCTTAAATGCTGGGATTGCAATGGTATGCCCATTCGTGGACCGCTGCTTCTGGTCCTGGAGGACCAGCATGGTGTGGTGGGACCACCCTGTCTTGGAAACCTGGGATGACAACCAGTGGTTGCAGAACTTCAGAATGAGAAAGCAGACCTTCATCGAGTTGAGCAAGGAGCTCACACCAGCCCTCCAGTGCCAGACCCCTTATTTTTGCTGATGCATATCAATGCAGAAGCAGTTGGCTATCACTCTTTGAAAGCTGGCAACACTCAACAGATACCGGTTGGCTACAAACCAGTTTGGAATTACAAAGTCACCTGGTGGTGGTGATTAGACAGGTGTGCCAGGCTTTTACCGCTGTGAGCTATCCACGGGGGGCTGGAAGTCTTTGAAATTATGGCAAGATTTCAGTGGACAATTTTTTCCAAACTGTGTGAGGGCCATTGATGGAACACACATCCCTGTACTTTGCCCACTGAAAAGGGCCAGTCAATTTGTGAACTGAAATGGACACTATTCATGGTTCTCCAAGGCTTTAGTGGACCACAGGGATCAGTTCAGGAACACCAACCTTGGACTCATGAGAAGTCCAGGATGCTCAGGAGGTTAGGATTGTACCACATGGGAAAAAGGGGACATTATTCCCCATAAATAATGCAATTATGCATGGAGCTTCTGTGCCAACATTTATTTTGGGAGACCCCCCTCATACCTGCTCCTACCGTGGCTCATGAAGCCATACTCTGACAATACCAACCCAAGAGAAAGGGAATTCAACTACAGACTGCGTAGCTGCCGAATAGGAGTAGAGCACCCCTTTGGGCATCTGAAAGCCTGTTGGCGATGCCTCCGGATCCATCTGATTGCCAATGTGACCAATCCAGATCATCCCAGCATGCTGTGCTTAGCAAAATGCAGATGAAGCTAAATGGGAATATTTCCACAATGAGTAGGCACAGGACAGAATTTCTTTCCAAAGCCATACCCCACCTGTATGCACACTGCTCCTGGTTCCTAATGGTCCAGGGGAATTCATGATGCTGTGTGTTTGAACATCATGGAAGAGTGGGGAGCTGAGCTAGCAGGTGACTTGGGACTGTGGCAAGGCACAGTATTGTGATGCTGTGGTGGTGCTGAAAAAGCTCAATAGATCCTTGAAGCACACTTGTGTAACAACTTACTTTGGTGGGTTTCAATCCCCTGCAGCTGCCGGTAATGTACTAAGTGAAAGCAGACCGATGTGGGAGGCCCTCACGGTTAACACCACTGGATGTGGTTTTGTGCTAAGAGAGCTGTTGATGTACTTTAACATCATAATGTTTTTGTTGCATGTTCACTGTTCTGTTTTGAGGTGGTTTATGGGGAGCATTTTAAGTATTATTGAAGTAATTAAAAAACAGTTCTGTAAAGGTTGGTGAGTGACTTCACACACTCCTTCCTCACCATTATGTCTGACCAAGACCTTGTTTACGCTACAGGTTACTTTGGTACACATTATGTCAGGAATAATCCACACCCTGGAGGGACACAAGTTATACTGACATAAGTGCTGGTGTGGACAGTGCTATGTCGGTGGAAGAGCTTCTCCCACCAACATAGCTACCCCTCTTGCAGAGAAGGAGTTATTAAATCAATGGGCAAGCTCTCACCCATCGGCTTAGTGTTTCCGCCACAAGCACTACAGTGGTACAGTTGCACCAATGCAGCTGCTGCAATGTAGATGTAGCCATGATTGCCTACAGCTCTTACGAAGTGCTGGGCGTGACTACTCCCAGAGTGTGACTACTCCCACGCGTGCGTGTGGTAACTATTTGGTGGGCGGGGAGAGGGGAGCCGTAAAAGCACTGCTCGGTATCTGATATCTTCATTGTTTCTTTACTTTTGCTTTCTTTGTCTATGTCATCAGTGCATTGTCGGGATGGCCCTGGAGGACTAGCGATATCCATGACCTGGTACATTCCCCTTCCCCCTGTCCTTGCTGCATGGTAGAACACGTAGAAGGCCAGGCTTCGGCAGAGGCCTGAACATACCCACACCCCTTATGTGTGCTCGCGTCCTTCAGGAGCTCAGATCTGGCTAATCAAGGGTTAGGGCACAACAATGCATAAGTAACTGTGTACAGTCACAAGTGTATATGCACCCTTATTGTATCATTGTATACTACTACTTACCCCTCTTCTACCAGTAGGGGTCAGCATTTGTCTATATGTTGTTCCTACACTAGATAGTATCTCTTTTTGTGTCAAGCTAGGTATCCCATGACTGCCACCAGAGTTCAGCACCCATCCATAGTTTAGACCTTGTATAGAACCACTATCCCTCATTGTAATAAGCAGGCTACCATATTTCCTGCCATTAGTGTTCAGTGTGTGCCCAATCCCATTCTTTGCTGCTACTACAGAAATACAGTCCCTCATCGTAACAAGTCGCCTATCCTACTAGTAGATTCCAGCATCTGTTCATATTAAGCTGAGCCAGTCATTTTTATTTATTTTTTTAGTGAATCTTGTCCACAAATTGGCATTTTTCAGAAACAAAACTTGTGATGTAAACATTTTGATTTTTCCTGAAATGTTTGTTTTTGACAAACATTTTTCAGCTATCATTTTCATTTTCTGAGGCTAATTTTGATTGGTTGGCTTTGCTGGGAATGGGGGTGGGGGAAGAATGTTTTCAAAATGAGAAATTTTCAAAAATCCATATAAAATTTACAGATTTCCAAAAGTGGAAAAATGTGTCTCTTTGAAAAACTAGCCGGAGAAGCTCATTTTTCAAGCTTTTCGCCAAAACATTATTTGTAAAGTGCTTTGAATGCCAAAGACAGCATGTGAGCGTTGATTATTAGTGTTTTTCAACCAGCTCTAGAACTAAATATTTGCAGGATTAACCTGTTAACTATTGCTTCTCTTCTGACTCCAGTATCCCACTGCTCACACCAGGTTCATTCCTCTGATGAAGAGCAGTAGAATCCAGCGCTTTACAGGTCATCTTCCCATTGGAAGAAAAACCAGCGATGTAGAATCGATGTAATTTCTTAGTGTAAATTGTTTGTTTACACTATGTACAATAGTCCTTGAACAGGTATGTCACAAATGGCACACAGGCAATCCCCTCCTTTGGTATTCTCAGCCCAAACACCAATGCTCAGTTCAGCCCCCAAAATAGACTTTCTACTATTACTCTGGGTTTTTACATTGGGGACCCATTACGGTAGGCAATCTTATTTCATTTCTGGGCACTCATGTAATAAACATTAAGAATAGAAAGAATTTTTGAGAAGCTAGAAATGAGCGACGGGATGGATCACTTGATGATGACCTGTTCTGCTCATTCCCTCTGGGGCACCTGGCACTGGCCACTGTCGGAAGACAGGAGACTGGGCTGGATGCAGAGGTGAAAGTAACTGGAAGGACTTGCCGGTACTCTGAAATCCTGAGGAGGGGCGTGGCCTCCATCGGAAGAGGCGACGCCTTTAAATCCCCAGGCCCTTTAAATCAGAATTTAAAGGGCCCAGGGCTAGGGCTGTGATAGCAGCAGCTGGGAGCCCCAAGCTCTTTAAATCACCCCTTGAACTCCCAGCTGCAGAGGTGGCTGGGAGCCCTGGGGTTCAGGAGCAATTTAAATAGAGGGATTTAAAGGGCCCGGGGCTCTAGCTGCTGCTAGCGCAGCAGAGCCCCAGGCCCTTTAAATTGCCGATGGAGCCCCAGGGCTCCAGCAGCAGGGCCCGGGGCTCCGGCTGCCACTACCCTCCAGGGCCCTTTAAATCATCTCCAGAGCCCTGGGGTGGCGGCACCAGGGCTCCAGGGGCTATTTAAAGGGCCCAGGGTGGTAGAGGCAGCAGGAGCCCTGAACCCTTTCAATAGCCACCAGAGCCCTGCTGCCGCTACCCCGGGGCTCCAGCAGCAGGGCTACGGAGATGATTTAAAGGGCTTGAACCCTGTAAATTGTCCTGGAGCCCTGGGGTAGAGGCAGTGGGGCTCCAGCAGTGATTTAAAGGACCTGGGGTGGTAGCAGCGGCAGGAGCCCTGGGTCCTTTAAATCACCACCCCAGTCCCACAGCCGCTACCCCAGGGCTCTGGCAGCGGGGCTCTGGGCTCCAGCCCTTTAAATTGCTGCCTCAGGAAGCCGGTCCACCCCAGTATGGTGCACCAGCTCTTGCCGGCAGGGGTGGTAGGTTTGTAGAATTTTTGGTGGTGCCCTGAACCTGCCCCTGCCCAAAGTCTGCCCCCTCAAACTCCACCCCCCCACCTGCCCCAGACTCTGGGAGAGAGTTTGGGTGAGGGAGGAGGTCTGGGGTGCAGGCCCTGAGCTGGGGCAGAGGACTGGGGTGCAGGGTGCAGGCTCTGGGAGGGAGTTTGAGGATGGGAGGGACTGTGGAGGGAGGGGGTGCAGGTTCTGGGAGGGAGTTTGGGAATAAGAGGGGGTGTGGAGGGAGGGGGTGCAGGGGTGAGGGCTGTGGGGTGAGGCTGGGGTGGATTTGGGATGTGGCTGGGACGAGGGGTTTGGGGTGTGGGAGGGGACTCAGGGCTGAAGCAGAGGGTTAGGGTGCAGGGGGATGAGGGCTCTGGCTGGGGCTGGAGATGAGGGGTTTGGGGTGTTGGAGAGGCTCAGGGCTAGGACAGAGAGTTGGGGTGTGGGAGATGCGGGCTCTGGCTGGGGGTGTGGGCTCTGGGGTGGGTCTGGGCTGGGGATGAGTTTGCGGTGCAGGCAGGCTCCCCTGGGACTGGAACCAGAGAGAAGGACTCCCCCCAGCTCTCTCCCTGCTGGCAGCAGAGAGCTCTGGGGTAGGGACCCCCTTCTCCCCTCCCCGGCAGCACATTCACTCCCCCACTGCCACTGCACATGCTCCTAGGGCCCCTGTCAGGTCCAGGAATCCCCCTCACCTCTCCTGTGCTGGGTGCCATGCCATGGGGGGGTCTGCCATCACATGTGCGCCTCCTCCCCTGGTGCTGCCCCTCACTGTAGCTTCACTGGGGCTGCCCCTTGCCCAGCGTGAAGCAAGATCAGTGACTGCGGGGAGGGGGGCAGCCATACCGGTGGAGGGTCCCACTGGAAAATGAAAGGGTCCGAGGGGGAATGGCAGCCTGCCCTGGCAGTTGTGAGGGGGGGCACTAGGACCCTGTGGCGGCAAGTAATGCAGGCAGGCAGCATGGAACTGCAGGGGACGGGGAGAGACAAATGCTCTGTTCCAGGACCCAGGGAGGTGCATGGGGGCAGCAAAGAGGGGCTGGGGCACACTCAGGGGAGGTGCAGGGAAGCAGTAGGTGGGGCGGGGGGGGGAGACCCAACCCTGAACATTCGTGGAGCTGGGCTCCTGGACCCTCAATTTTGCTGGAGCCAGGAGGCAGAGTCAGAGAGGGAGAGAATGCTCTATTTTCTTGCCTGTAGCTACTGCACTTTTTCTTACCGGTCCTCCGTACCGGCCCGTACCCGCTTACTTTCACCTCTGGCTGGCTGGACCTTTGGTCTGACCCAGTATGGCCGTTCTTATGTTCGTATGAAGAATTGATTCTAATTAGAGAGATTTAAGCAGGGAATAAATGTTCTTGCCTCCCCCAACAGATTGCCTCCAAGATAATCTATATCACAAAAACAATGAAACCCCATGTCTGGTCGCATGCTGAGACTATACAAGATTGTGTGTAACAGTGTCACCAGCTGACTTCTGCCATAACATTATTGTAATCTTGACACAATCCTAAGAGTTTGACCAACTAATGAGAACCCATAGTAAACATCTCTTAGAGTTAGGTAGCATTACAGTATATCACTCAATATTTTTTCAAATCATTATTTAGTGTAACCCTTCTGCCCCTCTGAGTTGGCAGCAACAAGGGCCGGGTTCAGTATCCAGGGGTTCCGTTTCAATAACACCATGCATAACCGGCTCGAGCCCCCACCCAGTGACCTGGGACACTCACCTACCACGCCCCCCTGGGCGCTTCTAGGAGGCAACACTTCCCCTCTCGCAAGCACGGAGTCTGAGTGTAGCAAAATCTTTTTAATAAAGGAAGGAATCAATTCGGCATCCCATTGGAGAAACACCACAAACAGGGTTATAACACAAACCATAAACAAAAACCCACCTCCAAGTATGTTTGGCAATGTCCTTTTTCCCCTTAGGGTTTTAAGTCCAATCACCCCAAAGTCCAATAACCCAAAAGTCTCTGGTCAATGCCACCCCAGAGTTTATCTGTAGAGGTCACTCCCCCCAGCCTGGATAGAAAGGGACACCTTACGTGGTCCGGGGCCAACTGCCCTGCCTCTCCGTGGGTTCTGCTTCCGCCTTCTCCACAAACTGCTCCGCTTTACCAGCCACTCCACTCTGCTCCTCCAGCCGTCCTCTCTGCAAACTGCTCGGCTCCGCTCGCTCTGTGGGCTGCTCCAGTTCTCTCTGCAAACTGCTCAGCTCCGCTCGCTCTGTGGGCCGCTCCAACCGTCCCACAGCTACTCCGCTCTGCCAGCCGCTCTGCTGCCACCAGCTGTCCCGTGATCCGCTCCAGCCGTCCCCACAACTGCTCCACTCTGCCAGCCGCTCTGTTCCACAGCATATCTTCAGGCTCCCCCACTAGTTAGCACAGTACTCAGTGCTCTCAGCTCAGTTATTTCAGCTCTTAGTAGGGGAGCCCCAGTGCGAGTGCACCATTAGCCCAAAGTTCAGCTCAGTCACCTGTATCTAGATTCTTGAGGGAATAAAAAAATCAACTCTGACATTCCACAGTGGAGAGAGGAGGGGATGGAACTGGTGCTTCTGGCTCCACAGGGAGACTGCACCACCAGGCACAAATACCTGTCCCCAGTCTCTCTCTTCACTGGGTTTTGGAACCCAGGTCCCTTGTCTAGCAAGTACCACCCAACTGAGGGTGAGTCATTTGTCATCAAGCAGTCCCACAGCTCGGCAGTCTGGGATAGGGTAGGCGTGCCTATGCAAATACACTCTCTGAAATTCTTTCCACCAGATGTCAGGGTAGAGCTTATCCTGACTCTGCTTACATTAGTATAGATAAATCACAATAATAAAGACTTGACAATTTTTTGTTTTGTCAATGGAAGCTAAGAGTCTGATATCATCACGGAACTCCAGGAGCTGGGGATCTAGGCCTTGTTTACACTCACAAGCTGCATCTGTTTAAACAGAAGCAGTTTTAGCTCGACTCCTGCAAACCTCTGTATGTAAAATCAGTTTGCTGATATTTATGACTGTAGATTTTTATCTGTAAATGCCAGCGGACCTCGATTCCACCACACACACAAACCAATGACAAAATATTTCCGTTGATAATGAAAATTTACAGACAGGCAAAGTAAGCAAAATACAGCTTGCAAACTTAATAGAGTTCAATTGAAGGATATTGACTTTGTATGGTTTGACTTATAATGTTGACAGTTTGTGCTTTAACAGTTACAAAGCTTTAGCGTTTTGAATTTCAACGTTTACTGCCATTAATTAATTATTCTCTGACCCCCTTCATATTTTTGGGCAACTGTGAAAATTCAAATCAATACAAATAAAAGCTTAAAGCCCATAACTTTGCACAACTGTGAAAATTCAAATAGATAAAAATAGAAAAAAAATGCTAAAAATAAACATCAATATTATCCATCAAAATTATTTAAAAAAAGAAAATTGAATTCTGCCAAGCCTACTTATACTGTTTAATCTTGCATCTTTAAAGTTACAGAGATAAGCCAAACTGCTACAAATTAGAACAGGTTGGAAAATGGTTATTTTTTTTCCTCCCCACTGAAAATGTTGACAAAATTAAATTTCCATTTCAACCATTTCAGAAAAAAAATCGACTTTTTTTCAAGACAAAAAACGTTTCTCAGAACTGACCCTTCCCTGCAAAAGTTTTCGTTTTGACAGCTCGGTATATTTCCATGACAAAACAATTTGTTAACCAAAAGAAAATCGTGACTAGTGCTAACCATGAGTGTCAGACACTTCTCCCTGCTTACCAAGAAGTAAAGCGTGACCCAGGAATCAGCACATTCAGTGTGTGCATGGCAGGGGAAGCAGGAAGGAACTGTGTTTCTGTATTTTTGTTATTAAACAAAACCACAACGCTTTGACTCAAAATCAAAGGCTGAGAAAAGGAAACGTTTTATCAGCTTCCCCAGCCACCTTGACGAGACAGAGCCTCATTGGGCTACATCAGTGAGATCTGGGTGCAAACTGATTTAAAACAGTAACACCCAGTTTCACTAAACTGACTTAAAAATGATTTGTCTTAAACTGGTGCTACTTTTTGAGTTTAGGCAAGTGGACCTACAGAGAATTAGAGAGCAGCAAACCACAGCTCAAGGCTCACTTCGCCCCCTCCCCACTTACCTGAATGACACACGCCAGCAAACCTCAACCCGCTGCTTCCTTGCCGCTTGTTTTACTCTGTGTGCACACAGTCGTGTCTCAGAGGTCACGCTTCCTCTCCCCGGGTGCCCAAGCACATACAGTTGGGGAGACATATTTTTTAAAATGGCCACCTCTAGCCAGAGATTACAGGTGTGCGTAGTGCCCAGTGATAGGATAATTATTAATAATGTTAAGGGTAGAACGGACCATCAGCTCATCTGACTTCCTGTATATCCATCACAGGCCAGAGGATTTCACCTACTTACCCCTGTTTTGAGCCCAATGTTGGCTAAAGCACCTCTTCCAGAGTGGTATCCGATCTTGATTTGAAGACTTCAAGAGAGAGAGAAGCCACCACTGCCCTTGGGAGTTTTTCCAATGATTAATGATCCTCACTGTTAGACATCTCAGCCGTATTTCCAGTTTGAATTTCTTTGGCTTCAGCTACCAGTTCCCGTTCTGCCTTTTTCTGCTAGATTACAGATTCTGCTAGTATTTTCTCCACATGAAGGTACTTACACCTAGTAACCAAGTCACCTCGGTTTCCTTTTTCGTAATCTAAATAGATTAAGCTCTGTAAGTCTCTCTCATTAGGAAGCATTTTTTCCAAACCCCCATTGTCGGCAGGCAGAATCAAACTTGGGACCTCTGGAGCATCGTGCATGAGCACTACCGCATGAGCTAGAAGCCAACTCCTTACCTCAGATATTAGGAATGGCAATATACAAAAACCTGTAGGAGAACCCTTCAATCTTCCTGGCCACACTATAGCAGATCTTAAGGTGGCCATCCTGCAGCAAAAAAACTTCAGGACCAGACTTCAAAGAGAAACTGCTGAGCTTCAGTTCATCTGCAAATTTGACACCATCCGCTCAGGATTAAACAAAGACTGTGAATGGCTTGCCAGCTACAGAACCAGTTTCTCCTCCCTTGGTTTTCACACCTCAACTGCTAGAACAGGGCCTCATTCTCCCTGACTGAACTAAATACATTATCTCTAGCTTGCCTGCATATATATACCTGCCCCTGGAAATTTCCACTACATGCATCTGACGAAGTGGGTATTCACCCACGAAAGCTCATGCTCCAAAACGTCTGTTAGTCTATAAGGTGCCACAGGATTCTTTGCTGCTTTTACCTGGTAGCTAAGGCTTAGAGCAGACTCATTTTCTCTCTCTCTCTCTAAGTGGTCTCAATGCCACTGGATGGCACAGAACACCACACCCAGAAGGTGTGTGGGTTACACTTGGATCATTGTTCTGGTGCTTCACTGCACCCCCTCCAATTTTCCAAAGTCCTTTTGAAAATATGGACACCAGAACTGGCGCATTGTTGTTATCAGTCTCCCCAGTGCCATCCACAGAGGTGAAATAACCCCCTAGCCCTTGCTCACGTCCCCCTTCTTTATACATCCAAGAAGCATCTGTTTGGCCACAGCATCGCACCCAGGACTTCACGTTCAGCTGTTCGTCCATTATAACCCCTAAATTCTTTTCTGGGTCCCTTTGTGCTCAGGCCCTCCCCCACACACACTTTCCACATCCCTCCTCTCCTCCAGCCCCTTCTGCACAGAGGCAGGGCGTGAGGAGGGATGCAGCAAGTGGTGGGTCTCACTGGGGAGGATGGTGGGAGAGAGCTGCAGGAAGGGACTCAGCCAGGCAGTGGTGGGTGGTGGGGGCACTGGGGAAGGGGCAGATGAGGGAGGGGACGAGGCGGAGCACGGACGGGGCCACCATGGCCCAGGCATCCGGTGGCGGGACAGCAGCAGCTCCACCAAGGAAGGCTTAGCCTCCCCTGGCCTTTTATAGCTGCCACCCATGAACACCTCCATCCAATGATATTCCCCTTTGACAACTGCTTTTTGACAGCTGTCAGTTCACCCGGAAGCAGATACTTTATTAATGTTGCGTCATCCTAGATTTGTAGTGACACTGGGCCAGATTCAAGCTTCCAGGCACGTGGATGCAGCTATGCTTGGCAAATGTGTTTATCATGGCTAGAGATTACTCTCCCCAGAGTGAAGGCTAGAACTTGCTTTTTAATATGCTTCTGATTCTGACACCCATCATTTTCCTGGGAACAGAGTTTTAGCTTTCACCTTGCACCTGTACTGACAATAGGGAAAGGACCTTGCATGACTGATGCATGTGTAACCCAAGGTCCAGTGTGCTTCCCCAGCAGCCCTGGGAATGACAAGTTGTGGACTACAAATGATGGGAGAATGTCCTGGTTCCTGCCAGGATGTACCCTCTGCCCTCCCAGCCCGGGATCTCAGCCCTGACCGGGCTGGGAGCACGTAGCAGGCAAATAGAGAAGAGGCTGCTGGACTGTAATCCTGTTCTATGTTCCTTACAGAATAAAGCCTTTTCCTGGTGGTTTATCTGAGTGGGTCAGGTCTGAGGTGGACACACACTGACACACAACGCAGAGCACACAAAGGAGCCTAAGGCCCACTTCCCTTAAGTTGTGTAAAAAGTCACAAGGCAGGCCAGGCGTCCCTTCTCTTAAACAACCTCATACTGGGCCAGTGAACCAGAGGAAGGGGCTACGCATGCATGCTGCAAGATGCCAGGCACATGCATGGATGTGACCAGATGCAAGAGCCAGGAATGGAGGCTGTGAAATGCTAGGACCATGCATGGATGTAACGAGTTGTGAGGACCATGCTTGGAGGATGTGACATGCCAGGACCGTGGTAAGGACATGGCCTCACTAGGCATGACCATGGCACCTTTCCTTCATTAAACTTAGAATTAATTTGTCGTTCCATGGCTTGCATCATGCATGTGTGACCGCTGCACACTTGCCTGGAGGCAAATAGTGGGGGAATCTTCAACCCAACTCTTGTGGCCAAATTTTCATTTGATGCCTCAATTTAAAGTGTCCACCTTTGATAAGTATCAGAGGGGTAGCCATGTTAGTCTGGATCAGTAAAAGCAGCAAAGAGTCCTGTGGCACCTTATAGACTAACAGACGTTTTGGAGCATGAGCTTTTGTGGGTGAATACCCACTTCATCCGATGCATGTGGTGGAAATTTCCAGGGGCAGGTATATATATGCAGGCAAGCTAGAGATAATGAGGTAGTTCAATCAGGGAGGATGAGGCCCTGTTCTAGCAGTTGAGGTGTGAAAACCAAGGGAGGAGAAACTGGTTTTGTAATTGGCAAGCCATTCACAGTCTTTGTTTAATCCTGAGCTGATGGTGTCAAATTTGCAGATGAACTGAAGCTCAGCAGTTTCTCTTTGAAGTCTGGTCCTGAAGTTTTTTTGCTGCAGGATGGCCACCTTAAGGTCTGCTATAGTGTGGCCAGGGAGGTTGAAGTGTTCTCCTACAGGTTTTTGTATATTGCCATTCCTAATATCTGATTTGTGTCCATTTATCCTTTTCCCTAGCGACTGTCCAGTTTGGCCGATGTACATAGCAGAGGGGCATTGCTGGCATATGATGGCGTATATTACATTGGTGGACGTGCAGGTGAATGAACTGGTGATGGTTTGGCTGATCTGGTTAGGTCCTGTGATGGTGTCGCTGGTGTAGATATGTGGGCAGAGTTGGCATTGAGGTTTATTGCATGGATTGGTTCCTGAGCTAGAGTTACTATGGTGCGGTGTGCAGTTACTGGTGAGAATATGTTTCAGATTGGCAGGTTGCCTGTGGGCAAGGACTGGCCTGCCACCCAAGACCTGTGAAAGTGTGGGATCATTGCCCATATGGAAGGAGTGGGAGATTCAGAAAGACGAACATGGACAAGAGACAAAGAAAGAGAGAGACAAGGCTCCATTTGCTTCTTCAATGCAGACCACATCCAGGTGGACTTCAGTTTTCTAACAGGAATAAGCAGTTAGAGATGGAGATAAAAGATACAGTAAAGCACAAACACTAGAATCAGAGTCAGGACACCTGGGTTCTATTGTCTGTTCCCCCACCGACTCAGGCAAGCCATCGAAACTCTCTGTTCCTCATTTAACTCGTCCGGGGCTAATGTTAGCTTCCCTTTGCAAAACAAGCCGAGGTTCTCAGCTGGAAAGAGCAGAGCAGGAACAATGTTTTGGTTCTGTCTCTCAGCTCCGCATGACTGCAGACGTAGAGACCACAGACCTCCGTGCTAATTTGCCTGCGGTGGTCTCTGAGGTTTCCTAAGGCTGTATGAAGTCTTAAGAGAGGTTCGCTCTCGCAGCCCTGAAGACAGTTCCTGTAATACAGCAGCTCTCCGAAGCCAAAGCCATCCCTCTTTGCCCTCCCCCTGCCTTTCTCAAACAGGGAGTGTCCAAAATGCTGGTTCACAACTTCGTACAAGCAGGATTTTCTTTCCCACCTTAAGGGGCGTCTGATTTTGAGCCCAACCTCATGGGCGGTGGGTGTCAAAGGCCAGGACAGGCTACACCTCCCGTGAACCAAGCCGAGGCCCCGCCCATGCTCCCTCTCTACCCACAAGCCAGCAGGGGCTCACTCAGCTCCGGCCAGTGGCCCAGGATGGCACTGCGGCTGGCCCAGTACTGGGGCCAGTGGCTTGGGCTGGCACTGGGGGCTGGCCAGCATAGCTGGGGTGGGCAGGCTGAGGGTCCGCCAGCTGTGGTGGGGTGGAGGATGGGAACTTGGGGCTCTGGCAGGCAAAGGGGGTGGGGCCTCAGGACAAAGGGGCAAGGCCAGCTAGCCTCCCCAAAGTGGGGGGGTCACCCAGGACCATCCAGAGGGGAGGGACAAGTGGGGCAATTTGCCCCAGGCCCTGGGCCCCGCAGGGGCCCCCATGAGAATATAGTATTCTATAGTATTGCAACTTTTTTTGATGGAAGGAACCCCCGAAATTGCTTTGCCCCAGGCCCCTTGAATCCTCTGTGCGGCCCTGGGTTCACTCACTGTCAATGTCCAACCTCCACCCCACCACTCCATGCAATAAATAACAGCCCATCTCCTGATTCTGTCATTGACCATTAGAAGTTGCTCTGAGGTCTTCGAATAGATTGAGCTTTTTGAGGGGGTGAATTTTAGAGACAGGAAACAGATGAGTTAGAGCAAATGGCTCATTTTCATCAGGGCCAGGAGCTTAGCAGTGGGGATATCTCCTATCTAAGGGACTTATCTGTCGCCCATCTCTGTAGCCTCTGAGCAGCTTGCCGTCTTTAATGTATTGCCTCTCCCAATGCCCCTGGGAAGCAGGAAAGTGCTGCAAACTCAATTGTACACATGGGGCACTGAGCGAGGCTAAGAAACATGCCCAGGTTCATACAGGGAATCTGTGTCCCAGCAAAGACTTGAATCTCGGTTATCCAAGTCCTAGGCTAGTGCCTCAGACTATGTCTACACCGTACACGAAGCCCAGGCTGGAGCCTGGGGCCTTTTAGAGCAGAGATGGGCAAACTATGGCCCGTGAGTGACATCCGGCCCATGGGACCATTCTGCCAGGCTCCTGAGCGCCCGGCCTGGGAGGCTAGTCCCCCACTGTCCCCCTCCACCCCGCAGCCTCAGCTCACTGTGCCGCCGGCACAATGCTCTGGACGGTGGGGCTGTGAGCTCCTGGGGTAGCGCAGCTACTGAGCCCGGCTTGATCCGGTCTCTCTACTGCGCGGCGCAGCTGCCTGTCCTGGTGCAGCCATGCAGCCAGCCACCGGTGCTCCAGGCAGCGTGGTAAGGGGGCAGGGAGTGGGGGTGGGGGAGTTGGATAGAGGGCAGGGGAGTTCGGAGGGTGGTCAAGGGGCGGAGGTGTGTATAAGGGTCGGGGCGGTCAGATGGCGGGGAACAGAAGGGTTTAATGGGGGCAGGGATCCCAGGGGCGGTCAGGGAGAAGGAGTGGTTGGATGGGGCAGGAGGTCCAGGGGGGCAGTCTGGAAGAAGAGGGAGGGTTGGATGGGGTGGCGAGGGGCAGTTAGGGGCACGAGGTCTGGGGCGGTCAGGGGACAGAGACCAGGGGGGTGGATAGGGCAGGGGTCTCAGGGGGGCCGTCAAGGGGTGAGAAGCAGGGGGGGTCGGATAGGAAGCAGGGGCTGGGCCATGCCTGGCTCTTTGGGGAGGCACAGTCTCCCCTCACCAGCCCTCCATACAATTTCTGAAACCCGATGTGACCCTCAGGCCTGCCCCTGTTTTAGAGCTTTCTAAGTCAAACTCAGCACCTTCAACTCCATTCTGAACCTGGTCAACATCCAGTGCATCTCCCAGAGCACTGCTGTCACGCACTTCCGGTGCGTTCCTTCACTCCTTTCCCGAGTGGGTTGCTGTATTCTGCACCAGCTGCCTTTTGCAACTGAACTTTTGGTGGTCGAGCTAATCTGGAGGTGACAAAGACCTGGGTCACTGGAGCAAGGTCCATGTCGGAGAGAAACGCTACCTATGAGGTTCCAGGTAGCCATGGAGTCTGCAATGTCTTTGTAAAGACTCTAGTGAAAATTTAGGCCACTTTGGATGACCATTATAAAGATCTGACCTTGTATCTCATGAAGAGAAGAAAAAGAAATCAGTTTCATTTTCCCTCTGAGTCACTGATACAAGTGGTTCTCAAGCTCTGGTTTGCAGTAACACTCAGATCAGTCAAGGACACAGAGGCAGGACAAGAAACTGGAGTATATGGGATCTCTGGCTTACAAAGGTGTCTGGAGGATGGAAGACACGAATACAAACTGATCCACACGCAGTTGGAGTTCAACTGGTGCAAGGTAACAAGCTGAATTCAGGTCAAAGGCTGGATTCAGTCATTAGCTTCACTATACTTCCCTTCACTGTGTCTGTTGATAGTAGTAGATCCAGTTCTGTTCGGATTATTTTTTCCCTTTTATTACTAGATTTGCTGGGGGCACTTGGAGGAGAATCTTGAGACAATTCTCCCAACAAACTGACGGCTGTTTTGGGGTGATCTCTCCCTACCTCACATGGCATCACCATCTGTCTGGATGGTGCTAAGTCATCATTGGTATAAATCTCTTACCCAAAAGGTTTACTGGAATCATTCATCCGAAGAGCAATTTTTTGGTGCTGTTGAAATGATCAAATCAAGGGTCAGTAGTTTAAAAACCTTCCCCTTTAAGCCTCAACCAAGAAGAAGCCTTCCCCAGTTCAATCAAACAAAATAAACACTGTCCTATGCTCTCTATACACTTAAGAAATCCAAGATGACGGGAGTTTTGCTGTTGACGTCAATGGGACCAGAATTTCTCCCACGGGTGGTTGTATTTTCAGGATCAAAGTAGGAAATATTTGCAAGAGCTCTTAGCAGCTGCTGGTCCGTAGGCTGCTGTTGCTCTCTTATTCATCGTGGTTACGTCCAGAGAGTTTTTAGCAGAGAGGTTCAAAGCCAGCTGGGGGAGAATTTGGATTAACAAAATCAATAGGAATTGGAGGTGCAAATCCCTTCCCACTTGCGATTGACTGCAAAAAGTGAGTTCAAAGCAGTTTCAGCTCCTAAACCCAGCGCTGACAGGTTCCTTCTCTTTTTGATCAACATTGTGGCTTAATTATAATGACTCAGTTTTTGCTTTCAGGATATTACCTAACGCATCTCAGTGACTAATTCCAGTGTTGTGCTTTGCTGTCACTGATGGCGTATTCTATTTTGAGCTCGTGACACTGTTACTTTCACAACTGTTGATTTATTTGGGTGATTGTTCGGGGTGAGTGTCTGACATCAGTCGTTATGAATGACCGTGACGAAGTTAATTTCATGTTCACAACCTAAGGCTGTGGATTAAATGAAGTTTTTCCTTAGCAAGATGATGATGATAATAATAATCTCTAGCTCATATCTAGCATTTTGCATCAGTACATCTCAAAGTGCTTTACAAAGGAAATCAGTATCTTTATCCTCTGGGGGCGGGGGGGAACTGAGGCACAGAGTATGGCTGGTGACTTGCCCACAGTCCCCCAGCAGGCCCATGGCAGAGCCAGGAATAGGAGCCAGGTCCCCTGAGTAGCCGCCCATTTATTATTTACTCCCACTTTTCTGGAAGAGGGACCTTACCCCAGCTGGCTTCAGGCCTACCCGTTGCCTCAGTTTCCCTTGAGATGGGTCTCTCAGGTCCCAGCACTGTTAGGCCTTAACCCTCTTGCTAAGGGCTTGTCTGCCCATGGAAGTTTACCCACATAGTATTCCAGAATAGCTATTTTGGTATGACCCCCCGCCATGTAGACACTCTTGCTCAAAATAAAAGCTACCACACAGGGGTTGCTATTGAATCAGCCAGTCCAGTCCAGAATCATTATTCTAGAGTCATTACTTCAGTACATTTTCAAGTGGAAACAAGCCTTACCTGACAAAAAGCCCGTCCTTTCTGGAGTTCAAGTCCAAATGGTCAAACACACAATCAAAATATTCCATCTTAGCCCCTTCGTGACCCAGCCCTTCCTTCTTCCTCTTCCTCATTTGTCAGCAGCCTCTGTCCTGGGTTTGGCTTGCAGCCCACCTGCTCACCCCCTCCAGTCCACTCCTTCTTCTCCCCAGCACCGGGAAGCCTGCAAACCCCCACCTCCAAGGGAAACGTCCACCCACCTCTACGTCCCAACAGCTGGGCCTTTTGCATTCTCTAAGATTTCCTCTTTGAACTCTGGGTGGGACTCGCTGACTCCTTGGATTCCACAGAGCAATAGGTGCAATGTCCGGGATGCTTTGCTCGGCATTCATTGTCCAGTGCCTGTTTTTGAACTCTCCCATTCCTGTTTTTACTTTCCTTTTCTCTTCGTCCCACACGAACAGTTATCTTCTGTGGCCTGTAGCCCCATCCCCACTGAAAGGGGCGGGCCTTGAACTCTGGTGGGCTGTCCTGGGTTTCAAACAGGCCAGGAAGGAGAAGCGGGAATTCATGGGGGCTCTCTGTGAAGGGGGGTGGTCTTTCCCATTCACTGGTTCCCGCACACATCCGGACAGAGCTCCTCTGAGCAGCATCCACGGAAGTAGCTTTGCAAAGCAGCGGGCGTTGTCTGGGATTCTCTGCTCGGCGTTCCCATCCGGTTCCCCCGTTTTGTTCTCACACTCTATCCCAAGTATTTCATTTATTTCTGGGATCTATGGTGCCTCCTTCATCTCCCTTCTGTACTGATGGGGTGCTTAGGCTGCTCTGGAGGGTCATAGGTCAGCAGTGAGGGGGCTGACGGGAACGGTAGCTCGCAGCTTGGCAGATACATCAGATCTGTTTTTATTGTTGCATAACTCTAGAGAGTCCCACCTGTAGTTTTTTTTTAAATGGTCTCCTACTAACATTTGCTAAGACGAGTGGGGTACAAAGTGTCTCCATCCTGATAGCAACAAGTGCTTCTCAGACCCTCTTTCTGGGAAGCTCAGCCCATAAAGGCACATCCCCCACCGCACCACCCTCCTGCTCTAAGGATAGTGGTTTCAGGATGGATTCCCCGCCGTCTGAGCTCTTCTGCTGGTAGGAGCTGTTATTTAGTGGGATGCACAGTTACCTCATCCCCAGTTCACGTCACCGAGGCAGGGTGAGGTTAACAAAGAGAAGGTTAAGAGGTGACTTGATCCCAGGCTATGAGTACTTACACAGGGGGACAAATATTTGATAATCAGTCAGTCTAGCACAGAAAGGTCTGGCACGGTCGAAGTTGAAGGTGGACCAATTCAGACTGGAAGTAAGGTGTACTTTTTTTAACAGTGAGGGTAATGAACCAGCACAACCATTTAGCCAGGAGTCGGGGTGGATTCTCCAGCACTGGCAATTTTACCATCAAGATTGGATTTTTTTTTCTCTAGTTCAAACAGGAATTAATTGTAGGAAGTCCAGTGATCTCAGGAGTCTCTTGTGACTTATTAGAAATCTCTAAATCTCTCTGCGTGGCTGACATCGGCGGTAGGGAAGTACAGAGTCACGCAAGAGGAGTTTCCTCTTCCATATTTATTGATATTTAAAGCCAAGCAGCCGCCCCTTTCCAGTTTCCCTGTTCAAACACGGAACATTAACTTCAAGGGAGCTCTCTGGATCTGGGCGTACGACCGGCATCTGCACTAAACACAGGTAAGGGACCCCCATCACCGAATGACCCGATTCTCTGTCCCACACTCATTTTCCCTCCTCCAGCCCCGAAGCTGGGATGAGGGCACATAAGAAAAGGGAGGGACAAGCAACTTAGGGGGAACCACTGGGGAGGTAGTGATGTGTGGAGCTGGAAATGGGCAGTCGTGGGAGGCGGAAGAACAATGCAGAGGATGGGCAGTGGCAGATTACCGGTCCTGGGGCCATAGTGGGATAAGAATCTAGTGGGGGTGGGGAAGAATGTGGTGGGGCCCTGAGTGGCATGGGGGCAGGACTGTGGGGAAGGGAGAGAATGGGGTGGAATGGGGGCAGGGCCACAGATGAAAGGGCTGGGGTGGGGCCGCGGTTTTCTATCCCTCTCCCCCACTTGCTCCAGCCTAGGGCCTCAGGAGACCTTAATCCACTTCTGATCATGGGATGGCGCAAGCAGCCAGGACATGCAGCTCCCAAATCCAGTGGGTTGGATCCTCAGTGGGTGTTACTAAAGCTAATAAACGTACCTAGTGCTTTCCATCGGGAGATCTCAAAGCCTCATGAATAGCTGATCTTCCCTGGTTTTACTGGAAGTCTCCTGGGATGTTTCAGATATGGATTGGGAGTTTTCTCTGCCTGTAACTGAATGGGGCAGGGCTGTGACACCGTTAAAAGATTTTTTTCCAACTTCTTTCTCGGACACCCCCCCACCTCCAGGGAGGTGGGCCAACCCCCATGGCTTGGAAGTTTTCAAACAGGACTGTAACTGATGTAAATGAGAACTGGTCTGGAAGTGGCTCTCCCTCCCCTCAACATGGAAAATGTTGACTTTACTGAAAATCCAAAAAAGCTGTGTATAGTGGGGAGGGAGGAATCTGGTTTTGAGCAGCGGAAAATATTTTGCTTTTCTGAATTAAAAGTAAAAAATGTTCAGGGCAAACACCGCAAAAAAATCATTATGATGAAAATCCAATATTCCCTTGAAAGCCCGTTTTGATGGAAACTTTTAAACCAACCCTAATATGGAACCCAGCCTGACCCCATGGCAGTCAACGGAGGCCAGGGCTGGATTCTTAACTCGTTGCCCTCTCCACCCCAGTAAACCCAGAGTGACCCCAGTGGAGTTAATTGAGTCAGGGCTGGATGCTGATTTAATTTACCCTGGCACAAATCTGAAGTTACTCAATCTCCCATAAGTAGAAAAGATACTTGTTATATTTTCTTTATCATCCGCATTACACACACATTTTGCCAGTGAACAGCCCCAGTAACGTGGGTTGCTTTCTGTGACTTTCCATCTCTCCAGTAACACATCCAATTTCTGTTTTCGGTCTCTCTCTCCATCTAATATTTTGCGCTCCTTCTAGCGTCTAACGGGATTTTGGTTGTTCTCCTGTCCCAGGATCGGCTTATCCAGTTGAAGGATTCCAGCTCTCATCCCCTGCTATGGCTCCCGTGCACAGGGTTGCACAGGCGGGGCACTTCTGGATGACAATCCCCAAGGGTTTGCTGCTCAGCATGCTGATTTACAGTGCTGTCTCTGATATCCGATGTCCAGAGGAGGCGCCAAGTAAGGAGGAAGCTCGGTACAACGCCGATCCCTTGAGTCCACAGCACAGGCGCTGACTTTTATTTTTCCCTGGGGGTGCTCCACTCTGCTCTGCCCCCACTCTGCCCCTCCCCCTGAGTCCCCGCCCTTGCTCGCCTCTTCCTGCCCTGCTCCACCCCTTCCACCAAGGGCCCACCCTTGCTGCACCGCTTCCCACCCCTTCTGCTCCCTCCCCCTGAGGCCCTGTGCTCACTCTTCCCCGCTCCAACTCCTCCCTCGAGACCCCCGCCCACCGCTCACTGCTTTATGCCCTCCCCCAAGTGCCTCCCACAGCCGCCAAACAGCTGATTGGTGGCCCTGCCGAACAGCTGATCTGCAGCCCCACCAATCAACTGTGGCTGATTTTTTCTGTGGGTGCTTCAACCCCGGAGCATTCCCGAAGTCAGCACCTAGAGTCCACAGAGCCCAGACTCCCAGCCCCCTCACCCCCCACTCTAACCCAGTAGACCCCGGTCCCCTCCCAGATCCAGAGAGAGAATCCAGGAGTCCTGTCTCCCAGCCCCCCCCCCAACACATTAGACCCCACTGCCCTCCCAGAGCTCCAATTCGAACCCAGGACTCCAGAGTCCTGGTTCAGTGCCCTGTTGGTTCTACCATGTTCTCATCTATGTTCCAGCTGCCTGCAACAGGCTGTTTCTGCGCTGTCCCAGGCTTCCTCCAAGCAACCCAAACTCTGTTTTCGCTGTTCCGTCTAGGCTTTGGATATTGCTCCTATGTGTTCAACTCTGTCGCCCAAGGGGACTTGGTGAACATCTCACTTGGCACATCACAAACCACCCTGGATCTCTGCAAGCAGAACACGTTGACTTTAAAATGGGATCCTGTCTACAGTTTCTTTAAGGGGGGCCAGATGAAGCTCAGCAGCGACTTCCAGGAGCAAGTCTCGGTCTCCCGTGGCATCTTTGTGGTGCAGAACGTGAGCCAAGGGGCTGATGGGAATTATATATTTCAAGACAGCAATGGAAAGTGCCTGGTTGAGATAACGCTGACAGTGGGTAAGTTCTGCCTGCTGGACTCTGTGTCCCAGTTTAATCCTTGGCGTGGGGCTGGAAGTTGTGAATTTTCTGGAGTAAGTGGGGGGCTCCCAGCACTGGAACCATGGCCCTATCCCACCCCTTCTGCCTGCCATCCCGCCCCCACCCCACCCCTTCTACCTGCGACCCTGCCCGCAGCCCCACGCATCCCACCTGCCATCCTGCCCCCCTTCTGCTGGTAGCCCCACCCCCTTCCACATGAGGCCTAACCCACGGCCCCACTCTGTTCCACCCCTTCTACCTGCAACCCCATTTACTGTCCCATCCCATTCTACCTGCAGCCACCCCATCCCTCCCTTCCCCTGTGTCTCTGCCCACTGCTCCGCCCCATCCCACCCTTTCAATTTGCAGCCCCACCCATTGCCCCACTCTATTCCCCATGGCTCCATCTCTGTTCCACCCGCAGCCCTGCCCCATTCTGCCCCTTCCTCAAGGCCCCCCGCAACTCACTGTGTCCCCGAGACCTGAGGAGCTCTGTGTCCCCACCGCAGCCCCAGTGTTGCGGTGGAAAGAGAGAGATCCTCCAACCCCGGGGCCTCAATGGCAGAGGGAGATTTTTCCAGGGGCCCCAAATTGGCTGGGGCTCTTGGCCACAGGCCCTGTTAGCCCATGTGGCAATCCGCCACTGCCTTGCTGTATTCACTCCACTTGTGTTGTGCCTCCCGTGCAGCATGGAGAGCGTGTACAGCTCATGAAATCCTTTAATTCTCTCTGCCTACCTAACGCCACATCTGCCCTGCTCTCCCCTGCAGCGCTGCGTGGCGCCGAGCAGCCGCAGAGCCCTGCCTTGCACTAGGCAGGGCAAACTTGTGATCTTCCAGAACAAGAGGACCCCCTCCTGTCCAAGGCAGGCCGGGAGCCCAGTGAACTGACTGGAGAATCATTCATAGAATCATAGATCATTAGGGTTGGAAGGGACCTCAGGAGATCATCTAGTCCAACTCCCTGCTCAAAGCAGGACCAATCCCCAAATGGCCCCCTCAAGGATTGAACTCACAACCCTGGGTTTAGCAGGCCAATGCTCAAAGGACTGAGCTATCCCTGCCCCACCAGTTCAGTCTTAGTCCGTGGGATTCCTCCGGCTCCTCGTGATCGGACACGCCCTGAGACACCTCTGCTCCTTCTTGTCTCCTTCCAGGCTCTTCTGGCAGCTGGTCCCAAAGCAGTGCTCATCAGAAGGGTGAGTGAAACCGAGGGAGGGAGGGAGGGGAGAGCAAGGCGGGGGGCTCAGGGCAGTCAGGCTGGCTTTGTAATGAAGGCACCTGGGTCATGCCCAGCTCTGTTATAGGCACCTTCTATGATCTGGGGTAAATCACTTAATCTCTCTAGGCTGCAGTTCCATCCAGCTGTAAAGTGAGGAGAGGAATCCTTCCTTTATCTGTTCAGACTGGGGCAATTTACACCATGTCTGTGTGCAGCACCCGGCACAACGGGGCTCTGATCTCAGCTGGGGCAGGGACTGTCTCTCGCCGTACGTCTGTGCAGCGCCCAGCACAACGGAGCCCTGATCTCAGCTGGGGCAGGGACTATAGCACACAGTGTAAGAGATTTGCCCAAAGCTAAAAATAAACCAAGGTCACCCTGCCTGGATTTTTCCCTGCATTTGTATGTGGCATCCGCTCTAGGGGAAGATAACAGCTGGACCTGAGTCTCTGGCAAGAAGTAACATCAGCCAGAGGAAAAATACTGTCTCCCGCCCCCATAGTTCAAAGAGACGTAATGTCCTTCTTGCCAATGTGGTGTTCACTCTGAAGTCTACTACTGACAATTTAAATGACACCCTGGGTAAACACTTTGTGACTTAGCCCAGGTGGCCTCAGCAAGCCCAGACAAAAGAGAGAACTTGTGGCTAGGTAGACACCATTAAGGTACTTGCCGGTTTAGTTTCAAGAGTCAGGCTTGCAACGGCGCTCGTGCCCTTCTTCCTTTATCTGCAGGTGCCGTGGCGGCCTGGTACTGGTGTATGTTTCCTCTCTTGAGTCTGCTCCAATGGCCGTAGATTTGCATCTCTGCTCATGAGCTAAAGCATGAACCTGAGAAGCGTAACTGGGAGCAGCGTCACCGTACGAAGAGTTCATTCCTCGCCCACAAACACCCAGAGCAGTAACCAAACGACTCAGCAGGAGTCAGCTCCCTGCAGCCCATGGGCTTCCTGAAAGCTGATAACCACATATGGCCTGTGTCACACGGACTCTGTCTCATGCACAGGCCCTTTCACACTCACCTCCCAACACTGACTTGTATTATTATTGTTGTTACTACTCAATCCACGTGTATTCTCTGTCATTTTATTCTTTCAAAGGGTGCTATTTTAGTGTTTTGACTGCTCTGTGCATTTCATCATTTTTATTTCTCTCTTACACTTACATTTAATTCTTTGAGTAGTGAGTTCTAAAATGCCGAACCTGGCCTGGCCGGAGTAATTATCCTTCTGGTAAATTTTAATATATGTATATATATAATATCTAGGTTCTTTGTTTCCACTTGTGGCACACAATGTATTCTGCACATGGATGGAAAAAATTAGAGGCAACATTGATGACTGAGAGTCCTTAAAAAAACACGAAAACGTATTGTAAGAAAGCCCTGGCGGTCAGGTCTATATTGATTCACCGGCCACTCAGTACTTCACAGCAACCCTGAGGGAAGGAGGCCTGTTACTGGAGAACTGACCCGTGGAGCCAGGAGAATCTCTCAGAGCCATTAGCAGCTACACAGTAGTAGCTATCATGCACTTTTTGCAGATTCCTATTTCGTTCATTAGACTAGAGGGTGGTAGAGTAAACACTAATTATGTTAGTAATTACACATACACATACACAGACCAGGTCTGCTTCCTTCCAGCAGGGGACAGTAACCGACACAGAGTAAGTGCAGATGGCACACACACAGAAGGTCTGATTTCCCCAGCAGGGGGCAGTAACACAAACATACACACACAGTAGGGCTGATTTCCCCCAGCAAGGGGCAGTAACACACACAGAGCAGGTCCAATTTCCCCCAGCAGAGAGCAGTAGCACACACATACACACACAGACCGAGTAAGTCTGGGTGCGCACGGACACAGACGCGCACACGCACACAGCATGTCTGAGTCTGCCCACCAGGGGGCAGTAAGGCACACAGAGAAGCAGGCTGATTTCCCCCAGCGGAGGCGGGGGGGCAATAACACACAGGAAATCTGATCCCACCCTGGACACACACACACACACACACACACACACACACACACACACACACACACACACACACACACACACACATATATCCATCAGATGTTCTGCAGCTGCTGTATAGTTTCCAGTCCTGAACATACCTTGAGTTCGTGGCTTGATTTTGCAGCTTGGGTTTGTAGCTCGTGGCAGCTAACTGGCCAGGAAAGCCAGACACAAGGACGAGCTGGATCTTTGTTGGGCCTGCACCGATGCCCTTCCATGTTGGCCGCAGAATGTTACCCTCCAAAGTCTTCCAACTCACCCATCCTTTTTTGTAGGCTTTAGTTTGAATCCAGAGTCTATAGGTCTTGCTGTGTCACGCTGCCTCTGGGTTTGGTGATTGATCACCCATCAATTGCAGGCCTGGCTTTCAGCCTGGGACCTGACTTTGATCTTCCTTCTATTGTACCTTTTCTTTTTAGGGTGGAATCTTCTTACTTTGTTAGGGCTCTTGTCTGCATCTTCAGCCGGTGGGGTTTGAACTTTATTTCATCAGGACAGGCTTGGGCTGGAGGTTGATTCCATCATCCATACATACTTCAGTCACACGTCTAAACTAATAAGATTACAGCAGAGTTTGCAAAAATGAAGGTTGGAGGAAACTTTTACAAAATGGAGTGAGCGTTTTAAAATGGGGTTTGAATTACAATATGGCAAACAGTGAACAGAATTTACAATATAGACACGTTTAGTGAATGCCAAACAGTAGACAGAAGTTATATTGATAAAAGGAACAATTAAAAACAATTTCATTAATCCGTTCTACAGGGGCGGTTGGATGGGGCGGAGGTTCTGAGGCGGGGGCAATCAGGGGACAGGGAATAGGGGGGTTCGATAAGGGGCAGGGAGTCCCAGTGGTCTGTCAGGGGTCGGGGGGGTGGATAGGGGTCGGGGCAGTCAGGGAACAGGGAGCGGGGGGGGGGGGCTTGAGTAGGGAGTGAGGTCCTGGGGGGATTGTTAGTGTGGGGGGTCTTGGGAGGAGGTGGTCAAGGGACAAGGAGCAGGGGGGTTTAGGGGGCTGAGTCCTGGGGGGGTGGTTAGGGGCGGGGAGGTCTCAGGAGAGGGTGGTCAGGGGACAAGGAGCTGGGAGGGTTGGATGGGTCAGGGATTCTGAGAGGGGCAGTCAGGGGGTGGGAAATGAGAGGGGGGTTGGATAGGGGGCAGAGCCAGACTGTTTGGGGAGGCACAGCCTTCCGTACCCCGCCTTCCATACAGTTTTGGAACCCTGATGTAGCCCTCAGGCCAAAAAGTTTGCCCACCCCTGTGCTAGATCATCTCTTCCATCCCTGTTATACCATCAAGTAAACAATCTAACTGTAAGAGTGGGAATTACTCTGGCAATACCAGGAGTATAAAATAAAAATGAATGGATCACATGGAAAATGTTCTGGAGATACACAGAGTTCAAACTAAAATATCCAGCATCTGTCACATCAGAGTTGTTTTCATGAGGTGCAAACTGTGTATAAAAAAATGACCATATTTGTTCTTCATGTAACTCATTTTTCTTTTAGAAATCTCCCTGATTTTCCTGTAAACAATGCATTGTATCTGACTTTCCTCTCAAAGTGGTCTTTCTAAAATGCGGATTAATGCATATTTGGATGGTGTATGTTCATATTATTAAATTTGCTGACAGTAGAATTGTTACTGGTGTAACTGTTGCCTGGTACAAGTCACCACTGAGAGTGCACATTTCGGGACGGGGCACATACACCCCAAAAACTGATGGTTTATTCTATAACTAAATTCATCAAAACAGTAACAAAATGCACTCTTATATCGCCACACTGGTTAGCAGGAAACCAAAGCACAGTCCCCTCTCGACATTCCAGCTCTTCCTGGCCAGGGCCGGCTCTAGCTTTTTTGCCACCCCAAGCACCAAGAGCGCAAATGCTGAAGCCAAAAAAAGGGCAGCCGGAATGCCAAAGCGAAAAAAAAAAATGGGTGGCCGGAATGTGCCGCCCCAAGAATGGCTGGAATGCCGCCCCTTAAAATATACCACCCCAAGCACATGCCTAGAGCCGGCCCTGCTCCTGGCTTCTCTACCCAAACTGGTCTTTTGTGATAAATGATTATTGAAATCACAAATTACATATAAAGTTCTTCCAATCCCAAAACCACTGTCCTCAGGTCAATATACACTTTAGATCTTATCCAAAAATCACACTGCAGCCAATCCCCTTAATAATTAAAAACAAAAGTGATACATCTGATGAAGTTGTTTTAACCCACAGAAGCTTATGCCCAAATAAATTTGTTAGTCTCTAACGTGCCACAAGGGGACAATCTACACTCATTGCTATATTTGCTTTCCATGAGCTACTGTTAATATAACCTTTTATGAGTGATGTACCCAAATATTTGGATGCTAATATCTAAACTGTATCGTTAAATGTACTAACCTAATTTGAGATATAGCAGATTATGGACTATAACTATTTTAGGACTTTTAAATCAAACTTTGTACTTTTGGATAATTTAAGCATTATGGCCTGATGTATAAACACTTTCTTTAACCAGTGTATTAGATAATTTTAACATCAGTTCTCCTAGTAATTAATTTTCTATTTCTTACCATTAGAGGTTTCATCCATCTATATGTTTGTTCCTAATTCAGATATTTGCTCATTGTAGCAAGTTGTCTATCCTTCTGCTACCAGTAGATGTCCATGTCTATCCATATTCCATTAATCAAACCTATTTATTTATTTAGAGGAAACATTATTTGACCCAAAATGGTCTTCTTTCAAAGCTAGAATTCTTTTTAAAATATTTATATTTTTCTCAAAATTTTTCAATTTTCTATGCAAATTTGCTTTGTGTTTTAATTTCCTATTGCCAATTATGACTGGTTTTCTTAATCCCAAATTTCTTAATCCCTTCTAAAATCTATTTTTTTAAAAAAATGAATATATTAAAATAATTGCAAAAAAGGCAACAAAAATTGATAATGCGCAGGATGAAACAATTTTCAATTTTTTGTGAAAAATTTCTGTTTCTAACCAGGTAAATTTCAAAAAATGAGTTTTTGTTTGGTTTTGAAAATTGCTGGGATGAAACTATGGGCTGTGGGCATTGGAGGCTGGGGAGACTGTGCCTCCTGAAACAGCCTAGCGTGGCCCCGTCCATGCTCTGCCCTCACGCCAGGCCCCCTCCTGCTGTTCCCAGCACTCTGCCCTAGCTGGCCCAGGGACTCTGGCAGCTGGTGCTGGGGCCACATTACCTGCCCGGTGCTCAGACCATGCCTCCTGGAGCTCTGGGGCTTGCTGCCCAGAGTGCCGGGGCTGGGGGCGCTGCAGGCATGCCGCCCAGGGGTGGGGGCACTGCCACCAGATCCTTGCCCCCTGGCTGAGAGTCTATGAGAAAGGGGGGCTGAAGGGGAGTGGCAAGGCCTCAAGCACAAGGGGAGGTGCCGGGGCCAGCCTCCCCACAAAGCTGGGTCACCCGCCACCCATGGATGAAACCATTTTTGTATTTTAGGCCCTTTTGTAATGGGACTGTCTCTTGCTTTGTGTCTGGACAGCGCCCGGCACAACAGGGCCCTGATCTCAGCTGGGGCAGGGACTGTCTCTCGCTGTGTGTGTGTGCAGTGCTTGGCACAACAGGTCCCTGATCTCAGCTGGGGCAGGAACCGTCTCTCGCTGTGTGTCTGTGCAGCACCCGGCACAACAGGTCCCTGATCTCAGCTGGGGCAGGGACTGTCCCTCGCTGTGTGTCTGTGCAGCGCCCAGCACAACAGGGCCCTGATCTCAGCTGGGGCAGGGCCTGCCTCTTGCTGTGTGTCTGTGCAGCGCCCGGCACAATGGGGCCATGATCTCAGCTGGGGCAGGGACTGTCTCTCGCTGTGTGTCTGTGCAGCACCCGGCACAATGGGGCCCTGATCTCAGCTGGGGCAGGAACTCTCTCTCGCTGGACATCCTTCTGTGAGGTTGATTAATGCTTTACAATGCTTTTCTGCTCACATCCCTCCTCTAGACTCTGAGACCTAAACACCAGATAAATGGCATATCAAACAGCTAGAGGCCTTCCATATGCGATCTCCATTATGGGGATCCACTGGCAGGAAAAAATTTCCAACCTGGAGGTTCTCCAAAAGACAAATGCGATAAGCATCAAGGTCATGCTGATAAAAGTCCAACTACGCTGGATTGGACACGTCATTTGGATGCTTGAACATATACTCCTCAGAAAAATGTTCTATGGAGAATTGGCACAAGGACACTGGAATCAAGGCCACCCCAGAAAGTGTTACAAGGACGGCCTCAGGAACAGCACACACTTCGAGAAGGCTGCGTTAAATCGATCAGCCTGGCAGCACACAACACTCAGAGCTTTCCGAGCCTTTGAAGAGGACAGAAATAATCGATTGTTAGCTGCCAGGGAAAAGCGTCACACTATGGCTATAGCTACCAAGATGCTCATCTGTCTGCCTGATCTGCTCACGACACTGTGTGTCATGCTTTGGACTTCAGAGTCACTCCAGAATCCACAAAAAGAGGTAGCATGAAAATGTCATCGTCGAACCGATGGATTAAACGGAGCATAGCAAAGGACCATCCTTCCGCTCCACAGCTAGTCTGATGATGCCTCCCTGCCCCCCTTTTCCTCTCCACTTTTGCCCAAACTACACCCACATGCCTGAAATTTCTCAGAGGTCACATTTCAGGGAGCAACTTTCCAAACGAAGGCTGCTGTGAAAGTGCAGAGCATAACTGCATTGTTATTTTCTATCTTTCAGGCCTACAAATTGTAGAGAGAGAGAGAGAGAGAGAGAGAGAGTCCACAGCCAGACACCGACTCATCTGTGCAGCCAGCGCCGCTTTCTAAGCATTTGCAGAGTCACATGACCAGTTCATTCGCACAGCCTGAGTTAACACAAGCCTGTCTGAGCTCTGATGCTCAAAAGCTGTCTGCCTCTCGTCCTCCCACCACCCCGCTTTCTCACCAACCACATCAAAAATGCTGCTTCGAAACATCTTCAGAACGATCTGCTCTGCACATAAAAGCTGAGTCTGATTTCGAGTCCCAGGGTAATTCCAAGAAATCCTGGTGATTTTTAGGGTTAAATCTCACTAACAGCTGGATTGTGGTTAACAGATCAGGGCTATTTCAGCCCAAATGGGGACCCAGGTGCAAAGCTGAATATCCTACCAGCAGCAGCATGAACTTTATAATACTTGGTGTTTTTCTTAAAGCCCAGCTCCTGTGGGCTCATCTGATTAAGCGAGACTCAGGGCTGGTCTACACTACGGGAGAAAATCGATCTTAGATACGCAACTTCAGCTACGTGAATAACGTAGCTGAAGTCGAAGTATCTAAGATCGAATTACTCACCGTCCTCACAGCGCGGGATCGATGTCCACTGCTCCCCTGTCGATTCCACAACTCCATTCGGGTTGGTGGAGTTACGGAATCGATATAAGTGCGTTCAGGGATCGATATATCACGTCTAGATGAGACACGATATATCAATCCCCGAGCAATCGATTCCTACCCACCGATATGGAGGGTAGTGAAGATGTACCCTCAGTCTTAGCTTTCATTAAAATACCTCTCTAGGCTTCATAGTTGTGGGGAAAACCTGAAAACATGTGACTCTTAAAGGCTCAAAATCCAAGTGGCAAATAAACAGAAACTCATTGATTTTAAAAGAAAAATCTTGTGGGTTTTTTCCAGCCAATCTCATCATTTTTGAATGCTTAGGGCTGACCATTCTGATGCTCCCTTTTTAAAATTGCAGATGCAGCAGCATGGCAAAGGGTAGAGACGTCTCCCAGTCAAACAGTTTCCTTCTTCAAGGTGCATCCCCTCTGCTTACCCCACACAGGTCAGGATTGGTGATGTGGTTTAGCCCTCTGGCCATGTTTAACCCCTTCCAAGATAACAAAAGTCCAACCTAAAGTGGCTGGCAGTTAATTATGACCCAAGCAGGACTGACCCCATTTTGCCTTAAAGTGGCCATTCCCTCTGTGCTTATCATAAGCACAATGATACTGGTATCACTGCATTCACCCTGTGGGGTTCTACAGGTATAGTTATACCATCATAGCTACGCCAGCCAAACCTTCCTAGTATAGACGTGGCCTCAGGCGATGTCTACATTAGGAGCTCTCTCTAGGTATACGAATACCAGGATACTATACTGGCAATGTGCTTCTGGTATGGACGCAGCTAATAGCAGCAAACTACTCTTGGTATCCATTCAGTAAAACAACCCACCATGAGCAAAATCAGCTGTACTGTTTAAAGTGCAGTTTTGCCGATCTAGCTCGGTCTACACTAGGGACTTTTGCCAGCCCAGCTCTGTCGGTCACAAACCCACCTCTTCACTCCCGACTCAATTAGCTTTGCCAGCAGAAGTTTGTAGTGTTGACCAGCGGTTCTCAAACTGTGGGTCGGGACTCTAAAGTGGGTCACTACTCAATTTTAATGGGGTCACCCGGCTAGCTTAGACTTGCTGGGGTCCAGGGCTGAAAGCTGAGCCCCACCACCTGGGGCTGAAGCCCAAGCCTCGGGGCTTTAGCCCTGGGTGGTGGGGCTCAGGTTATAGGCCTCCTGCCTGGGGCAAACCTTGGAGCTAGTTGAATTATTCAGTATAAATAATACCCTGTGCCAGTGTGGGGCCTGATCTCCAGTACTGAGTTCAAATTCACTGTTTAACCATTCGCTGCCGACCATTTCAGAATAAAGACCCAGCTAAGATGATGTATTGCACAATTCTGCTTCCCAAGCATCAGAAATCCTAAATATCCTCTGTCCAGACAGCAAAACCTGCAGCTTTCCTTCAATATCCATTTGATAAGCAACATCCACCTATGCAGTCACCAATCATTTAAAAAACCCTGCAGTTCTTTGAAAGAAGAACATTTAGCATCAAAATATATAACCCAAAGGAAGCTTCACCAAACTGGATTATTTACATTCATGTTTTTCAGTGAAAAAGCATTTTTAATATGCAGAATCTGCTGCTGAACTTTTAACTCACCCACGCCTGTGGAACACTGCAGAAACCAAAGGCCCTTGCTTCCGCACTTAGGTTGAGTCTGCTGCTAAGTGTTGCAGCTCTTGTTTATACCCACACAGGAACGCACAAACACAGAAGTGAGAGAGGCAGAATTGATTGAAACATGACACATTTTTCCTTGAAGAACTCTTCTTACAGGGTTGGTTGTTATGGTCCTGATTTTACTGAACCAACTCAACCTTCCTCCTTCCCCTAATACAGGGGTTCTCAGACTTTTGTACGGGTGACCCCTTTCACACAGCAAGCCTCTGAATGCAACCCCCTTATACACTAAAAACACTTGTAAATATATTTAACACCATTATAAATTCTGGAGGCAAAGCAGGGTTTGGGGTGGAGGGTGACCGCCATTGACCCCCCATGTAATAACCTTGTGACCCCCTGAGGGGTGACAAGCCCCAGTTTGAGAACCCCTGCCCTAATACGTGCCACTGCCACCTATATACAGCAGCATCTTTCACTCTCATGAGGGTTCACACCAGATTTAGAACTTGATTTCATTATGCTGGTGCTTGCCCTCCTCTATCTTTGTATTTTTGCATGAGAAGACCTGGTGACATTTACTCAGTGCTCTTTTGGCTTGCAGGGCAAGTCTGAGGAGAACATTCTTAGTCGCCACCATCATGCTGTACACACTGCATAGCACATAGTTCCTGCTGGCTATTGTCCAACCCTGCTCTCTCTCCATTGTACCGCTGACCTCTATCTGCTCCTGCCTGCACTGCTACATGGAAGACAGGACATGAATTTCTAACACAGCAGCTATGGCTCAGCGAGGAGGGTACTTAAATGGCATGCTGGAATTGTGCGATCTGGTCCTGGTCCTGCAACTGACCTACTGTGTGACCTTGGTCAAGTCCCTTCATCCCTCTGTGCCCGTATAAAATGCAGCTAACAGTGCTTCATAACAGACCTGTGAAATAGTGCAGTATTGCGAAATGGGAGACTATTTTATATCGGTAATTAATAATTAGGAAAATGGCCACATTTGGTGGGATTTTCTATTAATATTTGAGAATTAGGATGGAAATGGGGCAAAATCTATGGCCATTTTACATCAATATTCAATTATTTGAAAGAGAAAGAACAAAATCTAAGGGCATTTTCTATCAGTTTTTGGAAATGAGACCAAATCTGATGGCCATTTTGTCAATAATCGATAATAGGAGTGACAAGGAGTTGAATCTGAGGAGATAGCTGATCGTTGGAGGATTAACCCCCTCCACACCATCTGTCCATAATGTGCAGTAATGACTCAGGCCAAAAGATTTGCTCCAAAACCTGAAATGGCTGCAGTTTATTGCTGGTGAGGGAAAAAAAGCCCCCAAAAGAGAGAATTTTTTAATCCATATTCAAGAGTTAGAGAGGAAAGTAGGTAACATTAGAATGGACTAAACAGTGTAAATATCTGAGGGGATTTGGGGTCAGTATTTGATCATTAAAGATAACAGTGGCAGTATCTGAGGTAGGGATTGTGGGAGTTTGAGAAGGTGATGTGTGTTATGTAGCTGGCTGGTTTTAACTCTTTATTGCCTGGCTTCTGTAGTTCTAAATTGGGAATTATTTGCTCTATGCAACTAGAACTATTTTAAACTAAGTTTTTTGTTTGTTTGAATAATGCAATGGGTTGCCAGGAGTGGTCACTGATGGAATCACCCCACCTAGAACATTTTTAAAAAGTTTAAATGGTTTAATCCACTTGATCTTCCTCATACAGTTAAAGCTTTGACACCCCTTTTGGTTGGCTGCGCAGGGTGTGGTGTGTGAAAGGGGAGGCCAGGTGGCCTGAGCCAAGAAGCCTGGAGCAGAAAGGGGTGGCGCCTGCCTCTCAGGTTGTTTACAGTTTTAGCAACTCACTTTAATTACCTGTTACCACCCTCACTGTTTTTAGTTCCTAGAGGAGCCATGGTACCGTCCCCTGTGGAGTCAGACACAATCATACATAAGCCATTTATAAATTTAATACAGTGGTCCCCAAAGATACTGAGTGGGGTTGCAATATATGTCACACATGATGTCTAATGGGCAGTCAGAACACAGGACTTTCTAAAACTGTTTTGTAATTTCCTTTAAATGATAGATTCACCCTTCTCCAAGGATAGGGATGGGCTGGACTTTAGCCTTCAGATTTGCAGCGATAAAGTGAGACGAAATCATAATGCCCATAAGCTCTTGCCAAGCCATATGATGGTTACTTGTCATATTAACTCGATCCTCAAAATGAAACCTCCTAACACAAAGTACAAAGTTGAATGACTTGTTTTAAAACTTGGAAGAGCAGCTCAGAGACCTCTCTCCTTAACCTACAGAATAGACGCTTGTGGCAGCCTGCATGAAAAAGTCCTCAGAGCAGACAAAAAATTGCAAACCACTGCCTATGGGATCCTCCTAGGAAAAAAAGAACAAAGCCACTCACCAGTGGTACTATGAGTTACAATTCATCCCAGTCAGCGTATCAAAGGCACGTGACAAATGTTAAAGAGTCAGCATGATTGATTTGATCTTCCCACATAATCAGAAGGTGGCCCTTTATCAATGTAGTCTGTGTACTAAATGCTGGTTAACAACCAGATTGACAACACTCAAGGAAATCACCTGAGTTGCTGTCATAAACAGATAAGTAAGAGTTAATAGAACAGAAGTACTTCATATCTCTTTTGCCTGTAAAGGGTTAACAAGATCAGTGAGCCTGGCTGTCACCTGACCAGAGCAGCAATCAGGGGACAGGAGACTTTCAAATCTTGAGGGAGGGAAGTTTATGTGTGTGCTGTGAGTGTTTGGTTGTTGTTCTCTCTGGGGGCTCAGGGGGACCAGACGTGCAACCAGGTTTCTCTCCAATCTCTCCGATACAGGCTCTTATAAGTTCAGACTAGTGAGTACTAGGTAGATAAAGCGAGTTAGGCTTATGTTTGTTTTCTTTATTTGCAAATGTGTATTTGGCTGAAAGGAGTTCAAATTTGTATTTTGCTAAAAGGATTTTAATTTGTACTTGTATACTTAGGCTGGGAGGGTATTCCCAGTGTCTGTAGCTGAAAGACCCTGTAACATATTCCATCTTAAATTTACAAAGATAATTTTTACTGTTTTTTCTTTCTTTAATTAAAAGCTTTTCTTGTTTAAGAACCTGATTGTTTTTTTACTCTGGTGAGACCCCAGGGGACGGGGTTTAGATTCACCAGGGAATTGGTGGGGAGAAAGGAGGGAAGGGGAAGAGAAAGGTTAATTTCTCTATGTGTTAGGATTACTTTCTCTCTCAGGGAGAGTCTGGGAGGGGGAGAGGGAAGGAGGAGGGAAGGTGAATTTTCCTCTCTGTTTAAAGATTCAAGGAGTTTGAATTACAGTGATCTTCCAGGGTAACCCAGGGAGGGGAAGCCTGGGAGAGGCAACGGTGGGGGAAAGGGTTTTCTTTCCTTTTGCTAAGATCCAGAGGGTCTGGGTCTTGGGGGCCCCCAAGCAAGGTTTTGGGGGGACCAGAGTGTACCAGGCACTGTAATTCCTGGTTGGTGGCAGCGCTACAAGTTCTAAGATGGTAATTGAGCTTAGAGGAATTCATGCTGGTACCCCATCTTTTGGACACTAAGGTTCAGAGTGGGGAATTATACCATGACAGTTGCCTTCAGAAAAAATTCTTCATAAAGTTTCCCTTAAAAAGGAGAATATGGACAGAGCAATAACAGAGAAGATTTTTACTGTCAAAATAAATTCTGTAGTAAGGCCCTAATGGTCACTTCCTTGCCCTAAATCTCTTCATATGGCCCAGTGTCTCCCAGCCAGATTTCATTAGACTCCAACTCACAGGTTATAACCCAAAGAGTGGTAGATACCTGTTACCTTGGCAAGTGACAGTGGCTCATACACAGGCAGAGATGACAGTGTTTGTCCCCCCAAAATAAATCCCACTACTCTGGAGTCTGATAATGTGATCTGAATCTGCATGTTATTTTCTGAGAAATGGGTTAAAAAACCTTCACAGTGAAAACTATTTGATTGCATATGTCACTGGAAGCAACACAGATCCACCAGCCCTTTTTGTCACTTGGAATAGCTTTGCCAATCAGGACTTTGCAGAAGTTAGATGGAGGCTAAGAAGCCATCTGTGCCTCATGCAAAGCCCTTGTCACAAGATTTCAACATGTTTTCGTGCTGCAGTTGGTAAGAATCAGGCAGTGACTCTGGCTCCCACGATTCCAGCCACACGTTTTCCCTCTTCCTCTGTCACAGACCATCTGTATATACCCTGCTGACCTGTGAGAACATGGCTAGGAAGACAGTATTTAGAAATTATAGTATCCATCACAGAGGGCAAATATTAAGCAGAAATAAAGATGTCAAACAACTGTTCTGCAGAGTGGCCAGGCTGCACCATTGCAGGGACCGACAGCGTCAGGTGCTGCCACTCCACAGTCTGTCATGGTGCTTCCTCCAGGTGCTAACTCAGATCAAAAGGAGTTTCCAGCCTCCCAAGAGTAATGAGGCAATGCATACACAGGAAACACCTGTTTGGTGTGCAAAGTTCAGAATCAGCCCCTTTCTGAGAACAGTAAAAGGAAACTAAATTTGTCTCTTCCCTGCAGAAGCAGCTATGGCTTCTGCGAATCCAGCAAAAATGCTTCTAGGTGAACTGGCTTGTTCGGTGTGTCTAGATTATTTTAAAGATCCAGTGTGTCTAGATTGTGGGCACAATTTCTGCCATGCCTGCATCACTCAGTGCTGGGAGGCATTGAGTACAAACTTCCACTGTCCTGAGTGCAGAGAAACCTTTTCCCAGAGAAACTTCAAACCAAACAGACAGCTAAGGAATATTGTAGAAGCTTCCAGAAAACTTACACTGGAGTCAACAAAAGAACCAGAAGTTGAGAGAGTGTGTGAAAAACACAAGAGGGCTTCAGATGTCTTCTGCCAAGTGGAAGAAATGCCCATTTGTATGGTTTGCCATGTGTCCCAAGATCACAGAGAACACACTGTGGTTCCCATAGAGGAGACTGCTGAAGATTACAAGGTAAGAAATCACGGGACGGTGTAAAGTCTGGAATGGCCAGGAACGGTATTTTAATTTAAAAAATTATGGCAAAAAACAGTGGATACGGTTAGACACCCTTACAATTAATACTTTAGCAATGAGAACAGACTTATAACACACTGTTATTAACCTCTTCAAACCCAAAACCATTTTTAACACCAATAAGGACCCAGACAAGTCAGTTCTGATGTGACCTGAGGGGTGAAATTTATACCTATAGCCCAGTACAATTACAGTGGAACTGCTGCTGACCTGGGACACATATTCTGCTAGAAATGAAAAAACATCTTGTGTGCATGTGTTGTGCGCTTGTCATGAGTCAGTGCAGCCACAGGAATTGCTGGATTTTCCTGAAAAAGGCACATTAAGGGGAGAGGAAAAGTCTCCTAGTTGAATCGTGGCATATGAAAAAGTGTAGTTGGCTTCAATATTGTCACCTCTTAAAAATACCGATAACTTCTGGAAGATCCAGACTTACAGAGATTTCAGGGACCTGGCAGTACTGACACACAAACCCTTCCAGGGCACAGTGAAGGCCACACCACATAAGTCATTGTGACTGATTCCGCTTTTCTGTTTTTCATACATTATTTTTCATTTGTTGTGTATTTTTGGGAAGAGTCACTCTCACATGTGCAGCTGAGACATTAGAGTCTGTTATTTTTCACTGGTAATTTTTAGATAGGCCTAAATGTTTCTGCTCCAGAACTTTTGACAGTACGGATGGCGTTGTATGAACATGAGATCTCAAAGGATCTTTTCTCCTATTCCTATGGGGCACACTTGAGTCAGGTGTTTCATCTTGTCCCAAATAACGAACAATCACTTTGTCCACATTTCCGTCAAGAACTTCATATCCGTATCTGTGACACAAAACCTCATCTATATTCATCTGTCTTCCAAAATATCTCTTCCTTACCAGGGAATCCTCTGTTGGGGAAAGATGTCTTCCTCTGTGGACCCATTTGTATTGATCACACCTCCAGTCATCTTTTTTGTCCTTTGGCCCCTTATAACTGTATGCAAGCAGCTGCCCATTTTTTGGCTTAGAAGCTGGAAGAGTCGATATTTTGTCTTTCATAGGATTTCTTAAAATATCCAGTGCTTCTTGCAGTGAAAGTGGTCCCAATTTATACATATAAACTAAACTACACATACTGGAGAAAAAAAAAGATTAAACAATCTATTTATTGTATTTGTGCACCTGTGAACTTTAGGTTTTGTTAAATCTTCTGCGCAGATCAGATTAGAGTTACGGGTGAGACATACACCCACTGGACAATTGTTGAGACGCAACTGATGATAGAGTAGGATGATTGAAGTAGAATAATGTATTGTATTTAAGCAACACACACTACCAAGTCAGTGATTGGCAACAATGAGAGGGACCTAGGAGGTTAGTGGCCTATTCTGAGCCTACTTATGTGCAATGGTGAGCTGGAGCCTCTTCAGACTGGTTCCCGGGAACCAGTTGTTAAATTTAGAAGCCTTTTTAGAACCGGTTGTCCTGCGCAGGACATCTGGTTCTAAAAGGGCTTTTAAATTTAACAACCA
The DNA here is from genome assembly GCF_007399415.2 of Gopherus evgoodei. NCBI lineage: Eukaryota > Metazoa > Chordata > Testudines > Testudinidae > Gopherus > Gopherus evgoodei. Next base: position 5,889,118 of record NW_022059994.1, on the reverse strand, counting down.
GTAAAGCTCCAGCAGCTCTCCCCTTGTCCCCAGCCCCAGTTCACCGCCGCCTCCTCCCCTGAACGCTCCACCCCTCTCCTACTCCCCCTCCCCTGCTTCTCACCAATCACCTGTTCACGCGGGAAGACTGGGAGGGCTGAGAAGCAAGCAGAGGCTTCACACAGGTGAGCTGGGGTAGGGGGCACGGGGAGGGTTCCACGGAGGTGCAGCCCGGCCTGGCCTGGCCGAGCGGCTCCAGCCCAGCCCCAGCCCCAGCCCCAGCCGACCTGCTCCGGCCCTGGCCCAATGGCCCCAGCCCAGCGGCTCCGAGCCTGGCCGACCTGTCCACATGCACCACAGTGGGGCTGCTGGTAAACAGCACCAAATCCATATTGGTACCGGTGCAACGCATAGAGTTCATTGGTGCGATTCTGGACGTGACATCAGCCAGAGCCTCCCTCCCACCGGACAGATTTGAAACCTTGAGGGAGCTCATCGGGTTGGTTATGAGGTTTCTGTGATGACCTCCAGAGTGTGCCTCCAACTCCTGGGTCATATGTCGGCGTGCACGTATGTGGTTTGTCACACCAGACTCAGGATGCGGCCACTTCAGGTCCGGTTGGCCTCAACATTGTCCCAGTCCAGAGACAGGATGGACAAAGTCCTCACTGTGTCGAAACCTGTGCTAGCCTCCCTCTGCTGGTGGTACACCCCGGGGAACATGTTCCATGGGGTTCCGTTCAGAGGCCGGCTCCCGTCTGTGGAATTGGTGTCCGATGTGTTCGGACTTGGGGTGGGGATCCCATGTGGGAAACCTCCAGACACCAGGTCTGTGGTCCGTGCAGGAACTAGCCCTGCACATAAATGTCAAGGAGCTCAGGGCGGTCTGTCTAGCCTGCGTGGCCTTTCGCTCATGCCTAGCAGGCAGGGTGGAAGAGTTCTCATGGACAACATGGTCTCGATGTTCTACATCAACAGGCAAGGCTGGGCTCGCTCTTCAGCCCTGTGCCAGAAAGCCCTCAGGTTGTGAGATTTCTGTATAGCCCACAATATCGACTTGGAAGCCCATCACTTACCAGGCGTCCAAAACTCTTGGGCAGATCTGCTGAGCCGGGACCTCTCCTCTCAGCACGAATGGTCGCTGCACCTGGAGGTGGTGCACAGGATTTTCCAAACACGGGGCACTCCCCAAGTGGATGTTTGCAACCCGGCAGAACTGCCGGTGTCCCCTTTTCTGCTCCAAGGGAGGGCTGGGCATGGGCGTGATCTCCAAAGCCTTTCTTCTTTCTTGGTCTGGTCAGCTTTTGTATGCCTTCCCCCGATTCTGCTGAGCAGCAAGGTCTTGGAGAAGATTAAGATAGACAGGGCTCACATCCTCCTGATCGCCCCAGCGTGGCCCAGACAGCATTTGTACGGGACTCTCACGAGCTTGGCAGTCACCCCCTTGTGGCAGGTGCCAGCCCACCCGGACCTTCTTGCCCAGGACCAGGGCTGCTTCCTCCACCCCAACTTAGCAGCCCTCCACCTCACGGCATGGTTGCTCAATGGTTAGGCCAAGAGGAGAGGCCTTGCTTAGAAGGAGTCCAGTGAGTCCTCCTGGAAAGCAGGAGGCCCTCCACGTGTCTGGCCTATCAGGCAAAGTGGTCTCAGTTTTCCCAGTGGGCTGCTGATAGGGGCATCTTGCCAGTGGCTGCTCCAATCCAACTTATATTGGAATAGCTCCTTCATCTCAGAGCCCAGGGCCTCACGCCCTCATCCATCAAGGTGCATCTGGCAGCCATATCGGCCTTTCACCCGCCAGTACAGGGCCACACAATATTCCCTCATGCCATGAGTGGTCGATTCCTTAAGGGCTTGTATCGCCTCTTTCCTTATGTTAGACCCCCTGGTCCCTCCGTGGGACCTAAACTTGGTTCTGGCCAGGCTAACAGGACATCCATTTGAGCTGCTTGCTACATGCTCCTGGTCCCACCTCTCATGGAAAGTAGCCTTTCTTGTGGCAATCATGTCTGCTAGAAGGGTCTTGGAGCTCCGGGCCCTGATCTCCGAAACTCCGTACACGGTATTCCATAAGGATAAGGTCCAGTTCTGCCCACACCCTTTGTTCCTCCCTAAGGTCGTCATATGGACCAGGACATTTTCCTGCCGGTGCTTTGTCCCAAGCCTCATGTGTCCAATGAGGAGCACTGCCTCCACATGCTGGATGTAAGATGGGCTTTGGCCTTTTACCTGGAACATACAAGACCCAGACACTCACAGACACTATGTCTCCAGAGCCCAGGGATCCAGAAGGAGAAACAGCTTGATGCTGGATCTCAGCTTGCAGAGTTTCCTGCTTGCTGCTGCCCCCTTCCTTCCCTCAGGGCATGCTGGCAACTGCAACAGCTGCTGGGAACACTCCAGTTCCCTCCCACTGGCATTGTCTTTTATTTGCGAGCTGGGCTCTGCCAAGTCCAGCAGCCCCTAGTGGCAGCCAACATCTCTGTAGCCCATTTCTGTGGGGAAAAACAGAAATTCTGCGTGCCCAATATTAATTTCTGCAAAATTCTGCATTGCGCAGTGGCGCAGAATTCCCCCAGGAGTACAATGTGTTATGTGTCTGTTCTCATTACTAAAATATTGTTCTTAACTGTCTGTACAAGTACCTGTTGGTTTTTGCAACAATTTTATTGACTAAAATCTTGTGCTGGGCCTTTCTGGCTCGTTCCAGCTTTAAAACCATCTCTATATTTCTAGGCATGCACACTGCAGTGCTGCCTCCCTCTAGGCATCCAAACACCTATTTCCCACCTAAGCCCTAGAGCGATTCAGTCTGGAGGAAGACAGGCATTTGGCTGCCGAAGTAGAGTGTGGGACCCAACCTGGTAGGTGGCCTCTGAACAGACCTGCCAGATCAGGCCCCACATAAGCTAATACACACAGAGGCAGCCCTCCCTGCTGACTTTTAGCCCTGGGGTTAGGGTACTCATCTGTGAAGTAGGAGACATTGGTTCAAGTCCCTTTTCTATCTGATGAGAAGAGATTCAAACAGGGATCTGCCACCTCTTGGGTGAGTGCCCTAAGCATGGGCTATTGTGATGTGGGGCTCCCTCCCTTTCCCCTGTAGAAGCTGTTCCACTGGGGATAAAGAGTCATTTGGGCCAAAGAGAGAGAAACCACAAACATGAGAATGACTGTATAGCCATGTGGTTAGAGCACTCATCCATTTTATTATGTATTTGATATTCTTGCAAACATAAATAAATGGGAGGAAAATCCTCCAAAAACAACCAAAACTACCCCAGTTTTTCTTTTGTCAGGACCAAATTCGGAGCCGTTTGGAGATTTTGAAGAAAGAGAGAGAAGAGATTCTGTCATTTAAACTGAGTGAGGAAAATAATAGCCATGAACTGCTGGTAGGTGCCGTTATTACTCAGAAGCAAATGTGCACAGGGATATTATCAACACACAGCTTAGTCTGAGTATCGTAAGAGGAACAGTGAGTAACACGCTCTCATCTGTGAAACGTGATCACTTCTTTCTTCTCATTGTAAAGAAAAACTTCTGCTTTAATTGAGAGTCAGCAGGAAAATGCTTCATTTAAGGAAGAGTTTTAATCACCCAAATATTTTCACTGATAATTTGAGTGTAATTTGTTTACTAAACAGTAGTTTCTCCTTTAGTCTTTCAACTAAAGCTGGTTGAAAATTTTCAACCAAAAAGATCTTCCTGCAGATAAAAGGGGTTTAGTAGAAAACAATTTTTTTCATGGGAATAAGTCACTTGCAACAAATTTTTCATTTTTTTGACAGGAAATTTCAGAATTAAACAAACATTTTTGTGTCATTTCAAACTGAAATTTTCATTTTGCTTTTTTTATCTCTTTCTTTCTCTTTTTCATCCTTTTTTCTACTGAGTGCACTAAAACGAATAATTTCCAGGGGTTTTTTTCCCTTCGTTTTTTCTTTTTCTTTTTGCCACTTTTTCAAAAGTGGGAGATCTTTTGAAGAGGTACAGAGAGGAAGTACTAAAAAGAAAAATGGGAGGAAATCAACATTATTTTGTTCCATTTTGGGAAAAGAGAGAAAGAAAAATGTGACATTTTTCAAAAGTTATTTTAAAATATTTTTCAAACAAATCAAAAGAAACTCCATTTTGAAAACTGAGAAATGGAAACAACTTTGAAATTCAATTATTTTTGCAAATTTCCCCACCCTCCATTTTTTGTCCAGCTGTACTTTCAACAGAGATAACCACAGCTGGACAATCGGTGCAGCTGCTATAGGAATCTGTTGCCCCAGAGGAGGAGGTTCACTTAGTGCAGGGCCGGCTCCAGTTCTCTAAACACCAGTTAGGACTCAAAAATCTATTGGAAAATCTTCCGTCTACTGAGCATAGAGTATGTTCTCCATAAAATGTCAGAAGATAAATTCTGTGGGATTGCAATGACATGCTGCCTCGTGCATAAAATGTCCCATGACTCTCTCCGTACTCTTGTCCTTGACCTGTGCTTTTCCTGTTCGTATCTCGTCATTTCAGAAAGAGCTAGAAACTGAGAAGCAGAAGATTGTGTCTGAATTTCAGCAATTGAGCCAGTTTTTGAAGGAACAAGAGCGACTCCTGCTGGCCCAGTTGGAAGAGCTGAATAAGGAAATTGAAAAGAGGAGGGATGAATATGTTGCCAAATTATCTGAGGAACTATCCTCTTTCAGTTCCCTGATCAGTGAGATGGAGGAGAAGTGCCAACTGCCAGCGAGTGAATTCCTGCAGGTGAGACAGTGTTAGAAACACCCCAGAAGCTTTCACAGTTGAAGAAAGTCTCCTAACTCTTCACTTTTGGAGTGTAGGAGTGAATGGTCAGAACATACAGTGTTGCTAAAATATACATTATATTTCCTTAAGGGTTTGATCCAATGCCCAGTAAAGTCAATGGAAATATACTTCCTGAGTACAACGAGCATTGGATTGATCACTAAATGAAAAGAAATTCTTCTTTTGAATTCTAGTGGGAGAAGACTCCTCCAAAAATGGCAGACTCCAAACTCTGTTCTCTCCGTCTCCTAATGCAAGAACAAAGGGACATTCAATAAAATCAGAAGGTTACAAAGTCAAAACTGATGCAATGAATGCTTTTTCACACATCACGTAATTAGACTGTGGAACTCATTGCCAACGGATGTTGTTGAGACCAAGCATTTAGCAAAACTCAAAAAGTGATTGAATTTTTATATGGATAACAAGAATATGCAGAATGATTTTAAGCCCCATGCTTCATTGCTTCAACCAGTTGCTAACTGTTAGAGAGAAGGATGAGAATGTGGGAAGTAGATCATCCTACACCTTCCTCTGAAGCATCTGGCACTGTTCACCTTTGGAGAAGAATACTGATTAGATGGACCTCCGGTCTGAGCCAATCTGGCATTTCCTGTGTTCCAAATACTAACTCCAAAAGATTAAAGATGGAACCAGTCTTTAATTATGGAAATAGCTAAGACTGAAGCTAAGATTCCATTTAAAGCCTGATTTTGCCACTTTTCCTACATATCACAAAAAGGGAAAATACAGGCCTTAAAATTGGTACATGAGGTCTGAGACTATGATGATTTTTCTGCCAGAACTGAAGTTAGTTAGGGAAGCTATTTGTTACTTATGGTAGCCTGAACGTGTAAGTAGTCGTTAGAATTCCAAGAGCCTTCTAATGATTTTATTTTTCAACAAAATGCCTCTAACTAGCAAAAAAAAGAATAAAAGGTGAGAAATAAAATGTAGCATGCTGGACTTCTCTAGCTAATATTTAGGGTCAAATTATCTGTTGCAACCAGTATCTGCTGTGTGCAGCATTCTTCACTCCTTACATTTCCTGCATTGAACCTGGGGTGTAGGATAGTGATTGGCCCTGTGTTACTCTATACCCCAAACCCATTGTTCTCACGCAGCCCCAGCTTCCTGTGGATGTCAGCTAGTCCCCAGGACAGGCCTTCATAATATTTGTGGGAGAGTGAAGGGAGAGTTTGCAGCATGGGGGCAGCACAGGATGGGGGCATCCCTCCCTCTGGACCCACTGGAGTCTGCAGGAGGGGATCTTCCCCACACCTGTGAGTGTTAGGAAGTTCCTTGTTCAACACATCGCAAGACTGAGCCCTCTGATTCCATGTGCCGGGTGGTCTTCCAAATGTCATTCCACAGAGAGCCTGTGTGCCTCCTTATACAAACTTCCTGGGCCCAGCTCCTGCAGTCAGAGCCCTTATCCAAAAGAGCAAAGGCAGCACATTTAATGCTTTTGTTTGCATTAATAAATAACAAATAATTTTCTCTTTGAACCTCAAACTGTGAAGACAAAGTGAGTCCCCTCCAGAGCAGGAGGGATCCTTAGTGTGAGAGATGGGACTGAATTTCCTTTTATCTCTCCTCTCTAGGACATCAAAGGCACCTTGAGCAGGTAGGTGGCTCCTTCTCACTCTCCCTTTCATTTCCCAATGCAGAGAGGTGATTTTAAACATGAGACATTGCTCCCCATGGTCCAACAATGCAGAACGTGGGGCTGGTTCCCAATCTCTCTCTGTTAAATCTAATCTTGAGCCTGTTGTCTTTTTGACTAGAGTCCAGAGTAGACCAGCCTGAGAAAAGAGTGACTGACCTACAGACGGGGTGTTATTTGTAGTGTGGCTGGTGGAATGGAGACCTCAGGAGATTGGGGCTGGAGAATGGGTCTCTCATTTCTAGGTCACAGACTCCAAACTCCACCTAGGTTGGTAGGGATGGAAAGTTAGTGCCACTTGAAGACTATTCAGTGAGCTGTTTATTAATTGTTTCTTATTATGCAGTGAGCTCTAGCCGTGTGCTGAGTGTGGCAAGAGATCTCATGGAAGAGACGTTCTCTGCTCTAAGGAGTTTATAACATGCTATTAACAGTAGCGCTATGGCAGTGCCTAGAGGCTCAAGACAAAATCAGGTCCCAACATGCTGCACAGACACACAGACACAGACAGTCCCTGCCCCAAGGAGTTTACAATCTAAATCAGAGGTGGGCAAACTACGGGCTGTGGGTCACATCTGGCCCGTTGGACCATCCTGCCTGGCCCCTGAGCTCTCAGCTGGGGAGGATAGTCCCTGGCCCCTCCCCTGCTGTCCCCCTTCCCCAGCAGCCTCAGCTCACCGGGCTGCCAGCGCTCTGGGCGGTGGGGCTGCAAGCTCCTGCCGGGTGGCATGGCTTCCAGTACTGCTATTCTGAGTGCCATGTTAAGGGGGCAGAAAGCGGGGGTATGGATAAGAGGCAGAGGGTCCCAGGGGCAGCCAGGAGACAAGGAGCGAGGGGGGTTGGATGGGTCGGAGGTTCTGAGGGGAGCAGTCAGGGGGCAGGAAGTGGGAGGGGGTGGATACAGAACGGGGGCCAGGCTGTTTGGGGAGGCACAGCCTTCACCACCCGGCCCTGCATACAGTTTTGCAACCCCGATATGGCCCTCAGGCCAAAAAGTTTGCCTACCTCTGGTTTAAATTAACACAATAGAAAAAGAGCAGAGGGAGGAAGGATTAAAATCATTTTAAGGAGACAGTCAATAAAGTCAAAATGCTGCACTTTGGAGGGAAAACTCAAACATACAACTACGAAACGGGAAATAACTGGCTAGGCAGCAGGACTGCAGAAAAACATCTGGGGGTTGAAGTGGATCACGCAGTGAGGGAGGCGGCAGTGTGATGCTCTTGTGGAAAAGGCAAATGTCATTGTGGGATGTTGTCCCAGGTTGCTGTAGTCACGGCAGGTGATGCCTCCTCCTGGCTGCTCTGGGGATTAGCTCTCTTCCAGGTCCAATCCCTCCCCTTGCGTCTCTCCCCGAGTTGTGCTCTCTCTCACTCTGGCCTGGTCTACACTACGCCGTTAAACCGATTTTAACAGCGTTAAATCGATTTAATGCTGCACCCGTCCACACTACACTGCTCTTTATATCGATTTAAAGGGCTCTTTAAATCGATTTCTGTACTCCTACGAAACGAGAGGAGTAATGCTAAAATCGATATTACTATATCGGATTAGGGTTAGTGTGGACGCAAATCGAAGTTATTGGCCTCATTATTTTACAGTAGCTACCCACAGTGCACCGCTCCAGAAATCGACGCTAGCCTTGGACCATGGATGCACACCACCGAATTAATGTGCCTAGTGTGGACGCGCACAATCGATTTTATAATATCTGTTTTATAAAATCGATTTAAGCTAATTCGAATTTATCCTGTAGTGTAGACGTAGCCTCTGCAGCCTCATCTCTCTCTCCAAGAGCTGCAGCTTCCTCTTCATGTCTCAGCCTCCAGCCAGGTCACTAAATGGTTTCCCCTTCTGGGGTACAGAGTCTCACTGGTCCCACTGTCCAGGCAATGCCACTCCATCAGTGGCTGGTAGGGGAACTCGAGTCATCCACTGTGCCAGGTCCCAGTCCAGGAACCCTCCACGTGCAGGCAATATCTGTTCAGTCCCCAAAGTTTGCTGCTTTCTCCCTAGGGTGCTTCCCACTTGCCTTCCACAGGGTGTCTTCTCAGTACACCCTTCTCTCAGGGCCAGGCTCCCAGCATCCTACTCTTTCCCTGGATTTCCTTCCTTCTCTCTCTAATGCATAGGAGGCTGCATATTTCCTCACCGTAACCATTTCTGTTGTCAGCTTCCTGGCTTTATACTAGCCCAGCCCCCACTTGCTCAGCTGAGCTTCATCGTCCGACCAGGGGTTACTTCTCCCGCCTAAACACTGCCTCATGTGTGGCCTGTCTCACTAACCTCCTCTTTCTCAGCTTCCTTCATACTTTTCGGGGGCTGATGTGGTGTGAACACCCACCACAGCTGTATTAACAGGAGTGTCATATGTAAGACACTTGCAGACATTGTTCCACCCTTCTTGCCACTGGGAGGCCTCAGCTGGAAAACTGTGTCCAGTTTTGGGCAGCGTACTTTCAGAAAGATGTGGACAAATTGGAGAAAGTTCAGAGCAGAGCAACAAAAATGATCCGAGGCTTAGAATGGATGAGCTGTGATGAAGGTTGAAATAAATAGGTGTGTTTAGTCTAGAGAAGAGAAGACTGAGGTAGGGCCTGATAACAGTCTTCAAATCTGTCTGAGGCTGTTCTGCAGAGAGGCAGGGCCTGATAACAGTCTTCAAATCTGTCTGAGGCTGTTCTGACCAGTTGTTCTTGAAGTCCCCTGAGGACAGGACACGAAGGAATCAGTTTAATTTCCACAAGGGAGATTTACATCAGTGTAACAGGTTCCCAGGGTGCAGCCTGGACTGTGGGACTGCTGAGCCCTCCAGATCCCCAACCTGGGCTGCCTGTCGCCCCGTGATGCTGATGTCAAGCTACAAGCCTGACAGGCCCTGTGCTGACACAGACACCTACAGGCAGGGACCCGCCCAGCTGTGTTACATGAATCATCTCCCAGCCATTGATGAACCAGCAATAGAAGGCACCAGCCAGTTCCCCCCAGCTCCAGCCCTGCCCCCCAGAACTGCACCGACTCGCACTGCTCAAGGCTCCCTGGGCACTGCAAGTTCATTCAGTCGTTTGCCGTTCCCCAGTGTGGAGTGGACACACACTGGCCTTTGTAAGCTGAGAACCCCTGTGCTAGTGGACCGACCATTGTATGTATCCAAAGAACTAGATAAGAACATAAATTATCTTTGAAATGGGTTAGTGGGTCTCACTCCAGGTCCTGGTACGATGGGTATCTACATCACCACAAGGATTGTCACTAATTATCTCCTTTCACTGGCGTACAGGATATGTTAGATGATCCTGCTTCCCACACTCACAATACAATACTGAGGGGATGGATGTTCAGTGCAACTGAAACCAACTAGTGTAAAGCTGAGAAAAGGAAATACTTTTTTTTACACAATTCATTATTAACCCACAGAACTCATAGCCACATGGTATTACTGAGTTTCATAAATGCATAAAGTTGAAGACCAGGGAGGACCGTAAGATCATCACATTTGACCTCCTGTATATCACAGCACAGACACCGACTTTCTCATTCCCCCAGGGCTGTTCGACCCCTGCTCTGCCCCAAGCCCTACCCCTACTCCACCCCATCCCCCAAGGCCCTGCCCCGCCTCTTCCTGCCCTTGCTCCAACCCCCCTCCCCCTCACCAGCGCATCCTGCTCTTTGCTGAACAGCTGATCCATGGTGGGTGGGAGGTGCTGGGAGGCAGCGGGAGGAGCTGATCGGCAGGGCCCGCTAGTGGGTGGGAGGCACTGGGGGAGAGGGAGAAGCTGATCTAAGGGGCTGCTAGTGCATGCTGAGCACCCATTATTTATTTTCCGTGGGTGCTCCAGTCTCAGAGCACCCACAGAGTCGGTGCCTATGTATCGCATTCGCAGGTCCTTAAATTTCACCCAGTTATTCCTGTGTTCAGCCCAATAACTTTTATTTGACTATATCCTCGCTTGCGTTGACTAAAGTACCTTCCAGAAAGCCAGTCAGTCTAGATTTGAACACATCAACAGACAGTAGCCCCTGAAACTCTCTAGAAGTGGGGGGGGGCACTGGTGCCCAAACCATGGCCCCACCCCTGCTCTGTCTCTTCCCCCAAGACCCCGCCCCCTCCTCACTCCTCTCTGCCCCCTTCCCCCATCACTTGCCTGTAAGGCAGGTACCAAGGCAGAGAGCAGAGCTCTCCCACTTTTAAAAGTGATGGGGCCACGGCCCCCCTGTTCTGGCGCCCCTGTCAGGAGATGGAGAATCCACCACTTCCCTTGGCAGTTTCTTCCAATGGTTAATCCACCCGCACTGCTAACAATGTCTGTCTGATTTCCCATGGGCATCTCTCTGGCTTCAGCTTCCAGCAATTGGTCCTTGTTGTGCCTTTGTTTGCTAAACTGAGGACCCCTTTAGTACCAAGTCTGTTCTCCCCGTGACGGTGTTTATACCCACACTCAAGTCCCAGGGTTCTCTCAGGGCAAGGCATTTTCACAAGCCCTCAAATCAGTTTTGTGGGTCTTCTCTGCACCATCTCCACTTTTTCAACATCCATTTTAAAATGGGGACACGGGAGCTGGATGCAGTTTTCCAATATCGGTCTCACCAAAATGAAGGGAAAGCTTGTAGTGTCCAAGCTGGTATTGTAACTATTCCTGGGGCAATAGAGAATGTAATCCTCCAGGATCTGCTGATCTACAGCCATTCACTACAATAAAATACATTTTAGTAAAAAATATGAACGAACTCCACAACGAGTAACACTGGGTTGTTCTTCAGATGCGAGAGGGAGACGTTTCAGAACCCAGCAGCCTTTTCTTCTGAACTGAAATGGAGAATCTGGGAATCGTCTCAAAGAAATGCATCTCTGGAGACCATAATGAAGAAATTCAAAGGTAATAAACAGTCACCTGGGGAATTTTCTCACCTATATTACATTGATAATAGATAGAGCTGGGGAAATCTCTGAGGGAAAATAACTGTGGATGGAGTTAGTCAACTAATCATTTGGAACCTATGAATTCCCTACTGTGACAAACTGGGAAAGTTCTTAAGTATCTGGCAGAGCAAAGGGCCAGTGCACCTAAATGCCTGACACTCTGTCTCTTAGCAACTGATGGACGGGGCCCCTCCTCTGCAAAGGTGCCAGCTGAAGGTGTTGGAGACAAAGGGATCAGGTGACCTCCTGGCCCGGGAAAGGGGCTGAGCAGAGAGGAGGGGCTGGGGGGGTGTTAGTCTGGAGCGGGCTGAGGGCAGACGTGGGGGTCTGGCTCACTGACCCCCAGAATGGACCCGGCCGAGGGGTCCGGTTCTCTGTACCTACAAGCTCTGTTTTAGACCCTGTTCCTGACATTGAATAAACCTCTGTGTTACTGGCTGGCTAAGAGTCACGTCTGACTGCAAAGTGGGGGTGCAGGACCCGATGGCTTCCCCAGGACCCCGCTGGGGTGGACTCACTGTGGGAAGCACACGGAGGGGCAGAGGATGCTGAATGCTCCAAGGAGAGACCCAGGAGGTGAAGCCGTGTGAGCTTCTTGCCCTGAACAAGTCTGCTCCAAGGGAGAGGAGGCTCCCCAAAGTCCTGACTGGCTTGGTGGTGAGCAGTTCCGGAGCATCGCCCGGGGACTCCGTGACAACTGGTGGCAGCGGTGGGATGTACTGCACCCCGTGAATGGCGCTGCTTGCAGTAAGTGACTGGGGAGCAGTAAAACAAAGGAGGGATAATGAGGACCAGGCGCGCTGAAGGCTCAGAGAGGGACGGTTTCAGGGGGCGGTTAACCTCTGGGAATGTGTGACCAGCGAGAAGGACTGTTGGAGTAACGGGGTCCCCCTGAGGACTGCAGCGAGCAGTCTCAGGGGCGGAAGAGCTTGCCGCTCGACCCTGGGAGAGAGAAGGATTTTGCAGTAGCAGGGTTCCCCTGGGGATTGCAGGAGCAGTCCCAGGGGCGGAGGAGTCTGCAGCTCGACCCTGGCAAAAAGGTGGTGATCACGAGAAGGGCTGGCACACCAGGGGTTCTTCCTGGAAACCATGGGGGAGCCAAGAGCACACAGGCCTGTGAGTCCAGAGCCACTTGGGAACGGTGAAGTGATGGCCTATCACCATCTCCTTGAGAAGAACATTGTGATCCTGTGCACAAAGAGAGGGTTATGCATGGGGAAATTCACCAAGGCACAGTTAATCGTGCAGTTGGAGGAGAAGCACCGCTCTGAGGAGCAGATTCCTGGCCCAGATGGGGCTACAAGAGGATCTGAGAGCAGCTGGAGCATCAGCCAGGCATCCCCGGGAGTCTGGTCCCCAATCAGACGAGGGTCTTCACGATTGGGTTCCCCATCAGGAGATTGGAGACGGATGGGATGGGAGCAGAGTCCGAGAGAGCGAGAGGATCATGAGAGAGAGCAAGAGCCCGAGGAAAAGCTGCAGGAGAAGCAGCAGCAACAGGGACTGCTGATGGTGGAGCGGAGAGACATAGGGGGCTGCCCAGGGGTCAGTGGGGAAACACGCCTGGGGGGGGGCGAGACCCTGGGACAGAGAGAACTGTAGTGGTGCAGCCCCAGATGCTGAGGGACTGTGGGACCTGGGTAAAGTTCCCTGGGGTGAAGCCCCTCGCCCTGCCTATGGCCCAGATCCCTGTGCAGACCCAGGAGGGGTCGGGCTGGCTGGTGGTTGGGGTTCTCCAAGATATCGGCTGGGAGGCCCTGTTGGGGGGTGACTGTCTCCCCATGGGACAGGATCCAGGCCCCGCTCCTGTAACGGCCGAGGGTTTGAATTCAAATCCAGGGAACCAATTGGCTAGGATGGAAATGGTCAGTGAAAATGCAAATGACCTGGCTGGCAGGGGGGAGGGGCTGCTGGGCTCAGGATACCTGCCTACCTGTAACCAGCCCCCTGGGGCTGAGTGGGAGGGAGAGATGCTCCCCACCCCCCTGCACACCGGAGAGGGGGCTCACACTGTCTCTGATGCTGGGACCAGAGCAGAGAGCTCACTGCCTGCCCCCACTGGGACAGCAAGGGCAGCGCTGAGCACAGGGGGAGCTGAGACCCCAGCTGAGTGGGGGGACACCCGGGCAGGGCAGGTCAGCTGCCAAACAGGTTTGCCTGGTTCAGACGTGCTGCTGGGAAGTGATTGCACAGCAGGGAGGGAGCTACCAGGGACAGGGCTCAGGAGGGCTGTGACCCCAGGTCCAGCCAGCGAGAGGGAGCAGGTCCCACTCCCTGCCCCAGCAGCTGGATCCCAGACCGAGCTGCAGAAGGATCCCTCCTTGGAGAAGCTGAGGGAACTTGCTGGCCACAGCATTGCAAACCCCCTTGGGGAAGGCTGCAGGGACAGAGTCCTGCAGGAGGAGGGATTCCTGTCTCGGGAATGGGCTCCCCAAGGGGAAGTAGAACTGGGGGGAATCGGGAGGCAGCTGGTGGTACCCCAGGAATCCACAAGGTTCTTCCCATTTGAGCTGCTGGATGGGAGGAGAGTGAGGGGACCCCTGGACCTGAAGAGGGAGGATTGGATGGAGAAGGGGGAAGACCTCCAGGGGGATCTCTTCCCTGAGGTGGGAGCCAATCTCCCCATCAGGTGTTCCCCATTCAGAGTCACTGGGAAAGCAGCCCAGAACCTGGAGAGAGAGGTCAAGGACCTGCTGGCTTTAGATGGGATCCAGCCATTTTACAGCCCATGGGCCTCACCCATGGGGCTGATCCCCAAGCGAGACAGGATGATCTGGTTTTATGGGGGCTATCAGAAGCTTAAAGCCATCACAGTGTCCGATGCCGACCCCATGCCTAGGCCTGGGGAGATTATAGACAAGCTGAGAGGGATGGAGAACTTGGCCCTGGCAGACACTGATAACGTGCATCTTTAGCCAGACCTGGGAGGAACAGGTGTCCCAGGTGAAGAGGGGGCTGGGCTGCCTCAAGGAGGTGGGACCTACGGTAAAAGCTGGAAAGTGCAAGGGGGGACGGCAGAGGTGTTGTGTCTGGGCCACAAAGTGGGAAGCGGCTGCCCAAGCCCAGAGCTGGCAAAGGCCAAGATGGGGGCTCTTAACCAAGGGAGCCCGAATCACAGACCAGAGTGCTGGGAAAAGACCCAATCCCAGCTTGAAGCCCAGGGGTACTGGGGTGGCAAAGGGTGTGGGCTGCATAAACCTTCCCACATGCAGCCTGCAAGTGCCATCAAGCACACCCGACCTAAGGGAGGGCGTAAGACTGGACTGTCCTGGTGTAACTCACACCAAGGGATGGGAGAGATGCTGGGGCATCCATGGGAACTTTGATGGGTTCGAACTTCCCCAGGTCACTGGCTGAAGTGACCTCGCTCAGTTCGGTCTCGAAGGGGGGAGAGATGTGACGAACTGGGAAAGTTCTTAAGTATCTGGCAGAGCAAAGGGCCAGTGCACCTAAATGCCTGGCACTCTGTCTCCTAGCAACTGATGGCCTGGGCCCCTCCTCTGCAAAGGTGCCAACTGAAGGTGTTGGAGACAAAGGGATCAGGTGACCTCCTGGCCCGGGAAAGGGGCTGAGCAGAGAGGAGGGGCTGGGGGGGTGTTAGTCTGGAGTGGGCTGAGGGCAGACGTGGGGGTCTGGCTCACTGACCCCCAGAATGGACCCGGCCGAGGGGTCCGGTTCTCTGTACCTACAAGCTCTGTTTTAGACCCTGTTCCTGTCATCGAATAAACCTCTGTGTTACTGGCTGGCTAAGAGTCACGTCTGACTGCAAAGTGGGGGTGCAGGACCCGGTGGCTTCCCCAGGACCCCGCTGGGGTGGACTCGCTGTGGGAAGCGCACGGAGGGGCAGAGGATGCTGAATGCTCCAAGGAGAGACCCAGGAGGTGAAGCCGTGTGAGCTTCTTGCCCTGAACAAGTCTGCTCCAAGGGAGAGGAGGCTCCCCAAAGTCCTGACTGGCTTGGTGGGGAGCAGTTCCGGAGCATCACCCGGGGTCTCCATGACACCTACTCAGCTCTCAATACAGCACATACACACTGGGTTAGGGTCCTAAATTCGGACTCCCTTTCTTAGCAGCTATGAACGTTAATTTCAGCTCGAGCCTTCTGCTGAATTAACTGTTTTTGAAGTAAGTTTGTTTGGATTTTTCGTCTGCAAGGCCTCCCGGGTCGTCATAGTCCCTCTCTTGCTTTAGAGAAGGAGTGGGGAATCTTTCTTCTATTATGGGCCATTTGCTCACATTAAAAAATCAATTCTGGGCCACTCACCCGCGGGGGGACAGAGAGGGGGCGTGGAGGCTCGAAGCTTCCCCTCCCGGAATGCTGAGCCAGCGCACGTGGCTCCAGCCCCACTGGCAGTGGCGCTGGAACAATTTTTACAGTGGGGGTGCTGAAAGCCAGTGGTCTCCAAACTTTTTACCTAGACCCCCTCTTACTCCTGTGTGTGCCCCCTCTCCTCAGAGCTGGTGCCAAGATTGGGCCATCGCTCTGGGAGGAGAGTGGCGAGACATGGAAAGGGGGTAAGAGGGCTGAGCCTAGGACCACAGCTAGGGGTGGAAGTAGAGCCCCTGGTGCAGGGCCAGCAGATGGGAACCCTCCTGCGGCGCCGGGGGCAGAGCCCAAGTGGGGGTCCAGCAGCCAACGCAAAACCTGGGGGGTGTTGCACCACCCTCTGCACTCCTAGTTCCCACAGCTCTTGACAGAGGCTCAGGGCTTTCCCCTGCAGTGGAGACAGGTGGTGGTGCCACAGGCCAGATGAAATTTAGCAACAGGCCAGATCTGGACCGTGGGCTGTCAGTTCCCCACCCCTGCTTTAGAGATTCTCCAACTTTTATCCTCCTAAGCTGGAGTCTGTCAGGAAGGATGAGCCAGTTTTACTAAGTACTAATGGTTCAGGGGCAGATTTAAAGTTGATTGAATGCTAATCAGTGAAAAAGTTTCTGTGTATTGGTCTGTCTGTGAATTATGTGTTGGTTTCAGAGGGTTTGTCTACACAGCAATTAAACACCTGTGGCTGGCCCATGTCTCCTGACTCAGGCTCACGAGGTTTGGGCTTGGGCTGGAGCCTGGGCTCTGCAACCCTCTCCCGTCACAGGGTCCCAGAGCCCAAGCTTCTGCCCAAGCCCGAGCATCTACACTGCAATTAAATAGCCCCATTGCCCGAGTCCTTGGGTTTTAACATCTGTGGTTATTTTTTAGTGATGTGTTTAATGGTTTGTATTGGTCTGAATTGCACTTAACCTCCCTAACTATAACTTAACAAAGTTTGTTTTCTTTTCATTTTGCTTTTGTGTTAGAACATGTAAGTATATTAATAAATATGACACGAGATTTTGTCTTTTTCACCCTTTTCTTCCTCTAGACTCACTGTCGTCTAGACAGAGGTTGGACAAAGGTAAATTTCTCGGATCAAAGGGGGAGTGAAAACTTTCATATGAATTATGGTAGCTCATTGGTAGCGCCATAGTTCAGGTTTTGTTTCAATTTTGCATTTGACAGGAGCTGAACACCATACTATTGGTGGCTGCACAAATCTTTCCTAAAAACAGAAAAGTAGATGCTTTTCTCTATTATAATTTAGAATGTTTAAGTAGTGATTGGCCTAACCAGATGGTCTGGGGTGGGGGAGAGAGGGCGAGCAGTATATCTCCATAGAGATCTAAAAGTTTAAAAATGAGCCTTTAGGAAAGTCAGAGAGGAACATCTCACCTCAGTTGAAGAACTCTTTAGGCACATACATCACATCCTCTGGCAATATTATTATTATTAGCAAGTGCACAAGAGGTACAATGAAGAATGGGAGAATTCAACATACAAAAAATAAGACATTTCTGTTTTATCTCTCCACTTTATAAGTCAAAAGAAAAAATGTTAAAAATGTCAAAAAGGGTAAGGTACACATCAGCTATTAGCAGACATGTCAACTCTCACGAATTAATTGTGAGAGATGCGATTTCTGAGTAAAACTAAGCCTCACTCACGGTCTCGCAATAGAACTGTGGCCAGAACAAAAATCCCAACATTTGAGAGTTCTAAAATTTAGTCTTGATTTTACTTAGAAATCCTATCAGTTACCCTGGGTGCGGCCGGAGCTCCCACTGTCAGCCACCCCACTGAGGCTGCTCCCCTGAGAAGTGGGAGAGGGGACCCCACTGTAGCCCCCAGGCTTAGGGAGAGCCCTAGGAGGAGCAGAGGTGAGGCTGGGAGGGCTTTATTATGGCCTGGGGGCTGCAGGGGGCCTGAAGTGAGCAGGGGGCTGATGGGCTGGGGAGGGGGCTGTATTGATGGTGGATTCTGAGCAGATAGGGTGTGTGCTAGGAGGGTGAACTGAGGGAAGTGGGGTAGGGGTGCTGAACTGATGACGAGTGATGATGGCGATTGCGGGACTGAATTGAGGGGGTTGGATGGGGCAGACCTGATGGGGATCTAGGGGACAGGATTAATTGCTGGGCAGAAGAGGGGCAGATGTGGGATGAGAGCTCCTGCAGAAAGAGCCAAAATCCCCTTCTCCAGTACATGTGGGAGAGTGGGCAGCACTAATTGTCACATGCGCACATCCTCTGGAGGGAGTTCAAACATCAAGAGGCTGACCTAAAAACCACAATAGAATCCTTCTTAAAATGTCATGATTTTTGGGCCAGTCTCATGACATTGGATCTCTTGAAGCTGGCAATACTGTATTAGCCATTGCATAGCCTTGGGGCCAGCAATGTGGAGTTTAGAAAGTCCCCGATAGACCAACAAAAGAAGAGCAGCCATTCAGGAAGTGTATGGAGTCCTCAGCCACATCACAGCTACACAGAGTCATGGGAGGCCAGTGATGTCTCTATAAAAGCAGTTTTTCTAGTGCTCGGCTGCCTGATTATTAGGCAGGAGGGGGCTCTGCAAGGAGACGAGCTGTGAAGAGGTGCATCATTGGACAGGGGGGCTTTGGATTCCCTGTAATCTGCTGGGAGCCTCCTATGATGCCAGGGTCTCTAATCACATCTGTGGGGAGAGGTGGGTGCAGATGGGGAAAGATTCCATGGGCCTGATTGTCAGGGGGGCCAGGACCATCCCTAGGGGGCTGCACAGCAGAAATGATGGATTTGTTTCTTCTGGTACCAACTATGCCAGCCAATTGCACCAGCCCTCAGGGCCCCCCAAAAGCTCGAGACCTGGAGTGGTCGCCCCGATTCGCTCTACCCAAGGGACGGCTCTTCTGGGGGCACAGACAGGATGCATCACACTCTGGCTGACTCTGCTTTGCAGCCCTGAGGCCCCTGGAACTAGGGGCCAGGGAGACTAAAGGAAGGACAAAGGTGGTTTAAAACCACCTCCTTCTAACCCCCCTTGTCTTTCCCCCAAGCACAAGGATGGAATCACTGAGACTCAGACTCTGGGTCTGGGGGCCTGGCTCAGCGGAGCTGATCCTTTCACTCTGTCCCTGAACTGGCTCTGTCAGGGGTGTGAATCTCCCCTGCCCATGGCTGAGATCTCAGCGCTGCTCCCCATGCAGAACTGGGTAAATCCTGGAGGCAGGAGGTTGCCTCATTCACCCCGCAGCTTGAGCAGGTTCTGTCACCGACATGATCAGACCCTCCTCCAGGGCTGAGCTCTGCCCCTCACGCTCTGATTCTCTCTCTGCAGCGAACGTGACTCTGGATCCAGACACGGCCCATCCCTACCTCATTGTGTCTGCGGATCGGAAAAGTGTGAGAAGGGGAGACACATGGCAGGATCTGCCCAACAACCCGGAGAGATTTGACACTGAGCTCTGTGTGCTGGGCTGTGAGGGATTCACCTCGGGCCGACATTACTGGGAGATAGAGAGAAAGGAAGGTGAAGTCTGTATTGTGGGGGTGGCCAGGGAGTCTGTGAGCAGGAAGGGAGATATTGATTTTAACCCTGAGCGGGGGATCTGGGCTGTGCTGTGCAATGCGGATCGGTACTGGGCTCTCACATCCCCTGACGAGCTCAGCCCCTTGTCCCTGCGCCAGGCGCCCCGCAGGATCCGGGTGTATCTGGACTATGAACCGGGGCAGGTGGCGTTTTTCGATGCCGGCACCGGGGACTGGATCTTCACTTTCCCGCCGGCCTCGTTCGCCGGGGAGAGAATCCGCCCGCTCTTCTCTGGCCCGTTGCTTTTCATTCCCCTTCCCTCCCCCCCGGGCCCATGTGCTTAGTGTGCGGTTCACACCGTGCCCCGCCTGTGCCCGTGAAACAGGCCCCTCTAGCCCCCACCCTCCTGATCTCTATGACCCTGGAGGACTCAGTCAGTCTTCCTCCGCACAGACAGGGCTGGAGGGGTGTGACTCTCTACCCGCAGCTCTATGGCTGTGGAGGTCTGTGTGAGGCTCTAGGCTGGGTCTCTATGCTCCAAAGAGGCCGACTCTGTGTGGAGTGGGGGGGGGGTCCCACCAAGGAAGGAGGGAGCCCCCTGTGGAGGGGGGAGGGAAAAGCAGGGGGGAGGCCTGGCTGAAGTGGCTGGAGGGAAGGGGGGGTGGGTGTTAGTGTGTGTATGAGGCCTGGTCCACACTACAGCGTTAAATCGATTTAAACAGCGTTAAATCGATTTAACGCTGTACCCGTCCACACTACAAGGCACTTTAAATCGATTTTAAGGGCTCTTAAAATCGATTTCTGTACTCCTCCCCAATGAGAGGAGTAACCCTAAAATCGATATTACTATATCGATTTAGGGTTAGTGTGGACGCAAATCGAAGTTATTGGTCTCATTCTTTTACTGAGCTACCCAGAGTGCACCGCGCCGGAAATCGATGGTAGCCTAGGACCATGGACGCACACCACCGAATTAATGTGCCCTAGTGTGGACGTGTAAAATCGATTTTATAAAACCAGTTTTATAAAACCGGTTTTAATAATTTCGATTTTATGCTGTAGTGTAGACGTGGCCTGAGGGGCAAAGGCTGGAATTTTCAAAAGAACCAAAGTGACATAAAACGAATTGATTTTCAGTGGAACTTGTGCTGCTAAGTAACTTCAGGTGGGATTTTCAAAAGCACCTAAGTCACGTTTACCATTGTGCTAGTTTTAATGGGTTAATATATTTTCTAGAATAATGAATTTTCCCTGTGTAGGCAAACTGCTTGTGATCTCCTGTTCTCCTTATTCACCCAGTAAATGGACCTGAGAGGGCAATTTGTCTATTAAAACTTTTTGGGAAGCTGTGGTTTGCTGTGTGAGCTGTATTTTGAGATAGAAACAAAACGTTGATTTCCACATGAATTTTACCAAAAGTTATTTAAAATGAACAGAGCCCTGAAAGCCCAATCAGTTCCCTTGTGTCTGCTGCCCGGTACAGGATGTCGAGGCAGAAACAGATGAGAAATGTAGGATTGATTCATAGATTCATAGACTCTAGGACAGGAAGGGACCTCGAGAGGTCATCAAGTCCAGTCCCCTGCCCTCATGGCAGGACCAAATACTGTCTAAACCATCCCTGATAGACATTTATCTAACCTACTCTTAAATATCTCCAGAGACAGAGATTCCGCAGCCTCCCTAGGCAATTTATTCCAGTGTTTAACTACCCTGACAGTTAGGAACTTTTTCCTAATGTCCAACCTAAATCTCCCTTGCTGCAGTTTAAGCCCATTGCTTCTTGTTCGATTCTTAGAGGCTAAGGTGAACAAGTTTTCTCCCTCCTCCTGATGACACCCTTTTAGATACCTGAAAACTGCTATCATGTCCCCTCAGTCTTCTCTTTTCCAAACTAAACAACCCCAATTCTTTCAGCCTTCCTTCATAGGTCATGTTCTCAAGACCTTTAATCATTCTTGTTGCTCTTCTCTGGACCCTCTCCAATTTCTCCACATCTTTCTTGAAATGTGGTGCCCAGAACTGGACACAATACTCCAGTTGAGGCCTGACCGGCGCAGAGTAGAGCGGAAGAATGACTTCTTGTGTCTTGCTCACAACACACCTGTTAATGCATCTCAGAATCATGTTTGCTTTTTTTGCAACAGCATCACACTGTTGACTTAGATGTGGTCCACTATAACCCCTAGATCCCTTTCCGCTGTACTCCTTCCTAGACAGTCTCTTCCCATTCTGTATGTGTGAAACTGATTGTTCCTTCCTAAGTGGAGCACTTTGCATTTGTCTTTATTAAACTTCATCCGGTTTACCTCAGACCATTTCTCCAATTTGTCCAGATCATTTTGAATTATGACCCTGTCCTCCAAAGCAGTTGCAATCTCTCCCAGTTTGGTATCATCTGCAAACTTAATAAGCGTACTTTCTATGCCAACCTCTAAGTCATTGATGAAGATATTGAACAGAGCTGGTCCCAAAACACATCCCTGCTGAACCCCACTTGTTATACCTTTCCAGCAGGATTGGGAACCATTAACAACTACTCTTTGAGTACGGTTATCCAGCCAGTTATGCACCCATAACTGACAAATATATGAATGATGCTGGATTCTATCATGCATGACATTTCCCGCTAGATCATCTCTTCCACCCCCGTTATCCTGTCAAGTAAATAATGTAACTGTAGGGGTGGGAATTACTCTGGCAATACCAGTGTAAGCAGAGTCAGGATAAGCTCTACACTGACATCTGTTGGAAAGAATTTCAGAGAGTGTATTTGCATAGGCACGCCTACCCTATCCCAGACTCCCAAGCTGTGGGACTGCTTGGTGACAAATTGCTCACCCTCAGTTGGATGGTCCTGGCTAGACATGAGACATGGGTTCCAAAACCCAGAGAATTGAGAGAGGCTGGGGGCAGGTATCTGTGCCTGGTGGTGCAGTCTCCTTGTGGAGCCAGAAGCACCAGTTGCACCCCCTCCTCTCTCCACTGTGGAATGTCAGAGTTGATTTTTTTATTCCCTTAAGGATTTAAATACAGGTTACTGAGCTGAAATCACTTTGGGCTAATGGTGCACTTGCACTGGGGCTCCCCCACTAAGAGTTGAAATCACTAAAGAGCTGAAATAACTGAGCTGAGAGCACTGAGTGCTGTGCTAACTAGTGGGGGAGCCTGAAGCTATACTGTGGAACAGAGCAGCTGGTGGAGTGAAGCAGTTGTGGGGATGGCTGGAGTGGATCACGGGACAGCTGGTGGCAGCAGAGCGGCTGGCAGAGTGGAGTAGCTGTGGGATGGGTGGAGTGGCCCACAGAGCGAGCGGAGCCGAGCAGTTTGCAGGGAGAACTGGAGCAGCTCATGGAGCCGAGCAGCTGGTGGAGTGGAGCAGTTTCTGAGGACGGCTGGAGGAGCAGCGTACAGCGGCTGGTAAAGCGGAGCAGTTCATGGAGAAGGCGGAAGCAGAACCCACGGAGAGGCAGGGCAGTTGGCCCCGGACCACGTAAGGTGTCCCTTTCTATCCAGGCTGGGGGGGAGTGACCTCTACAGATAAACGCTCGAACTCTGGGGTGGCATTGACCCGAGACTTTTGGGTTGTTGGACTTTGGGGTGATTGGACTTAAAACCCTAAGGGAAAAAAGGACATTGCCAAACGTACTTGGAGGTGGGTTTTTGTTTATGGTTTGTGTTATAGCCCTGTTTGTGGTGTTTCTCCAATGGGATGCTGCATTAATTCTTTCCTTTATTAAAAAGATTTTGCTACACTCAGACTCCGTGCTTGCGAGAGGGGAAGTATTGCCTCCTACAGGCACCCAGGGGGGTGTGGTATGTGAGTGTCCCAGGTCACTGGGTGGGGGCTCGAGCCGGTTATGCATTGTGTTACTGAAACGGAACCCCTGGATACTGAACCCGGCCCTTGTTGCTGCCAACTCAGAGGGGCAGAAGGGTTACACCAGGAATGTGAAATAAAAATGAACAGGCAGCAGGCAGTTACATGTCACCTCTGTTGCCCACCTAGGGTGACTAGATGTCTTGATTTTATAGGGAGAGTCCTGATATTTGGGGCTTTTTATTATATAAGCTTTTACCCCCCACCCACATCCTAATTTTTAACACTGGTCAGCCTATGCCCCCCCACCAGCCCTTTACATACTCCCCCTCTCACCATCCTCTCCCTGCTTTGCCCCCCACCTCAATGCTCCTCCATATCCAGTAGGACACATCCTGCTCCCAGTACTGGGTGGAGACGCAGGTCCTGATCAGAGCACTCAGCTCACCAGCAGCTGGGCCAATAGGCTCTTTCCTTCCTCCACTGCCTCTGTCTGAGCTGCCACCCCAGGAAAGCCCATGACCCTCTGGCTTAGGGTGCTGTCCATGAGGTGCTAAGATCTGCATGTGCCAAAGCTCCGCACAGCACTGGCTCGGGGATGTCTCTTCACCCCTCAGCTTAGCTCTGGACTGGCTGGGCAGAGTGGGTGAGGGGAAAGCCATTTCCAGCCTGTTCATGCCCCAAACCTGCCACCCTTGGGGCAGAGGCTGATCACCTGTGTTCCATCTAAGGTGCATGTGCCTGCGTGGCCGCACATCAAGGATCACGCACCCGATGAGAACCACAGAGGCGCACAGCCAGAGGGGTCTGGAAGGGGGAGAGGTGTAGGGTAAGCTGGGGAATAGGGGGTGAGCAGGGAGTTTGCAGCATGCAGGGCTCCAGCTGGGAGAGACACCTGTCTCGCAGCCCCAGTCCAGAGCTGCAGCGATCTGGGAAGAGATGCCTCTCCCACAGCTGCAGGGGCGGGGAGAGGGCTGGAGGCAGTTCTCTCCCTCTGCCACAGCCTTGGGCAGCCTGCACCCCAAACCTCTCATCCTCAGTCCCACCCCAGAGCCCACACCTGCAGCCAGAGCCTTCTCCCTCTGCCCCAGCCCTGATCCCCTCCCCACACTCCGAACCCCTTAGTCCCATCCCTGCCACTCGTCACCTCATTATCTGTGCACATAACAAAATTCATCTGCCCATTACTCCTGGGGGGATTCTGCATAACTGCGGGCGCACATAATTCATGTATCAGAGGGTAGCCGTGTTAGTCTGGATCTGTAAAAGCAGCAAAGAATCCTGTGGCACCTTATAGACTAACAGACGTTTTAGAGCATGAGCTTTCGTGGGTGAATACCCACTTCCTCAGATGCATGTAATGGAAATATCCAGGGGCAGGTATATATATATGTGTGCTAGCAAACAAGCTAGAGATAACGAGGTCAGTTCAATCAGGGGGGATGAGGCCCTGTTCTAGCAGTTGAGGTGTGAAAACCAAGAGAGGAGAAACTGGTTCTGTAATTGGCAAGCCATTCACAGTCTTTGTTCAATCCTGAGCTGATGGTGTCAAATTTGCAGATGAACTGAAGCTCAGCAGTTTCTCTTTGAAGTCTGGTCCTGAAGTTTTTTTGCTGCAGGATGGCCACCTTAAGGTCTGCTATAGTGTGGCCAGGGAGGTTGAAGTGCTCTCCTACAGGTTTTTGTATATTGCCATTCCTAATGTCTGATTTGTGTCCATTTATCCTTTTCCGTAGAGACTGTCCAGTTTGGCCGATGTACATAGCAGAGGGGCATTGCTGGCATATGATGGCGTATATTACATTGGTGGATGTGCAGGTGAATGAACCAGTGATGGTGTGGCTGATCTGGTTAGGTCCTGTAATGGTGTTGCTGGTGTAGATATGTGGGCAGAGTTGGCATCGAGGTTTGTTGCATGGATTGGTTCCTGAGCTAGAGTTATTACGGTGTGGTGTGCAGTTGCTGGTGAGAATATGTTTCAGGTTGGCAGGTTGTCTGTGGGCAAGGATTGGCCTGCCACCCAAGGCCTGTGAAAGTGTGGGATCATTGTCCAGGATGGGTTGTAGATCCTTGATGATGCGTTGGAGGGGTTTTAGCTGGGGGCTGTATGTGATGGCCAGTGGAGTCCTGTTGGTTTCTCTCTTGGGTTTGTCTTGCAGTAGGAGGCTTCTGGGTACACGTCTGGCTCTGTTGATCTGTTTCTTTATTTCCTCGTGTGGGTATTGTAGTTTTGAGAATGCTTGGTGGAGATTTTGTAGGTGTTGGTCTCTGTCTGAGGGGTCAGAGCAGATGCGGTTGTACCTCAGTGCTTGGCTGTAGACAATGGATCGTGTGATGTGCCCGGGATGGAAGCTGGAGGCATGAAGGTAGGCATAGCGGTCGGTGGGTTTTCGATATAGGGTGGTGTTAATGTGACCATCACTTATTTGCACCGTGGTGTCAAGAAAGTGGACCTCCCGTGTAGATTGGTCCAGGCTGAGGTTGATGGTGGGGTGGAAGCTGTTGAAATCATGGTGGAATTTTTCCAGAGTCTCCTTCCCATGGGTCCAGATGATGAAGATGTCATCAATGTAGCGTAGGTAGAGAAGAGGTGTGAGTGGACGAGACTTGAGGAAGCGTTGTTCCAGGTCAGCCATGAAGATATTGGCATATTGTGGGGCCATGCGGGTGCCCATAGCAGTGCCACTGATCTGGAGATATATATTGTCATCAAATTTGAAATAGTTGTGTGTAAGTATAAAGGCACAGAGCTCAGCAGCCAGTTGTGCTGTGGCATCATCAGGGATAGTGTTCCTGACAGCTTGTATTCCATCTGTGTGTGGGATGTTTGTGTAGAGAGCCTCTACATCCATGGTGGCTAGGATGGTGTTTTCTGGGAGGTCACCAATGCATTGTAGTTTCCTCAGGAAATCAGTGGTGTCACGGAGATAGCTGGGAGTGCTGGTGGCATAGGGTCTGAGTAGAGAGTCCATATATCCAGACAGTCCTTCAGTGAGAGTGCCAATGCCCGAGATGATGGGGCGTCCAGGATTGCCGGGTTTGTGGATCTTGGGTAGTAGATAGAATAACCCTGGTTGGGGCTCTAGGGGTATGTTGATTTCTTCTGGTGTTAGTGTAGGGAGTGTCCTGAGTAGATGCTGTAGTTTCTTTGTGTATTCCTCAGTGGGATCTGAGGGAAGTGGCCTGTAGAATTTGGTATTGGAGAGTTGTCTGGCTGCCTCCTTTTGATAGTCAGACCTGTTCATGATGACAACAGCACCTCCTTTATCAGCCTCTTTGATGATAATGTCAGGGTGGTTTCTGAGGCTGTGGATGGCATTGCGTTCTGCACGACTTAGGTTGTGAGGCAAGCGATGTTGTTGTTCCACGATTTCTGCCTGTGCACGCCGGCGGAAGCATTCAATGTATAGGTCCAGGCTGTCATTTCGACCCTCAGGAGGAGTCCATGTGGAGTTCTTTTTCTTGTGCTGTTGGTGGGAGGGCACCCGTGTATCAGTGCACTGTTCAGTGTTGTCCTGGAAGTATTCTTTGAGTCGGAGACGGCGAAAGTAGGCTTCCAGATCGCCACAGAACTGTATCATGTTGGTGGGGGTGGCAGGGCAGAAAGAGAGTCCCCGAGATAGAACAGACTTTTCTTCTGGGCTGAGTGTGTAGTTGGATAGATTGACGATATTGCTGGGTGGGTTAGGGGTACCACTGTTGTGGCCCCATGTGGCAGGTAGGAGTTTAGACAGCTTACAGTCCTTTTTCCTTTGAAGAGAGGTGAAGTGAGTAATGTAGATCTCCTGTCTTATTCTAGTGAAGTCCGTTTGTATAGAAGTTTGGTTATTAATGAGAGTCTCCAGGTTGGAGAGCTCTTTTTTGATGTTTTCCTGTTTGCTGTATAGGATGCTGATCAGGTGGTTCCTCAGTTTTTTTGATAGAGTATGACATAATCTCTCACTGTGGTCTGTGTAGTATGTAGATAGCAGTGGATTTTTTACCTTTAGTCCATTTGGTATGATGTCCATCCGTTTGCATTTGGAAAGGAAGATGATATCTGTCTGTATTTGTGCAAGTTTCTTCATGAGGTTGATGGTAATAAAGAAACAGATCAACAGAGCCAGACGTGTACCCAGAAGCCTCCTACTGCAAGACAAACCCAAGAGAGAAACCAACAGGACTCCACTGGCCATCACATACAGCCCCCAGCTAAAACCCCTCCAACGCATCATCAAGGATCTACAACCCATCCTGGACAATGATCCCACACTTTCACAGGCCTTGGGTGGCAGGCCAATCCTTGCCCACAGACAACCTGCCAACCTGAAACATATTCTCACCAGCAACTGCACACCACACCGTAATAACTCTAGCTCAGGAACCAATCCATGCAACAAACCTCGATGCCAACTCTGCCCACATATCTACACCAGCAACACCATTACAGGACCTAACCAGATCAGCCACACCATCACTGGTTCATTCACCTGCACATCCACCAATGTAATATACGCCATCATATGCCAGCAATGCCCCTCTGCTATGTACATCGGCCAAACTGGACAGTCTCTACGGAAAAGGATAAATGGACACAAATCAGACATTAGGAATGGCAATATACAAAAACCTGTAGGAGAGCACTTCAACCTCCCTGGCCACACTATAGCAGACCTTAAGGTGGCCATCCTGCAGCAAAAAAACTTCAGGACCAGACTTCAAAGAGAAACTGCTGAGCTTCAGTTCATCTGCAAATTTGACACCATCAGCTCAGGATTGAACAAAGACTGTGAATGGCTTGCCAATTACAGAACCAGTTTCTCCTCTCTTGGTTTTCACACCTCAACTGCTAGAACAGGGCCTCATCCCCCCTGATTGAACTGACCTCGTTATCTCTAGCTTGTTTGCTAGCATATATATACCTGCCCCTGGAAATTTCCATTACATGCATCTGAGGAAGTGGGTATTCACCCACGAAAGCTCATGCTCTAAAACGTCTGTTAGTCTATAAGGTGCCACAGGATTCTTTGCTGCTTTTACATAATTCATGTGTCTCACGTGCTGCAGTTCCATTTGTTCCCACCAGAGGCCGCTGTGCCGCAGAACAGCTGCATTCATGCTGCTGTTCTAGCGCCACAGCGTCCCCTGGTGGGCAAAAGGCGGAACCGCAGCACTTCTTAGGCAAAATGTATTTTATGCTGGAAAATGCAAAATTCTCTGCTGGGTGCTGCAGAATTTCACCAGGAGCAAAAGTTCATCGCAGCACCTGCCCATGAAGCCATGTTAGGACAGAGTGGGGCACATGGGGCTGCTGGGGGAGGGTGGGTCACAGGCGGGGGTTCAGAATGGTTGGTGGGGGGACAGACTGGGGCGTGGGCTCAGGAGCTAGTGGGGTGACAGCGTTGAGTCTGGGATGGCAGAGCGGCCTCCGGGGGCACATAGGGTTGGGGGAGGAGGCTGAAGAGACCCATGGGTGGGGGAGGGTGCAGGGACAGGGGCACAGGTGCCTGCCTGAGTAGGAGAGGCTTGGGGGTCAGTCAGGGTTTGCTTGTGGGAGGCTTCCCGACGCTCACAATCCCATCCTTCCCCCAAAGAAAAACCTCCCACCTCCACTCAACACCCTCCAGGTTCACTCCCAGTCACCTTCGCTCTCCCTCAGCTCCTCCCTTACCCCCGACTCCCCTCAAGCCTTTGCACTGCTTCTGAGGGGTGCAGGAAATACAGTTCTGCAGTGTCCTTTAAATGAATTACACAACGTTCTGTATTAATATGCCTCGTGAGGAATCTCTTTGTCAAAAAAAAAAAATCAGGTTTGTTTTTTTTGGTCTGTATGGTTACGGACAGACTCGCTGACAGATATTTTGAACTAAATCACCAAAATAATTGTGACTGGCATGATTATACTGTGTTTTTTTGACAAATAAAATATTCAGATTTTTGCAGAATTTTCAAACATCGCATGCAGAATTTTTTAATTTTTGGTGCAGAATTCCCCCAGGAATAGCACATGGATGTAAAAAATTCCAGGGAACATTGCTTAGCCCCCTCTTCACCCCCCAGCCTCCTGCCCCGGGTCCTGCTCCCAGTGAGTGCGGGGCTGCTCTGTCCCAAGGCATCCTTCCCTGTTGAATCACTTCTCTGGCTAGATTTATTGAAGCCTCTGCAGTCAGGTTCCCTGGACCCTAATGCACAATGCATCCTTAGGGCTTAGGCCTGGTCCACACTACAGCGTTAAATCGATTTAAACAGCGTTAAATCGATTTAACTCTGTACCTGTCCACACTACAAGGCACTTTAAATCGATTTTAAGGGCTCTTAAAATCGATTACTGTACTCCTCCCCAACGAGAGGAGTAACCCTAAAATCGATATTACTATATCGATTTAGGGTTAGTGTGGACGGAAATCGAAGTTATTGGTCTCATTCCTTTAATGTAGCTACCCAGAGCGCACTGCTCCGGAAATCGATGGTAGCCTGGGACTATAGACGCACACCACCGAATTAATGTGCCCTAGTGTGGACATGTAAAATCGATTTTATAAAACCTGTTTTATAAAACCAGTTTTAATAATTTCAATTTTATTCTGTAGTGTAGACATGGCCTTAATCTGTTTCTGCCTGCACTGTAGCCGGGGTGGGGAGGGGGGAACAGGAGGCAGCTGGGTTATGTCGGTGGCCAGCAGCAGACTGGAGGCGTTAGCTGCCTTTTGACACTCTGCAGGCCAGAAGGAACAAGCTGCTTCCAGCCACGAGGTGGGAGCAGAAGAAATGAGCTCTGCAAAGACATGGGCCAGGCCACCCCTTCCTCCTCCCCTGCAGCTGGAAGCAGATCCCTTCCCTTCCCTTGCACACAGTATCGAAAGGCTGCAGCTGGCCACATTCTGTGTGAACCCTGGCAGAAATCTGTGGGGGCATGTGACCCTGATGAAACCAAGACACTCCCCCCCACCCCCGCCGGTGTTGCCTTGGGAAGACAGCCCCAGGTATCAGGAGAGGCACATCCGTCCCGGGGGCCAGCCAGGCATGGAGAGTGGAGAGCGCCAGGCAGCGAGGGTCTGATCTGTCAGTCACTCCACGCGTGAGAGAGGAGTAGAGGAATGTGTGTGTGTGTGTGTCACCTCTTGTCATGTGCGTGTGGAGGAGTGGGGGTGGTAGGAGTGTGTGTGTCACCCTCCCTGTGTGAACCCCAATAGCTTAAAGATAAGAAAAGAAATAAAAAGAATCCAACTCCACAGTTTATTTTTAACGGGGGCTCAGTCAACTCAATGTTAATTTGAAGGTTTGTATGCAGAGTGCTGACTGATTGCTGTTGAACTCACTTGAATACAGGTAACTTTACCAGTGTCCTGTATTCAGGATAGGGAGATATGGTCACCCTATCTATGAACATTTTGCTTTAAGTGACTTGCCTAGAATCACACAAGAAGTCTGTGGCAGAGACAGAGATAGAATCAAATTCTCTAGGATGCCATTCAGCTTAACCACAAGATCGTCCTTTCTTTGCCTGTAGTCCCTGCTGCAATCATTACTCACCTTCTGACTTTTGCAACAAATGAGGCAGGGGCCCCACAGAAAATAGCTTCTATTCACTGTGCAACTCTGATTCATCTCCAAAGCACTGTCCATGCAGTGCACTGAGTGAGTCCTGGTCCACACTACGCTGTTAAACCGATTTTAACAGCGTTAAATCGATTTAACGCTGCACCCGTCCACACTACACTGCTCTTTATATCGACTTAAAGGGCTCTTTAAATTGATTTCTGTACTCCTACAAAACGAGAGGAGTAACGCCAAAATCGATATTACTATATTGATTTAGGGTTAGTGTGGATGCAAATCGACGTTATTGGCCTCATTCTTTTACAGTAGCTACTCACAGTGCACCGCTCCAGAAATCGACGCTAGCCTCGGACCACGGACGCACACCACCGAATTAATGTGCCTAGTGTGGACGCGCACAATCGACTTTATAATATTTGTTTTATAAAATCGGTTTAAGCTAATTCGAATTTATCCTGTAGTGTAGACGTACCCTAGGATGCCATTCAGCTTAACCACAAGATTGTCCTTTCTTTGCCTGTAGTCCCTGCTGCAATCATTACCCACCTTCTGATATTTGCAACAAATGAGGCAGGGGCCCCGCAGAAAATAGCTTCTATTCACTCTGCAACCCTGATTCATCTCCAAAGCACTGTCCATGCAGTGCACTGAGTGAGGCAGGGATCCTGTTTAAAAAAATAGAATTTAATCATGTGTAAGCAGAGTCAGGATGAGCGCTACCCTGACATCTGGTGGTGAATTGCAGGGAGTGTGGAAAAAATTCCAAGAATTTCAAAGAGTGGGGAAAGATTTGCATTTGCATCCACCCCCGACTTAGCATGAGCCCACAGCAGACTGGGATGGTTATTTTAACAGCTCTGGGATCCCCAATTTCTTTGTTATTGGGGCAGGAGGAAAAAAAAGTTTGTCACCCTGATTGTGTGAATGGGGAGCTGTGGGACTGCTTTGTGACAGAGATGACTCAACCTCAGTTGGGTGGTACTTGCTAAACATGGGATATGGGTTCCAAAACCCCCTGAATGGAGAGAGGTTTGGGTGCTTGCCTGATGGAATGGGCTGTTTTTGAGGGCCTGGAATACCAATTGCATGGTCTCTTCTCTCCACTGTTAAAGAGTAGAGCTAATTTTGCTTCCGTTAGATGGTCATCAACAGACTGCTGAGCTGAATTCATGTTGAGCCAATGGTGCACCAGCAGCAGGGCTCCCCTATTAAGAGCTGAGATCACTGAGTGCTGTGTTAACTAGTGGGGGAGCCTGAAGACCTATCGCTAAGCGGCTGGCAGAGTGGAGCAGTTTGCAGCATGTTGGAGCAGCTCATGGAATGGTGAGCAGAGTGAAGTGGTTTGCAGGGACAGCTGTGGGGTTAAAACTCTGCAGATAAACTCTTAGACATTTTGGAGCATGCATGAAAGCAGGGCCATCCTTAGGCATAGGCAGAATAGGCAGCCGCGTAGTCACTCTGCCTGGGGGCACCACTCTCCAGGCAGCCCAGACAGTGTAGAAGCAGGGCTGCTGGGTCCTAGAGAGAGCCGAATGCAGCACAGTCTGAGGGACGGGATTGGCTGCTGGGGTCTCTGGGAAGGGGAGGGGGTGGGGGTTGGGGAAGGAGGTCACCTGTGAGTGTGACTCTTTCCCCCCGGCTGAGGTCAGGTGAGGCAGGCTCTGTGGCTCTGGAACCAGTATCCTTTGTTGTGCCCCATAACATCCATTCTTCTCCCCCTTGCCCCACGGAGCACCCTCTCCTTTCCCCCTCCTCCCCAGGAGCACCCCTCTCTCTCTCCTCCCTCCCCTCCATCAGGGCTGGGTTGGGTGAGGTGCTGGGGGGGGAGGGGAGGCTGGCTGCCTGCTGAGGAATGAAAGTGAAAGTAACTCACTTCCTGGGCAGGCAGCCAGAATTGGAATGTCACACAGGGCTTGGCTGGGGTTAGCCAGATGTGTGACAAATCAGGAGAGGGGATTGGGGTAGGGTGAGCAGATATCCCTATTTTATAGGGACAGTCCCAATTTTGGGGTCTTTTTCTTATATAGGCTCCTTTTACCCCACGCCCCACCCCCACTCATCCCTGTCCTGATTTTACACACTTTCTGTCTGGTCACTCTAGGTGGGGATAATTGGTGCCTATATAAGACAAAGCCCCAAATATCGGGACTGGCCCTATAAAATCAGGACATCTGGATCTGGCCACCCTAGCTGGGAAGCGCCTCTCCCCTGGGCTGGCAGCGGCCAGCGATCCATCTCATCCGGGGGGAGCTGCACAGGGCAAGATGAGCTGCTGTGGCTCCATGGGTGCCCCGTCCCTGAGATCAGATGCTGTGCTAACTTCACCATGGCCTGTTGGGCTGGTGGCGGTGCCCATTGGTGTGTGATTGGACCTGAGGGTTTGCTGCTGCTGTTGCCACTCTGCACCCCAAGAGGTGGATTTTGGGGTCCTGCAGTTTTCCACCTATCTCCTCCTCTACTGCAGCTGTTGGACCAGCAGGCTGGGGGGTGAGCCAAGCATGAAAGCAGTACTGTGTTGCCATTTAGATTGTCATTTAACAACTTTGTTTGCCAAAAATTCTTGCTAACAATCCTGAATCCAATTTCAATGTTTTTTTTTAAATCAATATCTTAGCCAAAAACAGAAAATTAAGTTGTTGACAATTATTAGTGACAGGTTTGGTTTGAGGCAGGGAGTGGGTCAGTTTTCATCAGAGAAACAAAAATTGTTGACTGACTTTCCTATAGCCTGTTACTCCTGATAAGAGCCCTCCAACAACTGTAATATGCTCATCTCCTTACTAGTGTATAAAGCAGGGTTCGGCAACCTACAGCACACGTGTCAAAGGTGGCAGGTGAGCTGATTTTTGATGGTATGCAGCAGCAGGCTGAGCGGCTCAGCCCATCACTGCTCTGGGGTTCCGGCTGCTGCCCTATTGCCAGCTGGAATACCAGCCATCGGCCCCACTCAGCATCTACTGCTGGCCTGGGGACCCCCAAGGAATCCCAGGCTGGCAGCGGGCTGAGCAGGCCAGTTGAACCACTCAACCTGCTGTCAGCCTGGGGTTCCATTCACTCAGCCGGCAGCGGGCTGAGTGGGCTGGTGGCGGGCTGAGCAGGCTTGTGGCGGGCTGAGCAGGGCCGATGGGGGGTTGAGTGGCTCAGTCTGCTGCCAGTCTGGGATGCCAGCAGCACTCAGCCTACTGCTACTCTGGGGTTCCGGCTGCCGGGCCCTTGCCAGTCAGGAGCTCAGCCGCCAGCCCCACTCTTCTTCCTGCCAGCCTGGGTGAGCAGAATCCCAGGCTGGTAGCGGGCTGAGGGGGGGGGTTGGCAGCCGGGATCCTGGCTGGCAGGAGTTGGTGGTCAGAAACCCAGACCAGCAGCGGGCTGAGCAGGGCCTGGGATCCTTGTCTAGGGTTCCAGCCACCAACCCGCTGCCGGTTTGGGGTTTCATTTACTCAGCTGGCAGTGGCCTGAGCAGGACCGGTGGCCAAGACCTCAGATAATAACAATAGTTTATTTATATAATATAGACATAGAGAGAAACCTTCTACAAACATTAAAATGTATCACTGGCACAAGAAACCTTAAATTACAGTGAACTTGGCACACCACTTCTGAAAGGTTGCCGACCCCTGGTATAGAGTGACCATATGTTGTACTAAGATTCTCC
The DNA here is from genome assembly GCF_007399415.2 of Gopherus evgoodei. Classification (NCBI taxonomy): domain Eukaryota; kingdom Metazoa; phylum Chordata; order Testudines; family Testudinidae; genus Gopherus; species Gopherus evgoodei. Next base: position 5,854,935 of record NW_022059994.1, on the reverse strand, counting down.
TGCTTTTTTTTTTCCCTGTGAGTCAGTATAACTTTTGCCAGCCCAGAAGTTGGGCAGCCAATGTTTTACGTTTTCACAATGTTTTCTCCAACTTTCATAAAGGAAATACATAGTTAATATGAGTTAAAAAGGCCAGGGACACTTCTTTGTGAAGAATCTGTACAGCAGATCGTGCCCATAGATGATCCAGAAAAGAAATTTGAGGTTGAATTTTTTAATGTTGTGATGGATAAAGCAGTATCTGCTGTTGATGAAAGGTTTAATACCTTGCAAGTACACCATGAATAGTTTGGATTTTTGTATGACATAACTAAATTCAACAAAATAGGAAAACAAGAGCAACTAATGACAAAGTGCAAGAATCTAGAGAGCCTCCTGAAGCACGGTGATAGTTTTGATTTAAATGGACTTGAACTGTATGAAGAATTGAGTACACTGTCATCAATGTTGCCACATGCAAAATCGGTGATGGACATTGTACAGTTTATTCATACCCGCAAACTTGTTGACATATATCCTAACGTGTACATTGCCACTCATATTCTACTGACAATTCCTGTAACAGTAGCATCAGGAGAACGGAGTTTCTCAAAACTAAAGCTCATTAAAAACTATCTCCGCTCTACAATGAGTCAGGAACGCTTGACTGGTCTTGCTATTCTTGCGATCGAACAAGACACGACTTTGTCTTTGTCATACGATGACATTATTACTGATTTTTCAGCCAAAAAAGCCAGAAAGATTGCTTTTAATTAAAAACAAATCTTTATTTCAATACCTCTTCATATAAATTTCCAATAAAATTTTGATAAATTAAAAAAATATATTATTTGCATCATTCTGTCATATCAGAATTTTTTCTATAGTGCTGCTTCTTTAGTGCTAGTCCATCAGCATTACAGTGTGCTTAATTAAGTTAAACTGGTTTTAATAATGTGAATGTGGCAAGTTTTCCAATACTATAAGCTTATGTTTATGTTGCTAAGAGCAGATCAGGCACAGGGGCACCAGTTTAATAACCTCGCCTAGGGCACCATAAATCCTAAGGCCGGCCCTGCATGAAAGCTCATGCTCCAAAACGTCTGTTAGTCTATAAGGTGCCACAGGACTCTTTGCTGCTTTTGCAGATCCAGACTAACACGGCTACCCCTCTGATACGAGATAAACTCTTGAATTCTGGGGTGGCACTGACCAGAGACTTTTGGGTTGTTGGACTTTGGGGTAATTGGACTTAAGACCCTAAAGGGGAAAGGACAGATGTACTTGGAGGTGGGTTTTGTTTACGGTTTGTGTTATAATCCTGTTTGTGGTGTTTCTCCAATGGGATGTCGCATTGTTTCCTTCCTTTATTATAAGGATTTTGCTACACTCAGACTCCATGCGTGCGAGAGGGGAAGTATTGCCTCATAGAAGCGCCCAGGGGGGTGTGGTATGTAAGTGTCCCAGGTCACTGGGTGGGGGCTCGAGCCAGTTATGCATTGTATTACTGAAACGGAACCCCTGGATACTGAACCCGGCCCTTGTTGCTGCCAACTCAGAGGGGCAGAAGGGTTACGGAGATAACAGTGGCAGTATCTGAGGTAGGAATTGTGGGAGTTTGAGAAGGTGATGTGTGTTATGTAGCTGTCTGGTTTTAACTCTTTATTGCCTGGCTTCTGTAGTTCAAAATTGGGAATTATTTGCTCTTTACAACTTGAACTGGTTTAAACTAAGTTTTTTGTTTGTTTGACTAATGCAGTGGGTTGCCAGGAGTGGTCACTGATGGAATCACCCCACCTAGAACATTTTTTAAAAGTTTAAATGGTTTAATCCATTTGATCTTCCTCATACAGTTAAAGCTTTGACACCCCTTTTGGTTGGCTGCGCAGGGTGTGGTGTGTGAAAGGGGAGGCCAGGTGGCCTGAGCCAAGAAGCCCGGCGCAGAAACAGGTGGCGCCTGCCTCTCAGGTTGTTTACAGTTTTAGCAACTCACTTTAATCACCCGTTACCACCCTCACTGTTTTTAGTTCCTAGAGGAGCCATGGTACCGTCCCCTGTGGAGTCAGACACAATCATACATAAGCCATTTATAAATTTAATACAGTGGTCCCCAAAGATACTGAGTGGGGTTGCAATATATGTCACACATGATGTCTAATGGGCAGTCAGAACACAGGACTTCCTAAAACTGTTTTGTAATTTCCTTTAAATGATAGATTCACCCTTCTCCAAGGATAGGGATGGGCTGGACTTTAGCCTTCAGATTTGCAGCGATAAAGTGAGATGTAATCATAATGCCAATAAGCTCTTGCTACGCCATATGATGGTTATTCGCCATATTAACTCGATCCTCAGAATGAAACCTCTGAACACAAAGTACAAAGTTGAACAGCTTTTTTTTAAACTTGGAAGAGCAGCTCAAAGAGCCCTCTCCTTAGCCTAAAGAATAGAAGCTTGTGGCAGCCTGCATGAAAAAGTCCCCAGGGCAGACAAAAAATTGCAAAGCACGACTTATGGCAGAGGTGGGCAAACTACAGCCCGCAGGCCACATCCTGTCTGCGGGACCCTCCTGCCCGGCCCCTGAGCTCCTGGCCCAGGAGGGCAGCCCCCAGCCCCACTCCTGCTGTTCCCGCTCCCCTGCAGCCTCAGCTCACTCTGCCGTTGGCGCAATGCTCTGGACGGCAGGGCTGTGAGCTCTTGCCGGGCAGCAGAGCTGCAGAGCCGAGCTCTGTGCTGCGCAGTGGTGTGGCTGGCTCCAACCTGGCAGCACAGTTGACTGTCCTGGTGCTCTGGGAGGCGCGGCTGTAACACCACCAGCCACCAGTGCTCCAGACAGCATGGTAAGGGGGCAGAGAGCGGGGGAGGGGGATGTAAATAGAGGGTAGGGGAGTTCAGGATGGTGGTCAAGTAACAGGGGTGTGGATGGGGGTGGGGCAGTCGGGGGGGGGGGAACAGGGGACTTGAATAGGGCAGGGATCCCGGGGTGGCAGTCAGGAAGGAGATGCGGGATTGGATGGGGTGGCGGTGGGAAGTCAGTGGCAGGGCGTCTGGGGGCGGTCAGGTGAAAGGGAGGAGTGGATGGGGCAGGGTTCCCGGGGAGAGGATCGGGGACAGGGAACAGGGTGGGGGGTTGGATGGGTCAGGAGTCCCGGGGGAGCCGTCAAGAGGCGAAAAGCAGCGGGGCTCGGATAGGAGGCAGGGGCTGGGCCACGCCTGGCTGTTTGGGGAGGCACCGCCTCCCCTAACTGGCCCTCCATACAATTTCAGAAACTAGATGTGGCCCTGAGGCCAAAAAGTTTGCCCGCCCCTAACCTATGGGATTCTTCTAGAAAGAAAAGAGCAAAGCCACGCAAGATTAGCACTACACATTTTCATGATAGTTGTGCTATAAATTTTCATAAGAGAGTATCAAAGGTATCTGACAGATGTAAAAGAGTCAGCATGATTGACTTGATCTTCACCCATCATCAGGAGAAGATCCATTACCAATGTAGATTGTGTACGAAATGCTGGCAAGCAACCGGACTGACAATAGTCGAGGAAATCTGAGGTCCCCTAACTAGCACTAGAGCTGCCTTGACAAAAAATTCTTCATAAAGTGTCCCTTTGAAAGGGGATTATAGATAGGGTAATAACTGAGAAGATTTTTAGGTTAAAAAAATGGTTTTTTTTTAGAAAGGGCCTAGCAGTCGGTCCATCGCCCAAAATATCATCTGATAAGAGGCCCAATGTCTCCCAGTTGGGTCTAATTAGAGTACATCTAAGATTCTAACCCAGAGAATGGTAGGTATCTTGGTGAGAGACAGTGGCTGATACTCAAGCAGAGATGACCGTGTTTGTCCCTCAAAGATAAGTCCACTGCTCTGGAGTCTGAAAATCTGGTCTGAATCTGCATGTTATTTTCTGAGAAATGGGTTAGAAACTCCTCACAGTGAGAACCGCACTTGATTGTGTACGTCACTGGAAGCAACACAGATCCACCAGGCCTTTTTGTCACTCCGAACAGCTTGGTCCATGAGGACTTTACAGAAGTAGATGGAGGCTAAGGAGCCATCTTGCCTCATGCAAAGCCCTTGGCACAAGATATCAACATGTCTTTGTGCTGCAGTTGAGAAGAATCAGGCAGTGACTCCTGCCACCAGTGTTTCAGCCAGGGCCGGCTCCAGGCCACAGCACGCCAAACGCCTGCTTGGGACAGCACGCCATGGGAGGCGCTCTGCCGGTCACCGGGAGGGCCGCAGGGGGCTCCGATGGACCTGCCGCAGCTGGTCCCGTGGCTCCGGTGGAGCATCCGCAGCCATGCCTGCTGGAGGTCCACTGAAGCCGCAGGACCACCGGACCCCCCGCAGGGAAGCCTGCGGGAGGTCCACCGGAGCCGCGGGACCGGCAAGTGGCAGAGCGCCCCCTGCGGCGTGCCGCCGTGCTTAGGGCGGCAAAATTGCTAGAGCCGGCCTGGTTCCAGCCACCTGTTTTCCCTCTTCCTCTGTCACAAACCATCTGAATATACCCTGATGATCTGTGGGAACATGACTAGGAAGACAGTATTTAGAAATTATTGTATCAATCGCAGAGAGCAAACATTAAGCAGAAAAAAGATGGTTACTGTCACAGTTATTGGGTTGTGGGGGGGGAATGACTCTAGGATGTTCCCCCTTGTTACGCACACAAAATTCTCTGTCACTACACACTCTAGGGACACCCACCTTTACCCGCTCCTAGCATTCAGGCGTAACCCTGTTCATTTAAATACCCACCCATACCCAATTCTTAGGGCTCTCAGGGTGTAACTTCCTGTAAGTTTGCAGGACCTATTACCAGTGAAAGAGCCTGACACAGTAATATCTTTACTCTCTATTTATTAACAATTATCAAGCAAGCAGAATATACATGCTAAACATACAATGGTATGCGCACCAATCCTGATCAGGCAGGCAAACTTTCACTGTTGGCCTGGCAAGGTCAGTCTCATCTGGATTCTGGTTGCTGCACGTCACGGTCATGCAAAGGATTCTTGGCAGCTCTGATCTTAGGCTGTGTCTTGGAGGTGAGTTCTTCTTTTTCTTCTTCCAGGTCTTTTCTTATTATTCTTCTTCTGTTCCTCCTTTCTGCTGGTCTCCTTCTTGGACCCCAGTTTATATAGTGAAACTTGAGTCCTGCTTAGCTAGACCTTAGCCAATTACTTTACTAAATCTTACTAACGAATCCTAACTTATTGTAACATAATTCTCTAACCAGTTATACCTCACCACCTTAATTGATTTATACCTAGCAAAATTAATTATACAGCAGACAGAAATAATTAAAGGGCCAGATAGAAATCATACAGACAACCAATAAGGAAGTATGGACCATCACGGTAGAACAATAAAAAAATGAGGATTTCACAACCTCAACTATTGATAAGTGATTTCTTGCCAGACAGGATGCCATCAAACTAAGTTTTCTTTAACCATATTAAGATCTGTTTCTTTATCTGGTGATGGTGAGTGCCATTAGGAGGAGGTCTCCTTAACAGCCTGATATTACACTATTTTAATGTAATTTAGATGGAATGTGAGGATGTGACTTCCTGCTTCGCAGCTAATGGCTGCTGCTCTTTCAGTCTGGCTACAGACAAAGGCCATAGGCTTTAGGCCAGGGGTCGACAACCTTTGGCACGCAGCCTGTCAGGTATTACCAGAGTAATTGGCTGGCAGGCCATGAGAGTTTATTTACACTGACTGTCCGCAGGCACGGCCTCCCACAGCTCCCAGTGGCCACAGCTCCCACTCCACAGTCTGTCATGGTGCTTCCTCCAGGTGCTAACTCAGACCAAAAGGTGTCTCCAGCCTCCCAAAAGTAACACAAGACAATGTATACATAGGAAACGCCTGTTTGGTGTTCAAAGTTCAGAATCAGCCCAATTCTGAGAATAGCAAAAAGAAACTAAATTCCTCTTCTCTCTGCAGAAGCAGTCATGGCTGCTGCAGATCCAGCACAACTGTTCCTAGGTGAACTGACCTGTTCAGTGTGTCTGGATTATTTTCAAGATCCAGTGGCTTTAGATTGTGGGCACAATTTCTGCCAGGCCTGCATCAATGTGTGGTGGGCAGGAGTGAAGACAGACTTCTGCTGTCCAGAGTGCAGAGATACCTTTTCCCATAGAAACTACAAACGAAACAGGCAGCTGAAGAATATTGTGGAAGCCTCCAGAACACTTAGACTGGAGTCAACAAATGAACCAGAAGTCAGCAGAGTGTGTAAGAAACACAGTGAGGTTTTAAAAGTCTTCTGCCGAGAGGATCAAACCCCCATTTGTATGGTTTGCCATCTGTCCCGAGATCACAAAGACCACACTGTGGTTCCCATAGACGAAGCTGCCCAGGATTACAAGGTAAGCAATCACTAACCATGGATTATTAGAGAGAGTCAGCAGTGGCTCTGTAGCAAAGGTTACAAGTGAGTTTTCATGATAAGCGGAATTTGCCTCGTGTGTCTGAAAAGCTCACAAAAAGGGAATCTCATCTTCAAAATTGATAGCTATCTGTGGATGAGGTATAATTTTCACAAGGAGTTCAATAATTATGATACCTTAAATGATAAGCATTCAGAGCCAAAACATTTGACATGTTTGTGTATTTCCCTCCACCCCTCATCCTTTTCAAGGGATTCACATATATAGAAAAAAATCAAACCCTGTTTACTGGACTCACCTAGTTGAGATTCTAGTGCCCAGGGCCAAAGCCAAGTTCACCGAACACTGTCATTAAAAATATTAATATTATAGGCAGTGATGGTTAAGGTTAATGGATGGATAGTTAAGGTTGTTTCAAATAAATTTCTACAGAATGTTATACTGAAAGGGCATGAATTATTTTTAGCTCAATGATAGGTCTGCAGGCCTGAGCAGGTAGGTTGAGGAAGCCTGGAATTTTTCACTTGTCGTGTCAGATGCATAAAGCCCAGAGAGTCGGTTGGGCAGAAATTAGAGCAACAACAGACTGATTTGCCGGAGATTTGAGACGTTCAGCAAATGTCATTGTGTCAGCTCTCTTGGACATCCTGAGTCCTTCAGAAAGGAAGCAGAATTTGAAAATGACAGCTGTGGATTTCAATGTGAAAGTTTTGGCCCTGATTCTAGGATCTGTCCAAGATATCCTTGACGTAGGACTTGTTAGGGGGAGGGCAAAGGGAGCTATCTGCCACCTTTGCCTCCTGGGGGCTAGTTTGACCACCAGCATAATTTAGGGCTTGTCTACACAGGGAAATTGACCAACATAGTTGTTTCAGAATTACTATTCCTCTATAGCTATGCTGGAATACTCCCACATGTGGACACTCTGTTCTGGAATAGAGATAACATTATTTTGGAATAACTGTTCTGCTTCCAATGTGGAGCAATAATTCATGAATAAATTCACTTTTATTGCAGAATAGTGTCCACACAGGTAGTTATTGTGGAATAGTTTTTTTCCAGCATAGCCATGCCAGTTAGTTTCCCTGTATGGAAAAGCCCTTAGTGTTATTCTAATCAGAGCTGTCTGAAAAGAGGCAATTCCTTTTTGAAAAATATTTACTTATTTATTTATTTTGCATTTTTGGAAAAAGTATAATCCCCTGGAGTAAGGGAGAAGGCAGAACAGAGCTCCTCTGGCAGCAGGCTGGGAAAGCTTTTGTCAGTTTCACTGGATGAATGTGAAATTGACAAGAGCCTTCTAGGCAAGCAGCCTGGGATCTTCATTTCACCTTTTTCCTCCCCTCAGAACTGAAGTTCTCATGAAAAAATGGGTATTTTTACCAAATGGGTATTTTTCATGAAAAAAATTCAGTCCCATTAATTTTTTTTTACCAACTCGAATTCTAATATACTGGCTTATAATGACCCTAGTGGCTTTTATGCTGATAAGTCACTGCCAGAGCACAATGCAGTCCAGCCACATTCAGCACACTCCGATGCTGCTATAGGTGGTCCTATTATCAAATTATCATGGTTCTGTGCTAGCCAGGGATTCACCCACCTCAGAGGAAACCAGCTTTATGACTCTAGGCAAAAAAAGAAGCCAGGATCCACTGAGGTAAAATATATCTCAAAATACAATTAAAGCAAAAATATTTTCTCTTTTCTTAGGATCAGATTCTGAGCCATCTGGAGACTTTAAAGAAGAATCGAAAAGAGGTTCTGACATTCAGATCGAACGAGGAAAAGAAAAGCCAAGAACTACTGGTAGGTGTTATTCTTGCCCGTCGGAGTAGTGCACATGGACATTATTGACACTGAGTAGCCTGGGAATAATAATTCCCCTTCATGAATGAAATGTTATTTATTTATTCCTCTGTGCAAAGCAAAGCTCTGTTTTGGTTTAACAGAAGTTAAGCAGATAAATGGAAAATACAAGAAAATCTGCCTGCTTGATTCTCTCCATGGATGGAAGACAACATGGATTTCCAAAACATTGCAACAGCTCTTTCTTTAAAAGTAGTTATACATTTACAAAGAGAAAACAGTAAAAAATAATTATTCAGAAGCAAAGCAAATAAATGCATCTTTCTTGACTAGATTTGAGCTTTGCTATAAACTAGTGCTAGCCAAGTTCCTTTACCTTCAAGTTGCAATTTCAGAAACAAGATGAGCCCTAGGTGTCTCTGCAGTGGAGGCTCTCACCTCTGTAGCACCCCCCTCATATCCAGCTGCAGTGTTGCAGGGATTCTTTCAGTCTAGAATCCGCTTTTATTCATCCTGACTCCACAACCGTCTATGTCCATGGCCTAACCCTGCAGCCAGCTCAGCTCATTGTTCATTTCCCATTTCAGGGTTTACAGAAATATCCCAAATAAGAAACCCCAAAGTTTAGTGTCATTTAAGCCTGGTCCTCACCTGCTTCTGGGACTCACAGTTCTTGGCCCCTTTTTCTTTCTTGTTCTCCTACCTTCCTTCTTTGTCTGTGGACAAAGGCCCACCCTCTCCTCTGGGTTCCAGCCCAGGAACTTTGTTTTTAGGCAGATAAGGACTGTTTCTTTCATCCTTCGACTCCTTCTCTGGGCTGCTCACTCCTACCTTCGCCCTGCTGGTCAACATCATCACCAGATCTCTGGACTCTGCTATCCCAGCCTGGATCTACTCCCCCGCAGCTTATGACCCTGCTTCCTCAAAGCCCTTCTCTGCCGTAGCTGTGATATGTTGTAAGCAGTCCCTCTGTCTCTTCCCTTTAGAGCAGTGGAGAGCTCCTCCCCAGTCCAAACAGTTCCCCCTCAATTGTCTCTCTGGACTTGTGTGTCATGTACTTCTAGTACACAGTAGCTTGCAGGGCTGCTGCTAGTAGGTCAGGCTTCTGTACCAGATATGGACCAGTTAGCTTCCTTTATAGAGCAATACAGCAGATAGGTTCACTATAAGATCCTCTGTTGCACTGCCAGGAATGGCTGTTATGAGCTTAAGTAAGGTACGTTGCATACACCACCACCAATTAGTGAGCAGTGTAATACAGTTCAGCATCCATTGTAGGCTGGGAGCTGCATTCCATGCTGTTTCAAGCCATATTTCCCTCCTCCCTCAGCCCCCTCCCTGCAGCTGGAGTTATATCTCAGGCCTCTCGCCTTAGGATACTCTACTTGGTCCTCCCCCTTGTTGTATCCTTGGGGGCAGCCAGTTTAGGAAGAAAATCACTTAAGGCCAGAGATCAGACAGCTAACACAGCTATTTATTTACAGACACGGAACTCCCCTGACCAGCGCAAGCTAGCTGGGCTATCCCCTAATAATCTAACTCAGTTGGCATAGGAACAAAAACCATGACAACCAAATACACAACACCCCTCCTTCAATCAGTTCTCCCTCCACCCTCTCCCGGATGCTGGAGATGTGCCTCCAGTCAGCTGCACAGCCTTTGCCAGCTTCCTTCAGCTGAGCAACAGCCTTAGTGGCAGGCTCGGCTGTAGGTATTTTGCCGCCCCAAGCACGGCAGGCAGGCTGCCCTGGGGGCTTGCCTGCCTGCGAGAGGTTCCCGGTCCCACAGATTCGGCGGCGCGCCTGCGGGAGGTCCGCCGAAGCCGCGGGACCAGCAGACCCTACGCAGGCATGCCGCCAAAGGCAACCTGCCTGCCGCCCTCGCAGCAACTGGCAGAGCATTCCCTGCGGCTTGCCGCCCCCAAGCACGACGCCTGGAGCCGTCCCTGCTTAGCGATTAGCTTTCCAGCCTGGCAGGTTCAGCCAGACTTCCCATGTGAGGAAGGGGGGAGAAGCCACTCCGATTAGCAAGTATGAGGGAGGAAGTTTGAGCCATGCCTCAGGGGAGGAACTACACTAGCTGGCTCTAATGCTGGAGCAGTGAAGCTGCCTCGGCGTGTGCTTCAGCATGGTCCGGGGTGCTGGAGCAATTTCTATAGTGGGGGTGCAGTGAGTCACTGAACCAAACTGTAAACGCTGTATATAATGGAAACCACTCTAAGCCAGGGGGTGCTGCAGCCCTTCCAGCACCTATGGCACGGGCTATACAAGCCCATCTGGAGCCCTGGGAATTTACTCGCAGTGCATGGCGAGTCCATGCTGCAGTGCACGTAGCCATGCAGACCTGAGCTAGCTAGATTAAGGCTGGCTTGGGCACATCTACTCAAGCTGCAATCGCAGCCTGGGATTGCAGTATAGCCATACCTTTCGTCAGTCATGTAGGGTGCCCTGTCTGCTTATCATTGTCCTGTAAGAAACTGGCCTCTGCTTCATTCTCCTGGCCTGTTACTAGGGGCTTTCTTCACTTGTCTCGACCCATCCAGTTCTGAATTCCACTTTCTGCCAACGATTCTGAAGTCCCTGCTGGTCCAGCTCTAGGTTCCAGTTCCTGCTGCCCTTCCTGATTTACAATGACCTAACGACCTTGTTTTCTAGAGCCCACTGACATCTAAGCCTGAGATGCAAAGGTGTTTAGGTGCCTAATTCACATTGATTTTGGTAGAAGTTTGGCAGGTAAATGCCTTTGTATCCCACACTAAATATTCTAATCGTGTAAGAAAAATAACCTCCTATTTAAAGCACTCGGGGTTGCTAAGGAAGCTCTCTGCTGAATAGTAAGCATGTTTTCATGACACGTCAGGCACTGAATTCTTAGTGGTCACAGTGAACTAACCACTACGGCACATAGGGAGCTTTATGAAATATCCCATGACTCTCTGCCCTCTCTCTCTTTGTATCTGTCCCTTACAGAAGAAGACAGAAACCGAGAGGCAGAAGATTGTGTCTGAATTTCAGCAACTGCGTCAATTTCTGGAGAAACAAGAGAGATTCCAGCTTGCCCAGCTGGATGAGACGGAGCAGGACATTATAAAGAAGAGGGATGGATATATTGACAGACTAAATGAGGAAATATCACTTCTCAATAAGTTGATCTATGAGCTATACAAGAAGTGTCGGCAGTCAGCAAGTGAATTTCTGCAGGTGAGACTATGATGGAAATACCCGAGATCCCTATACAAGGAGGGGAGGGCCTGCATTATGTGTACTGGATTTCAGAGCCAGAGGTCTCAATATAACTTAATGTGTATTTTGTTGACATCTAAATTATATTATCCTGTGAAGGAAAGGTCACAGAAACATAGATCTGAGACATGGAAAAACCCTGTTAAAAAAGCCCATCTTCCTGGAGCTAGTAAAAGATCTGGACTTCATGTAGTAACTAAACTTTTCGTTATTTTTGTTTGTATTATTTATCCAGACCCTTACTGTCATGTTCAGGATCACTGCTATTTCTATACTTATGAATATCATATAAACATACAGAAATCGTACAATTTGCTGAACAAAAAAATTGTAACAAAATATTATTCAAAATGCAAATTGCAGGCAGCTTTACTTATTAAACTACATAAACTAAATACCCTAAAATGAGCTTTTGAAAATCTAATGCTCTTGTATGGCTACGTTGTGTGGTTCTCTGCCGTGTTCCACACTGCTCAGTAGCTAAATTCCAGTGGTCACTACTCCAAGATTTCCTTGTCACACTCAGACGAGTAAAAAAAAAAAAAATCTGCACATTTTGAGTGTTGGAGAAAAGTTCTCTAAAACACTAAACTCCAAAAGTGATCTCCAGGGCTGTGAAAAGTGAATAGAGTGAAATGGGAGTCAGAAAATAACGTAAAGCTGCCTCTTATATCTCAAGGCAAAGTAAATCCTCTTCGGTGCAGGATCCCAGTGTGTGGCATGTTGACTGAGGTTCCTTTTCTCTCTCTCTTTCCCCCAACAGGACATCAGAAGCACCTTGAGAAGGTATGTTGCTCCTTTGCACTCCCCCCTCACATGTCATGATTCTGGAAAGGTGCTTGGGCATGTTGATGAAAAGAGTGGGACCATCAATATACCCTACATTTTAAAATGCATTGAAGTGGTCAAGGTAATAGGTTTTAAGGCCAGAAGGAACCATTAGATCATCAAGTCTGTCTGACCTGAATAACATTGAGATAATTTCAACCAATTAGCCTGTGCTGAGCCTAACAACTTGTGTTTGGCTAAGGCATGTCTTTTAGAAAGGCATCTGGTCTTGACTTGAACAAGTCATGAGATTAAAGATTTATTACTTCCCGTGGTAGGTTGTTCCAAGGTTAATAAACCTCACTGTAGAGTGTACGTGATAAAAGTCCAGTAGGTTAGTCCCTACCTGTTCTGACACCTGGTTGAGCTCTGGAAGCAGCCAGCAGCAAGTCCGGTTCCTAGGTGGGGGGGCTCTGGGGCTCCGTGTGCTGCCCTGCCCCACCCCAAGCACCAACTCCACACTCCCATTGTCTGGCCTAGGAAACCTGCTGTAACAATCCCCACTGTGCCACTGCCCAGGAGCTGCCGGGGCTAAGCCTGCACCACACCCCCACACCTCAATCTCTTGCCCCAACCCTGAGCCCACCCTAAACACAGAGCCCCCTCGTGCGTCCCAAAGCCCTCATCCCTAGCCCCACCCTGGAGCCCTCACTCTAGACAAAAGATTTAATTATGTAGGGTCATGAGCATCAACAATTTTCTTCAACTGTATCACAAGAAAAAGAAGTTTGAAAAACACTGATTTATACTGATTGTTAAAGAATGGGCACTGTAATTCAGAGGGAAAAATGTCTCCTGCAGTTAATGCATTATCTAAAAATAAATTATAAGGGACATAACTTCAGTTAGACATTCCAAAACCAACCTTAACTCTGACCCAGAAGATGGAGATATTAAAAACTGTCACACACTTCACTTTTTGAGTGATACAACAGTAAAATTAAAGGACTTAAAATGCTTTCAGTTACAGATGGACTGGGAAATAAACACTCATCAGGAGAGCTGAGGAACTTAAATCTGGACTCGGCAGCTTTGATCACTGGAGACTGAAGATTCAGATAACATTCACTAATAATAGGTCATTTTCTCTAGATGTGAAAGAAAGACGTTTCAGAATCCTTTGTCTCTTTCTCCTGAACTGAAATGGGGCAGCTGGAATTTCTCTGAAAAATCCACAATTCTACACAACATACGGAAGAAATGCAGAGGTAAGGAGCCCTGTTACATAGACAGACACTGTTCGCTAGGGCTGAAAACGTATCACTGATCTTGCTTAAACCTGGCAGGTTATATGCATCCTCCTTCACAGCCATGCAGGGCCTTGGCTTTGAGATAATAAGAAATCAAGGGTTCATGTTACAGTTTTTGGGAAGAGCCCAGTTTAATTTGTAACTACAGGCAACAGTGCTTGTCAGGCCGCTACTGAGGTCATTGGGAGCAATAACAGGTCCCTCCAAGTTGATTTGCTATATTTGAGCCAGTTACGCTATTGAATAGCTACTGCACCTTCTAGTGACAGAGAATGGGCAGCTTAGTAGCATGAGACACCACACTGTCTTGTGAACTAAGCACAGGACTAACGCAGGGGTAGGCAACCTATGGTACAGATGCCGAAGGTGGCACGCGAGCTGATTTTCAGTGGCACTCACACTGCCTGGGTCCTGGCCACCAGTCCGGGGGCTCTGCATTTTAATTTAATTTTAAATGAAACATCTTAAACATTTTAAAAACCTTATTTACTTTACATACAACAATAGTTTAGTTCTATATTATAGATTTATAGAAAGAGACCTTCTAAAAATGTTAAAATGTATTACTGGCACACAAAACTTTAAATGAGAGTGAACAAATGAAGACTTGGCACACCACTTCTGAAAGGTTGCCAATCCCTGGACTAACGACAGACTCTTGCATTTCTAGTCCTGGCTCTGACACCTGCATGGATACATCTCTCATTGATGTCAATAGGAAATTGCACTAATGTCACTGATGGAAGAATTGTGTCCTTTGTGACTATGATTAAACACTGTCACTCTAAAGATCAGGCATAATCTTTCATTATGAAATGGCAGCAGTTGCTCCATAGTTACTACTACAATTTCTACAATAAACTCCATTTTGCTAACTCATCCACCTGTTCTTAAATCCACTAAAACTTTCATACTGATCTCAAAACCTGTAGACAACGATAGAATTTTTTCACACAATTTGACAGGTTTTAGACAATGGGTTTCTGAATTACATCACCTTAAAACAGAACAACCCAATTCTCTGTTTTCTCACTCTAGTGGGAATGGGGGTGGGTGAGCAAAGATGGCTTTAAGGAGATCACAAATCATACGCTGCCCACCACAATGAACATATTATTCTTACTAAGTATAAAGAAATGTATATTTAATCACAATAATCTTAAATGTGAAAGAATACTTTTCATTTTGGGTCAGAGTTGTTGTAGTGTGTGCATTACTAGACTTCATTAGATTATCTGTGTATTATGCAGGTAGGAGACTTTTGATATCTTTAGCTATTCATTTCCTTACTTTTAAGTAATCAGATTTTATAAAATGAAGTGATAGGCAAGTACATTGTTATCACTCAACAAGTTCTATTTGTTTGAAATAAAGTGTTTGATTGTATTAATATATACACCAGGTATACAATAAAACCAGTTATGTTCACAATAGGCATTTCACCATTATTGTGGCAACATGAAATCTCATCTTTCACCTTTTTTTCCTTCTTTTAGAGTCTTTCTCATCTGAATGGAAACTGCACAAAGGTAAATTTTTGGCAACTGAAGATTATAGGCATATTTTCCCAAAATAAAGAGAAAAGAAGTTAATTTAGGACTCTGGCTTTTTGGTAGATCAGCATCTAAAAATCACATTAGACAAAAAGCTGTGAGAATACATAGAGTAAAAGAAATAAAAGAGAAAGGAGATTGCCTCAGATCCATGTGTGACGATGTGCTTCTGGCAGGACCCAACTGAGAGTGCCAATTCAGGACCAATTGCTTAAACAGGGCAGTTACAGCCCTAGGCTAGGGTTTTTCCACCTCTAAGGCAAACCAAACCAGCCAGACAAAAATGACTTCAGTTTCACCCCACTGGCTAACCACAAGTCACACAAGCAATTTCCTGAGACACTCTAGTCTCCCAGTATCACCACCAGTGCCACTCGTCCTGGGCATGAATGGTTATGAAAACCAACATCCCAGTAAAAGAAAAAGGTTCTCTCGATCCCAAAGGACCAAGCCCCAGATCCAGGTCAATATACACATCAGATCTTACCCACAAATCACACTGTTGCCAATCCTTTAGAATCTAAAATCTAAAGGTTTATTCATAAAGGGAAAAAGGTAGAAATGAGAGCTAGAATTGGTTAAATGGAATCAATTACATACAGTAATGGCAAAGTTCTTAGTTCAGGCTTGTAGCAGTGATGGAGTAAACTGCAGGTTCAAATCAAGTCTCTGGAGAACATCCCCAGCTGGGATGGGTCATCAGTCCTTTGTGTAGAGCTTCAGTTTGTAGCAAAGTCCCTCCAGAGGTAGGAAGCAGGATTGAAGACAAGATGGAAATGAGGCATCAGCCTTATATAGGCACTTCCAGGTGTAAGAACACTTCTTTGTTCTTACTGTGGAAAATTACAGCAAAATGGAGTTTGCAGTCACATGGGCCAGTTTCTGCACACCCTGCTGAGTCACAAGGCGTATCTGCCTCCTCTCAATGGGTCAGTTGTGTAACTGATGGTCCTTAATGGGCCATCAAGCAGGCTAAGCAGAGCTAACACCCACTTGTCTGGGATCTTTCCCAGTAACACAGCACAAGTTTGAAATATAGACAGTATAGAGCCAATACTTATAACTTCAATTACAAAATGATACAGACATACAGACAGCATAATCATAACCAGTAACTCATAACTTGGTCTTAGACACCTTATATGACCCCCTTTACATAGGATTTGGTGCCACTACAGGACCTTGGTTGCAACCCATGTTCTATATGGTCCCAGTTTATATCAATAACGTCACACTATGGATATTTTCACATAACAGAGTAACCGTGAGGATACATTGAGGAATTAACATCTCCATAGTTCAGCTGTACAGTTGTACTGGGATTTCCACTCAGTGTCACTAAAGTTCTTAAGTTTTATATATATTGATTGAATTGAGTCTTCAAACGAGCACAATGGCTCTCTTCAGAGAGGAAATGAATTTTCTCTCTAATTTATTTAATAAAAGGTTTCATTATATTTGCAAATGAAACATTCAAAAGGTTTTCTTGGTAAATTGTGCCTTGTTTTGCTCACATGTCTTTGGGTTCCTCTAGCTATAAACTCCCACACCTACAGTCTGCTTTGAGAGCTCATTACACAGGCCCCTTTTGACTGTAAAATGATTAAACACATCTAGAGCTACTCCTCTAAACCCGAATAGCCTGAGTTTTGCAAAGATGAGCTAATGGACTTGCTCAGATCTACCACCTCTGATGGAAAGGAGAAACAAACTGAATTTTTTGTTGCCGTTTCCAACCTGACTCCCAGCCCGCTGTGACCTTGGTGAGCTAGGGACCCAGGCTGTCTAGAACTTGGGTCTATGGGAAGGAGAGCAAGCAGGGATGGGGCAGGATGGAATTAGTGACTCCCAGACCAGGTCAGGTCCCTATCCCTTAGACCACAGAATGGCCACGTAGGCGTTGAGCATGGCTTTGGAGGCACTGGGGGTGAGCAGGGATATTTGAGGGGCCTGGAAAGGGGAAGTTGTCTGTGTGAGTGGTAGCAAGGAATGAGGTTTGAGTCTGTGCAAGGCACTTGCAGGGTCTGTGTCCAGTGTCTCTGTGACAAGCAGAGGTGGCTGAAGAGCTCTCCGAATGGCTGGCTGGCTCTGCTCTCAGGTAGAACTAGGTGGCTTTTCTGGGGGATCCTGGAGTCTCTGTGCCAAGCCTCTGGCACATCCAGGCCTCACCATGGCACTGTTGCTTCATATGCTGGGAATCAGAGGCAGCTGTGTCAAGGGAATCCTCCAAGTGCTGAGGACAGCTCTCATCCCTGTTCCCCTGCATGAGCCTGGTCCCTATTAACACAATCCCTCTTCCTGCCTTCGGCTTCCCCAATACCCCTATTCAGTCTTCCCAGCTCAGTTTCCCCACTGGCACACCTGGCAGGGTGGGGCATAGTGCTGAGGAGGCAGGGTGGGGCATAGTGCTGTGAGAAGACTTGCAGAAATCAGCAATAATATGGAGGACTAAGAGGAAGGAGACAGGATTGTGGGAACAGCGCATGAGAGGAAAGTGGCATTTGAGCCAGCCAGCGTCTGGAGGTGGGGAGAGATGTGAATGGGAGGGGAGCTCTAATATGATGGACTATAGTTCAGGGGATGAGGATCACAATGAGGTGCTTGGAGAGACATTTGGTTTTACTACAATCTACTAGGATCTCCAGTCCCTTCCCTAGAGAGAAGTGGTGCAGACTGGGAAAGGCTCTGAGTCTCTGCCCTGGATTGATCCCCTGGCTCTGTCACTGACGCATCTCGGCCCAGAGGGTGGATCCCACCTGCACGTGGCTCAGATTTGCTCCCCATTCAGAGCAGGGTAAAGCCAGAAGGGAGGCCATTCTTTGATTCGCTCTCCAGCTGGGACAGGTTCTGTCCCTGATACAATCAGACTTTCCCACAGGGCTGAGCTCTGCCCCTAACCCTCTGATTTTCCCTCTCCAGTAAATGTGACTCTGGATCCAGACACGGCCCATCCCGAACTCATCGTGTCTGAGGATTGGAAAAGTGTGAGACGGGGAGACACAGGGCAGGCTCTGCCCAACAATCCTGAGAGATTTGATACCGAGCTCTGCGTGCTGGGCTGTGAGGGATTCACCTCTGGAAGGCACTGCTGGGAGGTGGAGGCAAAGGGACTCTGTGCTGTTGGGGTGGCCAGAAAGTCTGTAAGCAGGAAGGGAAAGATCAACTTTAGACCCAAATACGGGGTCTGGGCTGTGGAGTGGAGCGGGGAACAGTGGTGCCGAGCTCCTACCTCCCCTGTGACCTCCCTGTTCCTGATCAAGGCACCTAGCAGGATCCGGGTTTATCTGGACTATGAAAGGGGGAAGGTGGCATTTATCGATGCTGGTAAAGGGGACCCAATCTTCACTTTCCCAACAACTTTTTTCGCTGGTGAGAGAATCTGCCCATTCTTCCGAGTTGGATTCAGCAGCCTCTCTGGTCCGTTCCATCCCAGTTCCCAGCTCACACTGTGTCCCTGAGATGCCCTGTCAGGCCTAGGATGACCATCTTTGTTGGCTGGAAAGAAGGGAAAGCCCACATGAAAAATAAGGGACAAGGCTTTATTTTAAAGGACATGGAAGGGAAACGGTATTTCCTTTAACCTGTTATATATATTTCTCTCTTAAGTTTACCTCAAGAATACAATGCAATTATCATAAACTTCAATGTAATGTTTTAAATGGTCAGGGACATCTCTTAAAATAAGGAATGGGTGGTCACCCTAAGAGACAAATCGATGAAATAAGTAACAGTCCATTAAAAGAAGGGATGAGTGGTCATCCTAGTCAGACCCCATGCAGCATGCTCTGCTAGCCCCAGCTTCTAAGTCTGTATGACCCTGCAGAACACAGCCAGACCCTTTCCCGCCTGACTTCCAGCCATCAGCCACCCATCTGTACAACCATGGAGACAGGGATAAGAGAGGGCTGTGGAGCTCTGTGTGAGGGCAGAGAAGTGCTCTAGGCTGGGACTCTATGATCCAGGATGTCAAATCTGTCTGGAGTGAGACCCCGATGGAGAGGGAGACCCAGACAAGGCCCTGGGAGAGGGAGGCCTGGCTGAAGAGGGGTTGTGCTTAAGTATCAAATATGCAAGTTTTAGTATTTGGATCAAATCTCCTTACTTTTCCCCTGAACAAATTTGTCTCAAAATATTATGATTCTGCAATAGGAAATTAAGTGCTTCTGTGGCAGAAACTAGAAGAGATGATCCTTCTTTTATCTTTGACAGATCTTGCTGTACATATAGGGTCAAATTCCCTCCTTGGTTTTGTTTAAACTGGAAAAAGGCATCCTGGTTAAAAAAACACGTTAACTAATGTTTTTTAACTAACATGAAAGTAAACTTGGCTTTGTGCCTAGCGCAGACATGGGCGGTTGTGTTTAAAATCATGTTAGCTGCTCATTCATTAGCCACAAGCAGCTAATATATTTTAAATACAGCTATTGCTGTGTACATAACGTACTAAGGCTGAATTTTTCAAAAGAAACTAAGTGACTTAAATCTCATTGATTTTCAATGGAATTTGTGCTCCTAAATAACTTAGGATGGGATTTGCAAAAACACCTAAGTCATATGTATCAGGGTTAGTTTAAATGTGTTAATCTATTTTCTAACATAATGTGTAGACAAACTGCTTGTGTTCTCCTGTTCACCTATTAAAATTGCCCAATGGAGGCACCTGGGAGAAGAATTTGTCTGTTAAAACTTCCTGGAAAGCTCTGGTTTGCTGTGTGAGGTGTATTTTGAAATAGAAACAAAGGTTGGTTTCCACATGGATTTTCCCCAAAGAAATTTTAAATAAACAGAGACCTGAAAGCCCAATCAGGTCTGCTGCCCAGTATAAGATGTTTGGCATAACACGATGAGGAATGTAGGAGTGATACGAAATACAGGAGTGATTCTAAAGTTCCATCATGCACTGGTGTCCTAGGGTTACTGCCGAAACAGCAAATACCTGCACTGAATCAGTGAAGCCTTTTAAAAAGAAAATAGCATTTATTAGTCAACTGGAATACAGCATCTGGAAGTCCTTAGGTTTTACAGAGAAGCCAAGTTTCAGTCACAGTCTATAATGGTAGAAACAATCACCCATTCATACTAGCCAGATAGTCCATGTGCAGAGGGACTTCCTCAAAAGGCTCTTTGCCCTCTGGGAGCTCAGATGCGCTGAGAGAGCAGAACTATAAGTGGGAGGAAAAGGGGCACCTTCCCCTCTGGTGACATGAGGGCCAATAAAGGGGCAGAAATTGGAGCCATCTGTAGCCTCCCATACAAATACTCCCTATCCTTGTACAATTCCTACCTATGGCTGTGGTAGGGACTCAGGGGTTCCCCTTCCCCCCTCTGCTCCCCAGTTGGGGAAGGAACCCAGAAACCTGCTCCCTCCCCAGGCCACCCCCATCAGTTTGGAGAGAACTCCAGGCTCATCGTCCCAATCCCCCCTCTCCTCTCCATGAGGGCAGGGGACTGGACTCGATGACCTCTCGAGGTCCCTTCCAGTCCTAGAGTCTATGAGTCCTCCCACCATGCTGCTTCTCCTAGGCAAAGGGGGAGGTCAGAGCAGTGCAGAAGAGTAAATGGTGGGGGGTCAGAACTGTGGGGGAATGTAAGGGGCTTCAGCTCTGCCCCCCATTTCTTCTCCTCTTCTAAAAATGCTCCCATACACTCCTTGTCAGCCCCTCCATCCTCTGCCAAGCTGAGACCCCCAACCCCTGCCCCTCTGTGAAGAGTGAGGGCTGGGGCAGGCAGTGAGAGGGAGAGACCGGGATTATGCAAAGTGTGGGCCATTAATGGTGGTTTGGAATCTTGATGACTCCCATTAACCAGGACAATTGTCTGTAGATGGCTCTGTTTTACTGGTAAGTCTTCCTGTATACCTGTGTGCTGGCAAGTGAGTAATGAAGTCTTACAGTGACATATGATCATGTCACCTGAACTGGAATCCATCTTTAACCTGGTGCTTTTCCATTGCGAAGGAGGGGTGGGAACCCAGAGGGACAAAGGATGCCCTCCTTATGCAAAAGATATATAAATGGGTGGAAGAGAACAAAGGAGGCAGCCATCATGAGAAATCCCCTAGCTACCACCTGAGCTGGAACAAGGGCTGTACCAGGGGAAAGGACTGTGTCCAGACTAGGAAGGTGTCCAGTCTGTGAAAGAAACTTATTGAAACATCCCTGAGGATGAGATTTTATCTGTATTCAGTTTTATTACTGTATTAGACTTAGATTTGTGTATTTTATTTTATCTTACTTGGTAATTCACTTTGTTCTGTCTTTTACTACTTAGAACCACTTAAATCCTATTTTCTGTACTTAATAAAATCACTTTTTATTTATTAATTAACCCAGAGTATGTATTAATACCTGGAGGGGGGGCAAACAGCTGTGCATATCTATCAGTGTTATAGAGGGTGAACAATTTATGAGTTTACCCTATAAACAGACTTTATACAGCATAAAACAGATTTATTTGGGGTTTGGACCCCGCTGGGAGTTGAGCATCTGAGTGTTAAAGACAGGAACACTTCTGTAAGCTGTTTTCAGTTAAGTCTGCAGCTTTGGGGCATGTGGTTCAGACGCTGGGTCTGTGCTGGAGCAGACGGGCGTGTCTGGCTCAAAAAGATAGGGTGCTGGATTCCTGAGCTGCCAGAGAAAGCAGTGGCAGACGTAGTCTTGGTAGCTGGCAGTTCCCAAGAGGATTTCTGTGATCCAACCCGTCACAACCTGTTCCCAGATTGCCCATCTCCACACTTCTATTTCGTAGGATGCTACATGGGAGTGCTTTTTCTCATGGGGAATGGCAGATACAAGGGATAGGGGTGTTTCTGAAAATAAGAGGTGGGATCAGTCTGGGCTGACTCCAGACAAGAGTCCCACCTGCTCAAAACCCACCCTGATACCCAGACTAGTGCTCTTTATCCATTCAACATCCCAAGCCCTTAGAAGAAGCCAGTGTTCTGAGGGTTAGCAGGTTTTCCATTCACCCTTCAGATGGGAGATTTCTGATAGTTTGATAATGTTAGTATGGATATATAGTGACGGTTGGTAGTAGAAGGTATATCTTTTAGAAGCATAAGTAAAACATCAGTTGTGGAAAGAAATTCTTGGCTAGTACATTTGAAATTGATCCAAAGAAACTCTCCTTCCACATACATACAGTAGACTAAGTCACTGTTGCCACAGGTTATTAGTATTATTTAATGTTCATATTAATATAATGACCAGGTGTCTCTGACAGGATTGAACCCCATTGTGGTAGGTGCTGTATAAACATATGTAAAGACATTCTCCCAGCCCTTAAGAGTTTGTAGTCTAAGAAGACAAGTGACATAGGAAAAATGTAGGTGAGCATATGCAATCAAATATATACAATCATTATATACATAGATACATGTTAAGACAAATAAAACTATTATCATAAACAGATAAAGTGCCAGTTCACCCCACATGCCCATCAAATGATCTTTAATTAGTTGTTTTCTTAAAGGCATGATAGAGATGGATTTTGAGGAGCTATCTGAAGGAGGCTGCATTTATCTATTTGTTCCACGCATAAGGGAAAACAGGGAATGTCAAGGTGCTTGCGTGAGAAGCTAATCATAGATAGTTGTGAAGCATCAGCAATCTTAGTGTGTGCGTAATCCATTATATAATCAATGACAGCTGTAGCTAGGCACAAGCCAGGATAATCAATTCCGCCACTTCAGGACATAAAGTGATTGTTGCAGACATGAAGAAAATGCTATTTTATGTTTCCAACAAGTATGCTAGGGATCCCTTCTCCTATACACCACATATGGAAATTTGCCTAAGTGCATTATAGACATTTTCCTTCTTCTGGAGATGCTGGTTTTGCCAACTTTCAGAATCTGGACATTGGACTAGATGTTTCAATGGTCATTAGTGATGCAGGTTCTGCAGGAGTGAAAGTCTATCTAAAGTTGCTTGATGCTCTGATCAGGAACCATTCTTTGATGCACGCTGGAATGAATCGGGGCTTGGCATATTTACAGACTGGTGGAGAGCAGAACAATTATCAGATAACCTAGCCACCTAACATACAATGTGTGTTTGGACACTTCCCACTGTGATCTGTGTCTGGGCCTGTGCGAGAGATGGCAGAGTCCCCCGATATTCATGCTTCTTGCTAGATTAAGCAACATCATTCCCCTTTGGGGGAATTCTCTCCTCTTCTTTTATTTCCCCACTTCCCTTCATGGCCTTGCAGAGGGGTGAACCTGTCTAGCAGAAGAGAGCTGCAGTCAAAGGAGGGTGGAGCTTCCTTCCTTACCCCAAGATGAGCAGCTTGGTAGTAGCACCCCAGGTCTCTGCAGTCCAGATGCTCTGAACCTGGACTTGAATTCAGATCTCTCCCATGGTAACATGAGCATGGGTCAGGCCATAATCTAAACAAAACAGAGATGTCAAACTCATCCAAAATAACTAGGTCTCTGATTCAATGGGGTCTATTAAACAATGTGCAGACACTTGCAGTGGAGGGCAGTAATGGACCAGGGGTACAGTGTGTCCGTTACAGCTATTCCCCTATTCCATTTTGTTTCCCCAGACTCCATTTTGTTTTCTGTTCTCCTGTGGCCGCCCTTCCCTGGCTGTTAAGTTATTTACCAGGGCCACTGCCCTTCTCAAAGGGAGGGCCCCTTAAGTTGTTTAACAAGAGCCATTGCCCTTCTCAAAGGGATGGCCACTTGTGCTGCATGCTAAATGGGACCACTGCCCTTTTCAAAGGGTTAGTCCTGTTATCACCTCGTTGAACCTGGGCTTGGTGTAGGGTAGGCAATGTCCAGAGCTGCAAGGCCTATTGTGGTTTTAAGATCCTGGGCATGAGTCATAGTCTCATGTGCTCTTGAGTCACCTATTGCACAGGACTATGTCCAGGCATGTCTCTGGGCTTACCTTCAGTTTTTCCCCTGTGACAGAGGGAGCCTATCAGGATTACTGGTGGGAAACTGCCCAAGTTTGCCTTTAAAACCAGACATTTTTGAAACACACCTCAAAAAAGGTTCCTGCATTGCTGCCTGGTCTGATCAGCCAGGGGTTCTGGGGGGTCCTTTCTCCGCTCTCGTTTTATTTTTGAGCGTACCCCCGTTTTTGAAAACCCCTCCCCACGAAAAACGAATTGCTACCTGAGAGATCTCCTGATTATTGAGACTGTACCGAACCCTCCTTGCCTCTTCTGATGTTGCTGCTGCTTCTGCCTTTGCTGCTGCCTTGGGGACTGGTAAGAATCCCTCTGTAAAACTTTCTATACTTTTATTTTATTATTTTAGCTGCTGGCTCTGTTTCCCCAGCACACAGACTCAAGCTAAACCTTGGTCTGTGTCTTAAAACCTCTCTTAAACTACAGGGCTCTTTGCCACTGCTAAGCTCTGCTCCTGTGCGCTTTGCCTTGGGGCTCTCTGCTTTCAGCTGTATCCACCGCTGTAGCTACCATCCCTTGGCTTCCTTTGGAGCTGGGTCCTGGATACATACCACTCTGCCCTCTGTAACCTCCCCATAGCATAAGGTGCACCATAGGTCTTGTTTTTTTTTAATAAGTCATAGTTTGTTAAGATTGTAGAGCTTGTAAGTTTCTGTGATATTTGTTGTGTTGCCTAATTGTTGGTTAAGATAAGTTTAGAAAATCATTGCCTGGTTGTATTCTGTAGCTGCTTGTCATTTTATATAAGTTTGATTAAGTTAGGGGATAGATAAGGTTTTTACTATTTAAATTTGTCTTCCCACTGCCCCAATTTCCCCCCCCCGAGCTCCCCAGTCACTCATTGCAGTCTCTCTGCTGTTTAAACTTGCAGCCTGTCTGCTCTCTGTGTCTCCCTGAGTTTAAATCTCCCTCTGTAGCGCCTCTATCTTTGGTTTCTGCTCCACCACGTGCTCCTCTTCCCCCATCCCCTAACCTCATTCCTCTACCACTGCCTTTCTCTCTCTCTCTCTTTTAATCCCTTCCCCCATGTGTTCACCCCGCTCCTACTGCTGCCAAACCTCAATTGTATTACTGAAGTCTAGCATAAAACCCCATTGGTTACCCTTTTTCTCTCTCACACACCTCACATTTATATTTACACCACTGTGACACATTTTTACCTAAAGTTGTTGGTTATTTAACACATTTTACCCATAACTGTTAGTTGGTTATATGCTGCTGTGACACACCCTTTACCTAGAAATTGTTAGCTACCTGTTACATTTATACTTCAGTGTTAGTTGGTTACCAACTGTATTGTACCCCACTGTATTGTACCCCACTATTGAAACCCCCTATACTATACTAAAAGAACTCCCTCCCCAATTGCCTACCTTAACAAACCCCATACCCCTCACTATTAAATTTTCCCTGTTTTTGCATTTTCTTAATAAAGTTTATTTTGCACCCCACCTGTGTGGTAATTGCTCCCCAAGATCCCATATACCTGCAGGCAGGGACATGGCGTCACGAACAGGATCTTGGGGTAACAATTACTGCCCTCCCTGTCCCTGGAAAGAGGCCAAGACCTCTGGGACAGAGGAAGATCAGACCAACCACCTACAATACCACTTGCTGCAAAGTAAACAGCAGCCTAAGGCCCTAGAATGGGTCTGTACTATTGGCAAAGGCCAGAGCTCCAGGGTGTATACCACCCACCTGGGGCTCACTGATGTGGGGTGCCTCTTAACCTGCCACCCCACATTCAGGGCCAGCCCTGCTGATTCCAGCCTCCGGCCAGTCTGCACTAAGGCAGGAGAGCCAGCCGCAGATTCAGATCCCACTCGCCTCTGGAGAGAGGTGGGAAGGGTTGTGAAAGCCTGTGGCTGGGCTCCATCTAAGCTCGCCCCTGAACCTCGAATTTTGCAGGGGTCCCCCACCCACCAGATATTAACAGAACTGGTGCAGAAGCTGGATGAAATTCGAAAGCCCAAGAAACTGTGGCATGACATATATAAGCCCCAAAAGGTAGCCACAGTTACCTATGAGATCCTGGCTCAGGCCCTTGATAAACTAACTGTTTTCCATGGGGCCCTAATGACCTCAGCCAAGGAGGCCACTAGCCAGGCTAGCCAGGAGGGACCACCGCTGACCTGTAGCCTGGCCAGTCCCAATAAATCCCCTGAAAAACCACCCCCATATACCCACCCAGAGACCTCATCTCCCCTCAAGAAAACCCCACTATACCCAGCCCTACCTTCAGCCCCTCTAGAGGCCCAAGCCCATGAACCTGCACCCACTGTCACCTCTGGTGAAGCCCTGCCGGTATCCATCAGTCATATAAAGATTGATAACCAGGGCAATACCACACAGGTGACAGAACTCCGACCTCGCTCCAAAGCAGAGATGAAGGAGTTCATCTCGGACACCGCTAGGGGGGCCAATGAGCCACCACTACTGTGGCTAGGCCGCCTGGCTCTGGAAAACGGACAAGAGTTAGTGGATAGAGAAGAGGGCATAGTATTAGCCAGGACCAGTAGCTGGTCCAGGGGTCTCTCAGGGAGCCTGGTAATATCTAACACTGCATGGCCCCTGACCGCCCCAGCACTGGCCTTCCTCCATTTACAGCACTCCCTTCAAGGGATCCAAGTCCCCAGAGGAAGCGTCAAGGACATCTCTTCCCTCAGATGTGCCATCGCAGGGGGGTCCATCATGCTGTGGTCCCCTACCCAACACCCTCTGGGGCTCACTCAGGCTCAGATTAACCAGGTCAATGCCTTCAGACACGTTATTGACCCCACTGAGATACCCATAGACGAAGCTGCCATTGACTTAGCCATGGATAGCAGTACCACCCCTGACATTGGGGCAGTTCTGTGGCTAAGGGGGTATGCTAGGCGCCCCATTGGGCGACTCTATGAAGCCCTCAAGAAAATAAGATGGCCCTCAGCCCAAGCTCTACCCATCAGTCCACCCCCACCACACATCAGTCCACACCCCCCACATGCCAGTTCACAACCCAGGCCCCAGTACTCACAGCATTCATTTACAGAACGCAAAATTTTTGGGTTCTTATTGTACAAGGGCCTCACTAAGGAGGTTGTACGTAAGCTCAATAGTGAGCAGCAAAGAGCCTTGGCCATAGCTCTGGGATGGGAAGAGCGCTACAAGGGGTGGGACCGGGTCCTGCCTCAAGCCCTCATTTCCCTTAACACAGCATACAGCCGATGGCCAGAAATTGCTCCTAAACCACGGGAACCTTGGAAACCTGCCTATAGTATTTCTCAGCCAGTGTGGGTCTCTATTCCCAATGCCCAGGGAACCTGCACTCCACTAGCAGCCATCATCATCACACCTGGCTGGTTCCCTAACACCTATCATAATCAAATAGATGGACGGGGCAAGCCTGACCTGGTCCACCACAACTGGCTTAGTGTTCGGTCATAACAGGCCCTAAGAGGGGCCACCTTTCTTTTATGTCTCCGTAGGAATCAGTCGCCATGATTGCCACCCCGCCTTGAGAAAACCCTCTGGTTGCCTGGTTGAGAGCCTACGCCCTACAGGAGGTCCTCATCGGGAACCTGTCAGATGTCCCCCATCACACGATTGCGTTGCCTGTACAAGACCAAAGGCCTCAGAGGGAGGGTCCCCCTTCCTCTGGGAGTTCCTCCCCCTCACGAACCTGACTCCACAGCATCCAGCTTCAGCCTGCAACAACACAAACTGGGTTCATCGGCCTCTGTTCACATGCAACACCACCAGCGACGACCGAAGACCCAACTCATTCGCCCCTGTTGCGGTGACAGGACCACTCCCAGCAGCCCCCTGCATCGTGTTCTTTGGCTTCTCCAATCCCACTCCGTTGGGGCAGTATCCCAATTGCACCCAATGGTTCATAGGACCTCGGCCTAACTCAAACCCCAAGAAAGGAAGCTCAAGATACCGCACTGAGTTCACCAGGTTTATTAATCATCTTTCAACAAGTAGAGTGTTTAACCCCACCCAATACTTATCCACAGCTCAGACCCATGTAGAACTGAGACAGGTCAGAGCCGCCCACCTACTATGGATGGAGGTCGATATACCACCTGGCTAGAAATCCCCCCAGCGAAGCTCCATCCATGACCAGTTTTTACCCTCTTCCCCAGGACAAGTGTGGCTCTGTGGGAACAACATTGCCCGGACTGCTCTACCCGCATTCCCAAAGGGGGTATGTGCCATCGGGCAACTCGTCATAAAGGGAGGAGGGCTCTTTCACCACCGTCGCCCCTTCTTCTCCTCACCACGCAAACGACGAACAGCCACCGCATGGGAGCGACTCAAGTCAGCCACCGAGATGGTCATAGGAGGGTACATACAGTTTAACCCCCTCTCATACAGTTTAACTTTACAGCAAATCCGTGGACTGTCGCTTGGTCTGGAAGCCCTCACCAACATCACAGCAGAAGGACTTCGTCGAACCAGCGACGCCCTCACTATCCTAGCCAACTACGCCGAGAAGAACCGTCTTCTGATCCAGACCATCCTACAGAAGGACTTTTGTGTCGCCTTGGAGGACCTCGATCCTCGCTTTAAAGGACAATGTTGCCTGCGCCTTCAGCCTGGGTGGAACAATGTCTCAGCCGTGGCTGACCAACTATCCTCCCTCGCCGTCCAGATTCGTGAAGAGCGTAAGCAGTGGGATTGGTGGCAAGCTCAGTAGTCCAGCTGGGGGTTGGGGACCTGGGCTCAGTCCATCAAGCAGTGGCTTATCACTGTGGCTATTGTTCTAGTGGCCTTTCTGTTGGGGATAGCAGTGGTCAAGCAGCTAATTCATAAGGTTGTGTCAGCCCTGCCTTTGCAGGTGAGGTATTCCTCCATCCCCTTGGACAGCAGCAAACCACCACCTCCATACTACGAAGACGATGACTTGTAAAACCTTTTTTTTTCTCTTTTTTTTGTTCCTTTTTTTGGTCTTTGCATGGGACATCCCCCTCACAGCCCGTTCAGGTCGGCCAGGGGGGCATGTCCGTTACAGCTATTCCCCTATTCCATTTTGTTTCCCCAGACTCCATTTTGTTTTCTGTTCTCCTGTGGCCGCCCTTCCCTGGCTGTTAAGTTATTTACCAGGGCCACTGCCCTTCTCAAAGGGAGGGCCCCTTAAGTTGTTTAACAAGAGCCATTGCCCTTCTCAAAGGGATGGCCACTTGTGCTGCATGCTAAATGGGACCACTGCCCTTTTCAAAGGGTTAGTCCTGTTATCACCTCGTTGAACCTGGGCTTGGTGTAGGGTAGGCAATGTCCAGAGCTGCAAGGCCTATTGTGGTTTTAAGATCCTGGGCATGAGTCATAGTCTCATGTGCTCTTGAGTCACCTATTGCACAGGACTATGTCCAGGCATGTCTCT
Source organism: Gopherus evgoodei (assembly GCF_007399415.2). Taxonomy (NCBI): domain Eukaryota; kingdom Metazoa; phylum Chordata; order Testudines; family Testudinidae; genus Gopherus; species Gopherus evgoodei. The sequence continues at coordinate 5,825,593 of NW_022059994.1, read as the reverse complement.
GGGCTTACCTTCAGTTTTTCCCCTGTGACAGAGGGAGCCTATCAGGATTACTGGTGGGAAACTGCCCAAGTTTGCCTTTAAAACCAGACATTTTTGAAACACACCTCAAAAAAGGTTCCTGCATTGCTGCCTGGTCTGATCAGCCAGGGGTTCTGGGGGGTCCTTTCTCCGCTCTCGTTTTATTTTTGAGCGTACCCCCGTTTTTGAAAACCCCTCCCCACGAAAAACGAATTGCTACCTGAGAGATCTCCTGATTATTGAGACTGTACCGAACCCTCCTTGCCTCTTCTGATGTTGCTGCTGCTTCTGCCTTTGCTGCTGCCTTGGGGACTGGTAAGAATCCCTCTGTAAAACTTTCTATACTTTTATTTTATTATTTTAGCTGCTGGCTCTGTTTCCCCAGCACACAGACTCAAGCTAAACCTTGGTCTGTGTCTTAAAACCTCTCTTAAACTACAGGGCTCTTTGCCACTGCTAAGCTCTGCTCCTGTGCGCTTTGCCTTGGGGCTCTCTGCTTTCAGCTGTATCCACCGCTGTAGCTACCATCCCTTGGCTTCCTTTGGAGCTGGGTCCTGGATACATACCACTCTGCCCTCTGTAACCTCCCCATAGCATAAGGTGCACCATAGGTCTTGTTTTTTTTTAATAAGTCATAGTTTGTTAAGATTGTAGAGCTTGTAAGTTTCTGTGATATTTGTTGTGTTGCCTAATTGTTGGTTAAGATAAGTTTAGAAAATCATTGCCTGGTTGTATTCTGTAGCTGCTTGTCATTTTATATAAGTTTGATTAAGTTAGGGGATAGATAAGGTTTTTACTATTTAAATTTGTCTTCCCACTGCCCCAATTTCCCCCCCCCGAGCTCCCCAGTCACTCATTGCAGTCTCTCTGCTGTTTAAACTTGCAGCCTGTCTGCTCTCTGTGTCTCCCTGAGTTTAAATCTCCCTCTGTAGCGCCTCTATCTTTGGTTTCTGCTCCACCACGTGCTCCTCTTCCCCCATCCCCTAACCTCATTCCTCTACCACTGCCTTTCTCTCTCTCTCTCTTTTAATCCCTTCCCCCATGTGTTCACCCCGCTCCTACTGCTGCCAAACCTCAATTGTATTACTGAAGTCTAGCATAAAACCCCATTGGTTACCCTTTTTCTCTCTCACACACCTCACATTTATATTTACACCACTGTGACACATTTTTACCTAAAGTTGTTGGTTATTTAACACATTTTACCCATAACTGTTAGTTGGTTATATGCTGCTGTGACACACCCTTTACCTAGAAATTGTTAGCTACCTGTTACATTTATACTTCAGTGTTAGTTGGTTACCAACTGTATTGTACCCCACTGTATTGTACCCCACTATTGAAACCCCCTATACTATACTAAAAGAACTCCCTCCCCAATTGCCTACCTTAACAAACCCCATACCCCTCACTATTAAATTTTCCCTGTTTTTGCATTTTCTTAATAAAGTTTATTTTGCACCCCACCTGTGTGGTAATTGCTCCCCAAGATCCCATATACCTGCAGGCAGGGACACAGTGATGCTGAGAGGGATTGGATATAGATAGTGGGAGTACTAAATCCAGATTCCTTGCTTCAAAAATCCAGGGTCCTGATGCATAAAACTGATTTAATGTGCCTCCCAGGTAAGAGCTCTTGTTACCAATACACCTATGGCACCTGCACACTTCATGTACTCTTTATATCCCTTCTAATGTATCTCACTAAGGACTGGAAAACCAGAGAGAAAACAACAGCAATCACTTACCTCTCTGACTAACCGCTCTAACAGGCAGAAAGCCAGGAAAGCTACTCCTAGCTGAGTGGCACTGGACATCATGCAGTTTCCCTTTCCTCTTCCTCCAGATAAGTCTGGTGGTCCAACCATGAAAAAGAGAGAGAGGGGGGTTTCTTTGAGTCATTTCACTGTATCTTTAAATTACCCAGCTCTAGGTCCTTGCATTTATCGCACAATGAATCAGAACTCAAAGAAAGGCGATGTAGGGAGAGAAAGAGGAAGTCTCTGAGTGTAGGGTACATAACTCCCAGTGTGTCCCTGGCTGTCATTGAGCACATTGAGTTGTCATTGCCATCATTATGCACCTCAGAAGAGGGAAAGAACAACCCACAAACACTGACGATCAGAAAGGAAAGCAGGACTGGGAAAGAGGAGCAAGACTGAGTAGTATTTTTAATAATTCCTTAAATATCCCTCCCTCTTTTTATCTTAACCAAGTAAACTTGTGGATTTATCTCAATATCCAATCTTCCTCCAAAAGATTTCAGCATAATTCTCTTCCTTTCCTCCATACTGCCACCATGTCTCCTTTCTTACCTGAGACCCTACACTGGCCTCCCATCTTCCTTCCTGTGAAATTTACACTTCTCTATTAAATTTACACCTCCCGCTCCCTTTGAACCTCTATTTTTCCTACTCCTTTCTTCTCTTTCCCTCTTTCCATCCCTTCACTAGCTTCTTTCTCTCTCTATCCTTTTCACTCTTTTCTTCCTCCCCTTCCCCTCTGTTTTTCTACTTTCTCTTCCATTCACCCCCACCCCTCTCTGATACCATGTAAACTGTGGCAAGTCTCTCTCTCCTTCCCCTTCCAATCTAGCTGTCCAACACTGCACAGCCCCCTTGTCCAATATTTACCTTCCACCACTGTCAGGTTCACTGTTGCATCTGCTGAGACATCTAAGCCTCGCACTATTACCCGGTACATCCCAGCGTCCTCAGGCTGCACACTCAGGAGCACCAGGGAAGCATTGTGGAAGCAGAGCGTTGCCCGCTGCTGATAAAAATCTGCCATTTCCATGCTGTGCTGGCAGGTGCGCTTCTGTGACTCAAGGGAGCTTGTGCAGCTGTCCACCATATAGACCAGGATGGGACGATTCCCTGTCATGAAATACCACTTGACATGGTAGAACTCCCACGCCGAGTTTGCAAATTGGAGGGAGATGGGCAGGACAGCAGTCTGGCCAGGGGAAACCCAGATTGGGTTCTGCAGTGTAAATACAGACAGCGCCGCTGTGGTGTCTGCATGGGAAAGAGAACAAGGAGGTTTAAAGGGAACATCAGCACCTTCAATAAGATGCCAGATTGATCTCCCCTGAAAACCAGGGCCAGCTGAAACAAACACAACTCCCCTGCAAACCATCCAGTTGGCTTCATGCTTGGATGGTTCCAGCAGCCACACACTGAGAGTCTGTGTCAGGCAGCTAGTCCTATGCACAGGGGCGGCTTTAGCTATTTTGCTGCCCCAAGCACGGCAGGCAGGCTGTCCCCGGTCCCGCAGATTTGGTGGCACATCTGCAGGAGGTCTGCCGGTCCCGCAGCTTTGGGGTACCCACCACTGATTCCCCACCTAATCTGCAGGACCGGCGGACCCTCCACAGGCAAGCCGCCGAAGGTTGCCTGACTGCCGCCCTCGCAGGGACCGGCAAGGTGCCCTTCATGGCTTGCCACCCCAAGCACGCGTGTGGAGCGCTGGTGCCTGGAGTCACCACTGCCTGTGCATAGTGGCAGCTAATTAAATGTCATTGGTAAAACCATAGCTTTTCTGACCTCAGTTGCATTTTAATTCTCATTGCCAAAAAAACTTTGCTGTTGCTATTATTTGGCTGGAGACATTTCTTTATGGAGTAGCATATATAATTTTAGACACTGAAAATGCTCAAACTGTGGATTATGACGAGGGTCCTTTGCATTTATCAGGCACCTACTAGCTGGAGGAGGATATAAAAGATGAGCCTCTGACCTAGATTCAGGACAGCTCCTGGGTAAACTTTCCCAAAAACTGGGGGCAGGCTGATTTTGGCTTCCTACAGCAGCAGTATTGCTGTGGTCAGAGGGTCTCCAGCCTTTGTCTTGTCCATTTAATACTCCGGTTCCTAGGTATCTCATCAAATTTCCAACCCCTCCCTCTATGTGAATGAATGTATGGATGGTGTGACAAAATGGCCAGTGCTAGTATGGTGGGTCACCAAGAGCCCTGCTAGTGACCCAGAAAAGTGGTAGAGAAGGGAAAGAGGGAAGGGGTCTGGGTTTGAACCCCAAACTCTCAACCCCTGAGGTTACCCTCAGTCCTTGATGCTGGGGACAGGGTCTTCCTTCCTCCAATTCTCTGGTCTCTCAGATATCAGCAGCATACCTCCAAGCTCCAGTCCTCTCTCCTCCTTCACTCCACACTGTCCGTCTGATGAGTGTGCGTGTGTATTGGGTTCCCTGCAGGGCCTTAATTGTCTATAGGTGCTTCAGCTGGTCTACAGGGAATCACATCTTAATTAGCATGCTGTATCATATTAGGTTCCTGACAGGGCCTTAATTGGCTACAGGTCCTTCAATTATCCTGTAGTAGCCTTCCCTAGTCTACAGGGAACCACACCTTAATTAGCCAATGTACATTGGTCAAATTGGATAATCTCTGCACAAAAGAATAAATGGAAACAAATCTGACATCAGGAATTTTAACATTCAAAAACCAGTAGGAGAGCACATCAGTCTCCCTGGTCACTCAATAACAGACCTAGAAGTGGCAATTCTTCAGCAAAAAAACTTCAAAAACAGACTCCAACATGAAACTGCAGAACAGGAATTAATTTGGGAACTGGACGCCATCAAATTAGGCCTGAATAAAGACTGGGAGTGGATGGGTCATTACAAAAACTAATTTCCCCATAGTAATTTCCCCCTACTGTTACTCACACCTTCTTGTCAACTGTTTGAAATGGGCCACCCTCATTACCACAACAAAAGTGATTTTTCCTCCCTTGGTATTCTACTGTTAATTGAATTGCCTCATTAGACTGACCCCCTACTTGGTAAGGCATCTCCCATCTTTTCATGTGCTGTGTATTTATACCTGTTACTGTATTTTCCACTCCAAGCATCTGATGAAGTGGGTTCTAGCTCACGAAGCTTATGCTCAAATAAATTTGTTAGTCTGTAAGGTGCCATAAGGACTCCTCATTGTTTTGGTTTTTTTTAATGTAGAGAAAGGGAAACCAGAGAGATAAAGAATTCAGAAAGAGTGAAGGAAAAGGACGCTAGACCATTCAAGAAATGATCCATAGTACTCTATTATAGGAAAGAAAAGAGAAAAAGAAGAATAAAGCCCAATAGAAAAGATGGTTAAACAAAGTAAATTACACTTTATAAAATTTTTTGAATAGAATGTTGAATAACAATATGTTACTGTTGAATACAGTGCACAACTTCAGTACCCCTTTAAATTGCAGTGGGAGAGGTGGATCCAGTATTTCTCACCGTGGCTACTGGGCTTAGTTCTTGGGCAATTTTTTCAAGCCTCAGCAGTAAGGTGATCAGGTTGTTAACCAGTCACTGGCAGAAATCAGACAGGATCCCCTCGATCCCTATTTACAGCTTTGGCCAGATGTAACAAGGAGGATTTCGTTAAACGCTGTACACTACCAGACATAGGATATGGGATTAGATAGAGCAGGGCTAGGCAATCTATGGCAAGCGTGCCGAAGATGGCACGCGAGCTGATTTTCAGTGACACTCACACTGCCTGGGTTCTGGCCACTGGTCTGGGGGGCTCTGCATTTTAATTTAATTTTAAATGAAGCTTCTTAAACATTTTAAAAACCTTATTTACTTTACATACAACAATAGTTTAGTTACATATAATAGACTTATAGAAAAATGTTCAAATGTATTACTGGCATGCGAAACCTTAAATTAGAGTGAATAAATGAAGACTCGGCACACCACTTCTGAAAGGTTGCCAACCCCTGAGATAGAGTCTGATATGCCAGTTCCTAGATAAATGGTGCAATGGAATTTAACTAATATTTATTTACATTAATAAGAAATCCTTCCCCATTTTCACTGCTGCTGTGTAACCATACTCTTCTGTGTCGCCACTTGTCCTCCTCCCACCCCTCCACTTGGCTTCACTCCAGGAGCATTGTAGCTTCCAACGCAACAATACTCACCTATAAGGGCCCAGAGAAGTAAGATTCTAGTCATTGCAGCAGGAGAGATCTTGGAATCCTGAATACAGCTATGAACTCTGCCTCCTGGCTTTCAAGGAGAAAGATTCATCTCTGTCCCCTCCCTTCCTTAATTCTGATCCTTGCAACTTGGAAAATCTTTGGGGGTATTTTAAAAGCCCTAAAAGCAGAAATAGCTGGTTGCTGACGTTAGTGTCCTTTACTTGCTGACTTGAAACAAAAAAACAAAAATATTGTTTCTTCTCTTGTGTCTTTAGGGAACTTGATAGGTACTTTCCAATCTCTCATTAAGAGTGGAAGTTTGGGATTTGCCTTCATCATGCCTCACCCTGTTAGCAATATGAATTTCTCTCTTTTTCTTTAATCACTTTGCTCCCTTCTGTGCCTTTGAGAGAAAGAAATAATATCCCAGTGCCAGCTGAGAGTGCTGAAATGGTAATATATCTGGTGGAAGACAATAAAACTCACATGCACTAAGAAATAGCTACATAACCACTAGACAGAGGGTTTTAGCCATTTTGGGCTCAAGACCCAGTTGTAAATGTTTATGGCCTGTCACAACCCAGTAAACAGCCTGGAGCTGGAGGCCCTGGGGTGGTTTCTGTCAGATCCTTCCCCCAGGGGAATCGGGTCCTGCCCGTCACTCACTCCACAGTGGCAGCTCCGGCAGCTCCTGTGCTGTGTGGCTAGCTGGTCTTGGCTCTCCGCTCTGGGTATTGCAACTTCCAGGGCTGCAGTGCCACTCATTTTTAGCCCTGTGCCCCTGACTGGACCAAGTTTGTGTGAGTGCAGTTGTGATCTGGGCCTGCAATGCCACTCACTTATATTTGGCCAACCCAGGCTCCCATCGTTATGACAGCTGGGTCTAATCTGAGTGGTGTGAGTACACCAGATGTTGCAGTGCCTGGAGCAGAGAGGTGAGCCCAGTCAGCCCCAGGGGACAGGAGCTGCCACATAACCCTTTGAAACATTCCGGCACCCCAATTTTGGATCCCAATCCATGGATTAAGAAACCCTGCACTAGAGGTGTCATAACCAGATAGTTAAGGGTTAATGTCTCTTTTACCTGTAAAGGGTTACAAGCAGTGAACCTGGACCACCTGACCAGAGGACCAATCAGAAGACCAGATACTTTCAAATCTCGGTGGAGGGAAGTCTTTGTTTTGTGTTGTTTGTTTGTCTGTCGTTCTCTCTGGGTTCTGAGAGTGACCAGACGTCCCTACAGGCTCTCTAATTTTCTGTTCAAATAGTGAGAACAAGTAGAAAGGCCGTTTAGTCTTTTTGATTGTTTTTTTTATTTGCAAATGTGTATTTGGCTGGAAGGATTTTAATTTGTATTTGTGCTGGGGGGAAGGCTTCTCTCTAGTGTCTATAAGCTGAAAGACCCTGTAACATTTACCATCTTAATTACAGAGACAACTTTTACTTTTTTCTTTCTTTTATTAAAAGCTTCTCTTTTTTAAGACCTGATTGATTTTTTCCCCTTGTTGAGGCTCAAGGGAATTGAGTCTGTACTCACCAGGGAATTGGTGGGAGAAAGGGAGAGAGAAGGGATGGGGGAAGGTGGAATTCCTCTGATTTTAGATTCACGGAGCTTGAATCTCTATTACCTCTTGGGGAGGGGGAAAGAGGAGGAGGTGGAGGTGGATTTTCCTCTCTGTTTTAAGATTCAAGGAGTTTGAATCACAGTGATCTTCCAGGGTAACCCAGGGAGGGAAAGCCTGGGAGAGGCAACGATGGGGGAAAGGGTTTACTTTCCTTGTGTAAGATCCAGGGGGTCTGGGTCTTGGAGTCTTCTGGGAAGGTTTTGGGGGGACCAGAGCGTACCAGGCACTGCAAGTCCTGGTTGGTGGCAGAACTACAAGATCTAAGCTGGTAATTAAGCTTAGGGGGATTCATGCTGGTACCCCATCTTTTGGACGCTAAGGTTCGGAGTGGGGGTTATACCATGACATGGGGCACCCAAGGAGCCATTATGCAGATACTGGAACAAGGCAAACAGGACACTTGAGTGCCACCTAACAGAGGAATACCAATCAACAAACCAAAGAAAAGTCTTGAGCCCCACTCTCCACACCTCCTTTGGCCCAGGAGGCCTTGGTATCTTTAGCATTTACCCTTTGGGACCATGTTCTCATAGTCAGCCTTTAGGTTTTTCCACCTGCAGGACAAGCACATATAGATCTACTGAACCTGTTACTGGAGGGAAACAAGGATGTGAGAGCTGACCAGCCAGAGTCTCCCATCAGAGCTTACTTTAGATCTCTGATATAAGAAAAGGGGCTTTACTCCAGCATCTGATTGTCCATTGTATTTACCCTGATTCTGGCCATTGTGGCTTTATCTTCACAATTGTTTCCCTCTTGGGCCTGGAGATTGACTTGATTTGGGTCTCTGTTCCCATTCCATTCCCTTTCAAGAGAGACCCCTCAAATGACACTGCTAGTTCACTTCATTATACAATGTGAAAGCTTAACCAGAGGATTAACAATTGCTGTGATTTTTTTAAAAGAAGTTTTCTTCCCCCCTTCACCTGCTCAAATCTTTCCTGACTTGACCATCATGGGAAGTTTTTTTTTTTCAATTACAAGTAGAACGCAGGAGAAGAGGAGATTATATTCATCCTAAAATTAAATGTAACAAGGATATAACTCCCACACGTGTGGCTTGATCTGTGGAACTTGCTGCAGTAGGAGGTTAAAGAATCAAATACTGTGGGAAGGTTTTTTAAAAGGCTGAATAAAACGAGGGGAAATAACATTTCTATGCCAACCTCATTTCATGATATATGGATAACTCCAGCTTCAGGACTTTAAATGATAGATTGGCTGCGAGCAGGAAGTAAAGAAATAATCATACACGGTGCACTATAGGCATTTTCCTCCTCTCTCTGAAGCATTTGGTGCTGGTCATTGTCCGTGGAAGGAAGCTGAAGTAGATGAAACAACAATTATGTGTTGTGTGGGCCCAACCAGGGTTGCACCTCCATCTGGCGTCTCGGGTGGACCCAGTGTCTCCTCACACTGAGTGATGTTGCTGCCTGATGCATGAATATACTGCAGAAGAGGAGAAATACTATCCGTTATATTTGACTATCAAACCTGTAATCTATGTCCAAGTGATTGGCAGCCTGCCCTGAATGACACTTCTGTCACCAGATAAACTTAAGCCCTTTCTCTTTAGGATGTCCCCTACTCCCATCCTCTTAATTTCTCAATCTATCTCCAGCCAAACAGCCTGATTCTTAGACTAACTCCTATCACCACAGTGTCTCAGCATCTCTCCTGTCCCTTTAACTCAGGGGGACTTGATGTGTCACTTGCACACATGCCAACCCATCACAGTTCATGGTTAAGATAGAGTCCTAGTCACCAAGGGTTTGTCTTCTCTAGATAAATCACATCAAGTTCTAACAGACACGGAAGGAATCAGATTAATGACTGAAATGTTGTGATCAAAATTTTGATAGTTCACATGACTTCTCAAAGTTGTGTTCTAACTTGATATAAGCCTTAGTGTGCAGTGGACTCACACACTCATTCAGTACAACACCCAGTGGGCCCCCCTCCATTATGTGTCTCTTCTGATCTCTTCCAACATGTTTTGCTGGGGATGGAAAGATGGCAGCAGCAATCACTCACCTCTCCCACTATCAGTGCCAAAATGCAGAGAACCAGGCAGGCAAAGACCATACGGATAGTGTTAATGGTGCTGAGGCTTTTCCAGGCAAATTTTCCTGCAAATAAGGAGAGGTGAGATCACCACAAAAAGACCAAGAAGATAATGGGTGTAAATGAATCATTCATTAAACCATACAGCTTCAGTTCTCTAAGAGTGTCACTTCAGCACACAGTGAATCAGGAATGGGTTGTGGGCGTATGAAGGGGATAATCTTGCTGGATCCTCTGGGTTAATCTTTCTCTGTGGTTAATGTATAGCTGTTAAAAGAGTAGTGTATAGGAACTGGGTAGTGTCCCACACGAAGTCACCAGTTGTTGGGACTTTTGCCTTTCAAAAAGTATACATAATACAGTGTGAAGGAACAACATGAGCGTGGTGAGGTCCAAAGAATAACCATGTTTACTAAACATATATAACACGAAGGCCTAGCACTGCGTCATATACACACTGCTGCTGTCTGTGATAGGGTTTTCCTGTAACATTTGTTAGCCTTCTTCAGCTCACCTTAGCTCCCCTCTCCTGTTGTATGTCTGCAAATGTGTTTCTCCTTGCCCCTGTACTGCACCGCCTCACCTCAGCCTCGGGCAGTCTGAGCAATTTATCATGGGACCATTTCTTTTGTCTGAAGACTCGAGCAGTGCTGTTGCCACCGTTTCACAGTCACAGTGAAATATGAGTACTCCACACCATCTCAGACTCCTCCACTTGCTCTCTCTCCCTTCTGCCCCATCAGTCTCCCTGTCTCCAATCCCACTTTTTACTCATCTTCTCTATTCTACCTTCTCTTTTTCTCATTGCACTGCTTCCTTTCTCTCCTCTGTTTTCTTCTCTTACCGTCCACTTCTCTCCGCTTCCCCTCTCTCTTCATTTCCTCACTTCCTCCAAGCCACTTCTGACTTCAATCTCCTTATTAAACAGATACTCTATCTCACCCCTAATCCTTTGATACCTTCAGTCACCATCAGGTTCACTGTCGCATTGGCCCATAAATCCAGGGTTCGTACTGTCACCAGGTACATCCCGGCATCCGCAGCCTGTACATCCCGTATCACCAACGTAGCATTCTGGCAGATGTCTGCCTGCTGCTGATATTTCTTTGCCACCTCCTTAGTCAGCTGGCAGGTTCTCTCCCACCAGTTGTGGGCGGTCCCAGTGCAGTTGTCCAACATATACACCAAGATAGGGTGATTCCCAATGCCTCTGATGAACTCCCACTTGATGTAAATGAATTCCCAGGCTGAGTTCAGGGATTGGAGGGAGAAGGGCAGCAAAGCTGTCTGATTGGTGATGGCATGGACTGGGTCCTTGGGTGTGATTATAGAGAGGGCAGGCAAGGCACCTAAGTGTGATAACAAGGGGGAAAATTGCATGGATCTTTACCTGTCTGAGGGGTGAAAGCCTCCCTAGCTGATTCCCCAATCACCTGACTTCCTGGAGTGCAGCTGGAATTGCCATCTACATGGAAGTCTTTGTAGCCCATTCCCCACCCTTCTAATCTATGCAATGTCCTTATATAAAAGTTACCAAGGGCGTATACTAGTGAACACAAACATGGTATTTATAACGTGGTCACTTTTTTACTTTACTATAACTAAGGCTGTATTTTAGTCATGAGTATTTTTAATAAACGTCATGGACAGGTCACAGGCAGTAAACAAAAATTCACGGCCCGTGACCTGTCCATGACTTGTACTATATACCCCTGATTAAATCCGGGGGGAGGGAAGGGGTGCTGCGGGTGCTGTGGGGGCAGTCTGGGGGTGACACAGGTGCTTGGGGGGCAGTCTGGGACCCCTGTTGGTGCTGAATGGGGTTGTATGGGCTGGCAGACTCCCTACCCAGGTCCTCACAGCTCCCCGGAAGCAGCAACATGTTCCTCTCTCAGCTCCTAGCTCCGCACGCTGCCCAGCCCCAAGCGCTGGCTCTGCAGCTCCCATTGGCCAGGAACTGTGGCCAGTGCAAGCTGCTGGGATGGTGCCTGCCGAGCAGAGACAGCACGTAGAGCCATCTGGCTGCGTCTCCATCTAGGAGCTGAGGGAGGGATATGTTGCCACTTCTGGGGAGCCCCCCCGAGGTAAGCACTGCCCAGAGCCCTCATCCCCTCCCACACTCCAACCCCCAGTCTCCTTTTACACCCAAACTGCTGCTGCTGCTGCTGGGAGGGCACGGTGGCCCTAGACTTCCCCAGCAGCAGCTGGTGCAGTTGGCCTAGGGGCTGCCCGAGCTGCACAGGTGGCCCCCAGGCCAGCTGCACTGGCCACTGCAGAAGTCACGAAGGTCTCGGAAAGTCACGGAATCTGTGACTTCCGTGACAAACTCACAGCCTTGACTATAATTCACATTAACAACTCATTACTACATATAAGGTAGAAGAATAGTTGAATTCACACCTTTGCTGTTGCTGTGGTTTGCTGGAGACAGCTTTCTGCAAGGTTAGATTCAACCACTGTATTGGTTTTATAGATCTCAAAGATTCTAGTTTGAAATTCAGAAAGGAATTAATTGCTGTTATTATATACAACACATTTCTGATTTTTGCTCTGCCTTGATGGTGCATTCTGGGCATCTTGACACCAGAAAGATGCCAACCAATTGTGAGGTAGTGCAGAGCAGAGCAACAAAAAATGATGAAAGGCCTGGAGGGATCGACTTGTGGGGAAGAGATTAAAAGAGCTAAGTAGACCAAAGCCTTGGCTGCAGTCAAACTTCACAGAGCATAGGTCAGTGGGTGCTGTGCACAGATGGCTCCAAGCTCACCGTTGTACTATCTGGACTCTACTGCTGCTCTTTGCAGGCTGTTCCTGATGCATTATATTAGAGCCGTGCCTGAGGAGGGCACAGTGCTTCATTTGTAATGAAAAAGGTGCCGGGACTAAAGCAATTTTTTTACATTCATAACTGATGTGGCAAGCCCAGAGATGCCGGGACTATGAACTGCCACGCCTGGAGGAGCTGGGGCTCAGCCGTGGCAAGTCCTGACACAAATTAAGCATTATGAGGGCATCTCCAGTTTATACCAGTTGTACTTGTCAGAGGGCTGCCAGCTGCAACTGTGCCCTCCAATTCCCTGAATACTGTGTGGAGACCTTAAGTCCCTCTCTGTGCCCTTCCCACCTAAATATCCTGATGTGGAACAAAAACCCATTCCCACCTTCTTCTTTGTTACCTCCTGTCACCAGTGGGCTGGCATCCCGTCGGTCACTTTTTCTCATCAGTGGGCTGGCCTCCTCTCTGTTACCATCAGTTGACAGTGTGGTAGTTTCCCCTTTGTTACCTCCCATCACCAGTGGGGTGCCTTCATCTCTGTTATCTTCTGTCACCGGTAGGGTGGTTTCCCCTATGTTACCTTCTGTCAACAGTGGGGTGGCTTCCCCTATGTTACCTCCTGTCACCGGTGAGTTGGCTCCCTCTCTGTCACCTTCTGTCACCAGTGGACTGGCTTCCCCTATGTCACCTTCTGTCACGGGTGGGCTCATTTCCCCTCTGTTACCTCCCATCACCAGTGGGCTGGCCTCCCCTCTGATACCTTCCATCACTGTTGGGCTTGCTTCCCCTCTGTTACCTTCCACAATCAGGTTCACTAGAGCAGTGCCCGATACGTCCAAACTTTGTACCGTTATCTGGTACGTCCCCGCATCCTCTGGCTGCACGCCCTTGAGCACTAGCGAAGCACTCTCGAAGGAGACATTCACTCGCTGCTGATAAAATCCTGCCAGCTCCAGACTGTGCTGGCAGGTGCGCTCCCGTGACCCTGGGGCTCCAGTACAGCGGTCCACCATGTAGACCAAGACAGGACGATTCCCTGTGATGAAATCCCACTTGACATGGTAGAATTCCCATGCTGGGTTCTGGAACTGGAGGGAGATGGGTAGGACAGCCGTCTGACCAGAGAAGACCCGGACTGGGTTCTGCAATGAAATTATAGAGAGTGCAGCTGAGGCGTCTGCATGGGAGAGAAAAGTGAAACAAGTTACCCAGGGAGGTTCCAAGGGAATCAGTTCAAACAAATACAGAGCCCCGTGAAGAAATTCCTCTGGGCACCAGGATGCAGCACCTAAAATGCAGTGAGATCTTTTTCCAGCCAATTGACTTCAAACTGCGCTGCCATTCCAGATGGGAGAAGGTTTTAGATCCATATGCTGGGGACTGGCAGGGAATGGGTCCTTAACTGGTGACTTAAACAGACCCCACAAGGGGAAAACTATCTCCCCAGAGCTCTCAGTCAGCTTGTATCCCACACTGGGAGGTAATAAAGAGATAAAATCCCACTACCATTTCAAGCCATCCCTGGTAGGGTGGAGTCCCTATGAATCAGGGATCATGCCACTGCCTGTTTGGCTGCACTGAGTGAACAAGCCCTGCTACAGATTGCGGCTGTCTACTTTTAGGGCTACGTGGTGGCTCTAAAGCTCATGCGGGACTATATTGAGTGCAAGCCCCTGGGGGGAACTGCAGCTGGCTGCATCAGAATTCCTTCTGCCTCTCCCTGGGCAGGTGGTGCAGGGTGCCCTCCCATGAAAGGAAACAAGTGGCTACCCCATCAATGGGGAGTTTAAACACTGAACAACAGGACAATGCCGCATTGGCCCCTGAGCAGCATGGATCAGAAAAGACCTGATGGGGTTTTCCCCATTTCCTAGAAATATTCTGAGCTTCCTCTTTTCCTCCGCTCAGCCCCCTGAAGCAGCAGCTACTGAGATATAGCCTCCTAGATCCCTTACTTACCTGTGAAAGCCCAGAGAAGTAGCATACCAGTCATTGCAGTGGAGGGACACATGGCCGAGCACCACATAATCCTCATTCAGACGATAGACTCAGCCTCTGAACTTCAGAGAGGCACAAGTCTTCCTCATTTTGTTTCATATCTTCTTTAAAAAAAAGGCATTTCTTTAAAGCTGTTTCATTATGAAAATGTCTCCACTTTATATATTTAATTCAGATTAATATCCTCACTGAGAGAAACTGGCAGTTCTGCAGTTCTAACGTTACGGTCAGTTCAGGTCTCAGCAAGAACGGATGTGGTCTCAGGCCCCCGTGACTTTTGTGTTCATGGCAGGCTATCCTGTGTCCTAATTTGGCCAGGTAGAGGCGGGGCAGAAATTATCACCAGCACTTTTTCAAAGAATTGTGTACTACAAACCGAGAATGTTGGAAAATTGTCAAAGCCTCACTGCCTCACTATTATATGTAATGAACAGCAGTTCCCAGAAGCAGGGAATTATGTTCTCTGTTGCTGATCTCCTTGCAATTACATGGCCTGGCAGGTGGGAGTAGATCTACTGGGAACCTGCAGAGGGCACCAGCAGGTATGGAGGTTGTTGGATATGTGGAGGGTGAGAAAGGATTAGGGGTAGGGGGTGGGTAAAGGGGAGCAGGGAGCAGAAGAAAGGTTCATTTTGACATTTCTTCCCAAAATTTTTTTTGTTTGTTTGTTTCAATGTAAACACCTTGTGAAAGTTGACATGAATCTGTAAAATGTTTCTGTCAACCCGGATCTGCAATTTTCATCTTAAAAATGTTTGCCTGGCTATATTTGGAGAAGTGTGGAAGGAGTAAACGTGCTAAGCAGACCAGGCCCTTGGATACAGCCAAACTGCACAGAGCACAGGTCAGCGGGTGCTGAGCAAAGGTGTCTCCAAGCTCACATTTGAGCTATCTCACTGCTGCCCTGTGTAGGCTGTTCCTACTGCATTATATTAGAGCCGTGCACAAGGGTTGCTCCAACTCATACCAGTTATATTGGCCACAGGGCTGCCAGCTGTAATAGAATCATAGCAACTGTGGCTGGAAGGGACCTTGAGAGTTCATCTAGTCCAGCCCCTGAACTAAGGCAGGGCCATGTTCACCAAGGCCACACCTGATAGGTGTTTGTCTAACCTGTTCTTAAACAAGCTCATTGTGAATTCTCATCCTATCCTCCAAAGTGTTTGCTCCTCTTTATAAGTATACTCTCCACTCCATTATCCCAGTCATTGATTAGTACAAGACCCAGGACACACCCTTGTTAGACTCCACTAGATACATCCTCCCAGTTTGACAGTAAGCCGCTGTTAAATACTCTTTGAATATGATTTTTTGCACCCTCCTTATAGTAATTTTATCAAGACGATATTTCCTTAGTTAGCCTATGAGAATGTCACGTGGAAATGTATCACAAGCCTTACTAAAGTCAAAATATAGCACGTCTACAACTTCCTCCCTATCCACTAGGCCTATAACTCCATCAAAGAAGGAAATTTAGGTTTATTTTGCATGATTTGTTCTTGATAAATCCATTTGGCTATTACCTATTAGCCTATTGCCCTCTAGGTGCTCACAGATTGATTGTTTTAACAATTTGTTCCAGAATTTTTCCAGGTGTAGAAGTTTAGATTGACTTGTCTATAATTCCCTGGATCCTCTTTGTTTCCCTTTTTCAAGATAGCTGTTATATTTGCCCATCTCCAGTTGTCTGGGACCTCACCATCTTTCATGAGTTCTCAAAGATAATTGCTAATGGTTCCGAGATTGCTTCAGCTAGTTTCTTTGTACCCTAATATGAATTTCATCAGGCCCTGATGAATATATCTAATTTATCTAAATATTTTAACCTGTTGTTTCCCTATTTTGCATTCCTTCCCCCTTGTTGTTAATATTAATTGTGTTAAATATCTGGTCACCATTAACCCTTTTAGTAAAGGCTGAAGTAAAGTAGGCATTAAACACCTCAGCCTCCTTGTTGTCATCAGTTATTAGCAATTCTTCCCTGCTAAGTAGTGGACCTACAATTTCCTTCATCTTTCTCTGGCTCCCAATGTATTTACAGAAGCTTTTCTTATTGCCTTTTATGTCCCTTGCTAGATGTAACTCACTTTATGCCTTAGCCTTTCTGATTTTCTCCCTATATGCTTGTGTCATTCTATTGTACTTCTCCTTATCAATTTGTCCATGTTTCCACTCTGTGTAGGATTCCTTTTTGATTTTCAGGTCATTAAAGAGCTCCCCATGGAGCCATATTGCCCTCTCACTATACTAGCCTTCTCAGTCAGAAGTTTCCTGTTATAACTTTAATAGTCTCTTTTTGACAAACTGCCAGCTATCCTGAATGCCTTTTTCTTTTAGATTTTCTTCATGTAGGAGTTTACCTACCCATTCTGAGTTTTAGTCTACTTCTTTGACATTCATTGTCCATATTCTGCTGCTCTCATTCCTTCCTTTCCTTAGAATTATGAAATCATATCATTTCATGATCACTTTCACACGAATTGTCTTCAACATTCAGATTTGCAACCAA
Source organism: Gopherus evgoodei (assembly GCF_007399415.2). NCBI lineage: Eukaryota > Metazoa > Chordata > Testudines > Testudinidae > Gopherus > Gopherus evgoodei. Next base: position 5,808,665 of record NW_022059994.1, on the reverse strand, counting down.
TTCCTCCCTGTTAGTCAGAATCAATTCTAAAATGGCTGCCTCCTGGTTACTTCCTCCATCATCTGAAACAAGTTATCCCCGATCCATTCCAAGAATTCACAGGACATTTTGTGTTTTACCATATTACTTTTCAATAGATGTCTGGGTAGTTAAAGTTCTCCATTACTGCCAGGTTGAGTGTTTGGGATATTTCTGTTATTTGCTCTAGAAATGCCTCATCCACCCCCTCTTTCTGAGTTGATGGCCTGTGGTAGACTCCTACCATGGCGTCACCCCTGTTTTTTCCCCTTCTATCTTCACCCAGTCTTCCTCCGACCTCTTTCTATTCTCAGTGTATAGTGGAACACCTCCTCCTTTTTCTCCTTGTCTGTCCTTCCTTAACAAGCTATATCCGTCTATACTAATATTCCAGTCATGAGAATTACCCCACCTAGTTTCAGCGATGCCAATTAAGTAATAATTTAGCTTATGTACTCTAATAGTTCCAGTTCTTCTGTTTATTCCCCAAACTTCTTGCATTTGTGTATAGACATCTAAGATATTAAGAGATTCACCCACTGATTTCCCTCTTATTGCTTCTGCATCCGACAAAGTGGGTATTCACCCACGAAAGCTCATGCTCCATAATGTCTGTCAGTCTATAAGGTGCCACAAGACTCTTTGCTGCTTTTACAGATCCAGATTAACATGGCTACCCCTCTGATACTTGCTCCTATGATTCTATTGTAATTTTCCATTACCCAATCCCCAACACATCTAGCCCCCTCTGTTAAGATCAGCTTTTTTATATATCTACCTGTAATGGCTCCCTCCAGCTACTGCACACTGTGTAGAGACCTCTGGTCCCCCTCTGGTCCCCTCCCCACCTAAATATACTGATGTTGAACAGAAATCCATTTCCTCCTTCCCCTCTGTCTCCTGCCATCACCAGTGGGCTGACTTCCCCTCTGTTATCTTCAGCTTCTCCTCTGAAGGAGCCATTGCTAACCTCCCAGACACCTTTACTCTCCCACAAATGTCCAGGGCAGTACCATACCTATTATTGCAATGATCATTGGAGGCCTCAGCGACAGAGGATGTGGTCTCAGGCCAAGCACAGGATACTCTGAACACTAATTCAGATAGGTGAGGGCAGAACGGAAATGGCCACTAACACCCATTTCAGAGAAGGACAGATTTCAAACAGAATGATGGAGAAACTGAAAAGCGCCCAGCATCTGAGGTGATAAAAAACATTTCCTGGCAGCAGAGTACTGTTGTCTCAGCGGCTGTTGTAATTTGTTTGCATATCAAGTGGTAGGAGACATTAAAGGATGCTGAGAGAAGAAACAGCAGTTGGAAGGTAGATTGGATCCAAATAAATAGCTGTGGGGGTGGTAAGTTAGGACATAAGTATACTGAGGGGGAGAGATAGACTCTCCAGCAGCAGAAAAGAGGTTGGTCTGGGTAGCTTTTACAGTTGCAGTGCAGTAAGCCAGAACTAGAAGAATTGAGGAGAGCAGGGATTCAGCCGTGCACCTGCCCAGCCCCTGGGATATGTTCTTTTTTCCAGCTTGCCCTGACGTGGATGATTTTTGGCCTCCTCCAGATGGATTCTGAGTTCTGTATTGCTTATTCTTTGCAGCCTGCAGCTCCCCAGGATTGGAAATTAGAAGTGGGAAGGCCTGTTAGGGTCACATGATTTCAATAGATAGATCCGTATCCATGAGCAATTCCTGGACAGTATCCATGTGGAGACAGCTGACGTAGCTGTCCCAATTCACAGGACTACCGACACACCAGTGGAGGTGGACATGGCTCAGGGTGTATCTGACACACCAGTGGAGGAGGAGATGGCTCAGGGTGGACACTGGCAGCTGGTTACTTCTGGCAGCAGGCAGTGCTCCACCCCTGCTGCGAACCCTCCTGCTGTGGTAATAGATAACGATTATGCTCTTCTTGATACAGGAGAGAAGGAATAACCCCCAACAGTTAAGGAGGCAAAGCCTCGTACCCCTAAGGCTGGGAGATCTGCTGCCACCACTGATAATAAGAAATGTAGGGTAGTGGTGGTTGGAGACTCTGCTGAGGGGGACGGAGACACCCATCTGTCGCCCTGACCATTCATCCCGGGAGGTATGCTGCCTGCCAGGGGCCCGTATCCGAGATGTTACAGAGGCATTGTCGAGGATTATCCGGCCTTCTGACTACTACCCCATGCTACTCATCTATGTGGGCACAAATGATACTGCGAGGTGTGACACTGAGCAGATCAAGAGTGACTACAGGGCTCTGGGAGTACGGGTTAAGGAGTTTGGAGTGCAGGTGGTATTCTCTTCGATTCTTCCTGTTGAAGGTAGGGGCCCGGCAGAGATAGATGCACCATGGAGGTGAATGCCTGACTGCGAAGATGGTGTCACCAGGAGGGCTTTGGCTTCCTTGACCACGGGATGCTATTCGAGGAAGGACTGCTAGGCACAGATGGCATTCACCTTTCGAGGAGGGGAAAGGCCTTATTTGTGCACAGACTGGCTAACCTAGTAAGGAGGGCTTTAAACTAGGTTAGACGGGCCAGGTGCGCAAACCCCACACGTAAGTGGGGAACAAGACCTGGGAGATGGGTTGGAAACAGGAGGGAGCACGGGCTATAATGGCAGAGAGAAAGGAGGGTCAGGGCAAAGCTGGGAGGCAAGATCAAACCAGTATCTTAGATGCCTATATACAAATGCAAGAAGTATGAGTAATAAGCAGGAAGAACTGGAAGTGCTAATAAATAAATACAACTATGACATTGTTGGCATTACTGAAACTTGGTGGGATAATACACACGACTGGAATGTTGGTGTGGATGGGTATAGTTTGCTCAGGAAGGATAGACAGGGGAAAAAGGGAGGAGGTGTTGCCTTATATATTAAAAATGTACACACTTAGACTGAGGTGGAGATGGACATAGGAGATGGAAATGTTGAGAGTCTCTGGGTTAGGCTAAAAGGGGTAAAAAACACGGGTGATGTCGTGCTGGGAGTCTACTACAGGCCACCTAATCAAGTGGAAGAGGTGGATGAGGCTTTTTTCAAACAACTAACAAAATCATCCAAAGCCCAAGATTTGGTGGTGATGGGGGACTTCAACTATCCAGATATATGTTGGGAAAATAACACTGCGGGGCACAGACTATCCAATAAGTTCCTGGACTGCATTGCAGACAACTTTTTATTTCAGAAAGTTGAAAAAGCTACTGGGGGGAAGCTGTTCTAGACTTGATTTTAACAAATAGGGAAGAACTCGTTGAGAATTTGAAAGTAGAAGGAAGCTTGGGTGAAAGTGATCATGAAATCATAGAGTTCACAATTCTAAGGAAGGGTAGAAGGGAGTACAGCAAAATAGAGACAATGGATTTCAGGAAGGCGGATTTTGGTAAGCTCAGAGAGCTGATAGGTAAGGTCCCATGGGAATCAAGACAGGGGAAAAACAACTGACGAGAGTTGGCAGTTTTTCAAAGGGACGCTATTAAGGGCCCAAAAGCAAGCTATTCCGATGGTTAGGAAAGATAGATAATGTGGCAAAAGACGACCTTGGCTTAACCACGAGATCTTGCGTGACCTACAAAATAAAAAGGCGTCATATCAAAAATGGAAACTAGGTCAGATCACGAAGGATGAATATAGGCAAATAACACAGGAATGCAGAGGCAAGATTAGAAAGGCAAAGGCACAAAATGAGCTCAAACTGGCTATGGGAATAAAGGGAAACAAGAAGACTTTTTATCAATACATTAGAAGCAAGAGGAAGACCAAGGACAGGGTAGGCCCACTACTCAGTGAGGAGGGGGAAACAGTAACGGGAGACTTGGAAATGGCAGAGATGCTTAATGACTTTGTTTCGGTCTTCGCTGAGAAGTCTGAAGGAATGTCTAATATAGTGAATGCTTACGGGAAGAGGGTAGGTTTAGAAGATAAAATAAGAAAAGAGCAAGTAAAAAATCACTTAGAAAAGTTAGATGCCTGCAAGTCACCAGGGCCTGATGAAATGCATCCTAAAATACTCAAGGAGTTAATAGAGGAGGTATCTGAGCCTCTAGCTATTACCTTTGGGAAATCATGGGAGACGGGGGAGATTCCAGAAGACTGGAAGGAGGCAAATATAGTGCCCATCTATAAAAAGGGAAATAAAAACAACCCAGGAAACTACAGACCAGTTAGTTTAACTTCTGTGCCAGGGAAGATAATGAAGCAAGTAATTAAAGAAATCATCTGCAAACACTTGGAAGTGGTAAGGTGATAGGGAATAGCCAGCATGGATTTGTAAAGAACAAATCGTGTCAAACTAATCTGATAGCATTCTTTGATAGGATAACGAGCCTTGTGGATAAGGGAGGAGCGGTGGATGTTATATACCTAGACTTTAGTAAGGCATTTGATACGGTCTCGCATGATATTCTTATAGATAAACTAGGAAAGTACAATTTAGATGGGGCTACTATAAGGTGGGTGCATAACTGGCTGGATAACCGTATTCAGAGAGTAGTTATTAATGGCTCCCAATCCTGCTGGAAAGGTATAACAAGTGGGGTTCTGCAGGGGTCTGTTTTGGGACCGGCTCTGTTCAATATCTTCATCAACCATTTAGATGTTGGCATAGAAAGTACGCTTATTAAGCTTGCGGACGATACCAAACTGGGAGGGATTGCAACTGCTTTGGAGGACAGGGTCAAAATTCAAAATGATCTGGACAAATTGGAGAAATGGTCTGAGGTAAACAGGATGAAGTTCAATAAGGATAAATGCAAAGTGCTCCACTTAGGAAGGAACAATCAGTTTCACACATACAGAATGGGAAGAGACTGTCTAGGAAGGAGTATGGCAGAAAGAGATCTAGGGGTCATAGTGGACCACAAGCTTAATATGAGTCAACAGTGTGATACTGTTGCAAAAAAAGCAAACGTGATTCTGGGATGCATTAACAGGTGTGTTGTAAACAAGACACGAGAAGTCATTCTTCTGCTTTACTCTGCGCTGGTTAGGCCTCAACTGGAGTATTGTGTCCAGTTCTGGGCACCACATTTCAAGAAAGATGTGGAGAAATTGGAGAGGGTCCAGAGAAGAGCAACAAGAATGATGAAAGGTCTTGAGAACATGACCTATGAAGGAAGGCTGAAGGAATTGGGTTTGTTTAGTTTGGAAAAGAGAAGACTGAGAGGGGACATGATAGCAGTTTTCAGGTATCTAAAAGGGTGTCATCAGGAGGAGGGAGAAAACTTGTTCACCTTAGCCTCCAATGATAGAACAAGAAGCAATGGGCTTAAACTGCAGCAAGGGAGATTTAGGTTGGACATTAGGAAAAAGTTCCTAACTGTCAGGGTAGTTCAACACTGGAATAGATTGCCTAGGGAAGTTGTGGAATCTCCATCTCTGGAGATATTTAAGAGTAGGTTAGATAAATGTCTATTAGGGATGGTCTAGACAGTATTTGGTCCTGCCATGAGGGCAGGGGACTGGACTCGATGACCTCTCGAGGTCCCTTCCAGTCCTAGAGTCTATGAGTCTATCGATGGAAGTACTAGTATATCTTACCTACCTCTGGGGCCTTGGGCTGGATTTTTCCTCCAGGGCTTGCCTGCTCCCAGTTTTGATCCCACAATAATAGCTTTCTTATAAATATCTCAGAGTTTATGTTGATTGACCATTTGAAACACATCCAGGATGGGGCTCCCAGTCTATGCCTTAGGCAGCTAGATGCTCACAGACCCTTAGAGCCAGGGGTCTTAACCTCTTACATGGCCCCCTTGAGTGTAGTATCTAAGCCACTGACAATCTTTAACATATTATCCTCACAACATCTCTGTGACATAGGGAAGCGCTATTGCCCCCCATTTTTTTACAAATGATGAACAAAGACAAAGAGAGAGTAAGGGCTGAATGCTTAGAAGGATTTAGGCATCACAACACCTAACTGGAAAAATCACTGTGATCCTGCAGATCTGAGTTTGGTGCCCAAATTCCATATACTATGAATGGGGAGAGATAGGCACCTTAGACTAAGCCAGCCAATGGGCAATGCTGACCACAGAGATGTGTGCTAAGCCCCACCCATGTCTCAGAGATAAATGCCTATCTCTGCTTGCGATCCGTCTCTCCTATTGAAGCTGTTGCACTTCAGATAAAGAATTAGAACCATCGGAGTGAGGAGACAGGATCCTGGATGTCCCACATGTTAGGTGTGTGCTGTAACCACTGGGCTAAAAGTTTTGAGGGAAGTCTTTCCCCTCCCCCCCCAGCTGTTTTGTGTGGAGCCAGGCAGCCCCTGAGCATGTCTGTCGGATTGGGCCTACCCATGACTTAGGCCAGTGGTCTCCAAAGTGGGATGCATGCACCCCAGGAGGTGCGCAAGAGGATCCTTGGGGGTGCGTGGCAGGAGGAGCACTTTTTTTTTTTTTTTGCTTCATCTGTTTGGGCAGCAAAAATGGTAGAGCCGGCATGGCAGGGAGTGCATGCTCAAAATTTTTTTACAGATAGGGATGCGTGATCAAAAAAGTTTGGAGACCACTGACTTAGGCGACCAAATGCCTATCTTCCCCCCGTTTGGGAATCACTCTGGGCCTTAGGCAGGAGGTAGGCCACTGGATGCCCCTAGGGGGCAGCAGTGTGCATGCCCAGAGGCAGAAACTTGGGCACCTTGGGAACATTTACTGCAAAATCTTAGGCCTTGTCTACACTACCAAGTTTTGTCTTTTAGTGACAAAATAGCCAAAGTGTACAGACTGCAATGCAACTTTTGTCTCAAAAAACACCCAGTTTTGGCAACAAAAAACTTCCATCCCTGCGAGAGACTTCTGTCTTTTCCCCTCCCCTTTCAAAGCTCCGGAAAGTGTCTGTGTGCTGCTCCATTTGGGAAACAAAGAAAGAGCAAATAATTGGAATGCTCCTGTTCTGCCCTGCGCTAGGAACAAAGCAGCAGGCAGACTGCTGTCCTGGGCTTTGCTGCTTTGAGATTCCTCAGCACGGAGAGCTCACAGAGCAACTCATGATGCTGCTCTCGGCAGCTGAGGGCGGGGGCTGTGGGAGAATTCGGAGAGAATCCCAAAATGCTCTTCCTTTCCACAACACTGCAGTGTGGAATACATACCCATAGTGCATTTCTCACCCTGTTGTCATAGCATTCCTTCTCAGATCTGAACCTTAGAGTTCAGAAAATGAGATACTAGCACCTGAATCCTCTAAGCTTAATTACCAGCTTAGATCTGATAGCCCTGCCACCACCCAAAGATATAGTGTTTTGGGGCACTCTGACCTCCCCAACCTTCCCTGGGGACCCCAAGAACCCAGATCCCTTGGGTTCTTAAAACAAGGAGAAATAAACCATTCCCCCACCTTTCCCCCTCCCAGAATTTCCCTCCCTGAGCTATCCTGAGAGATACTGATCCAACTTCTTAAATCACCATACAGAGAAGCATCTCCCTTCCCTTCCACAAAGAGGCAAACAGATTCAAGGAAAACAGAGAGAGATTCTATCTCTCCCCCCGTCCCATCTCCCCCACCTGTCCTTGTGAGTTATCCCAATCCCCTGGAATAAAACAAGGGAAACAAGGGGAAAAAATCAATCAGGTTCTCTAAAAAAGAAATCTTTTAATAAAAGAAAGGAAAAAGTAAAGAATTATCTCTGTAACTTCAAGATGTAAATATTACAGGGTCTTATAGCTTACAGCCACCAGAAAGAGACTTTCCCCCCAGTACCAATACAAATCAAAATATTCCCAGCAACTACACATATAAAAGTTAACCAGCCAGATCCACAATTGCAAATAGAGTAAAACAATCAAAAAGCCTAAACCGCCTGTTTTTACTTACTATTTGAAAAGAAACTTAGAGAGCCTGTAGTAATGTCTGGTCTCTCTCAGACCCTCTGAGAGAAGAACATCCAATGGACAAAGAACACACACAAAAGCTTCCCTCCACCCAAATTTAAAAGTATATTGTCTTCTGATTGGTCTTATGGGCAGGTGTCCAGTTCCCTGCTTGTAAGCCTTTACAGGGAGAAGAGACATTAACCCTTAACAATCTGTTTATGACACCTGTCAATAATGGTGCCCCCAATGTGGACAAGATCTGTCGACAGAGGAAGCAAGTGTGAACACCCTTTGGTGATTTTTGTTTTGTCAACTTTTGGGTGTCAACATAAGTTTTGTCAACAAAACTTGGTAGTGTAGACAAGCCTCCAGCCTCTGAGTGAGTTAAGGCACCTACCTACAGGGTTTGTGCATTGCAGTGGTGCCAAAACTGGGACTTAGGTGCCTTATTCCTTTTGAGCTATCAGCCCTAAGTGACTTGGGCAAAGCCACACAGGAAGTCTGGGGCAGAACACAGAATTGAACCCAGGGTACAGGCTTACACCCTAGCCACAGAATATCTTTTCTATCTGTTGGCCCAGATTTCTGCGCTAAATGCCCCTCCCTTTTGAATTCCACCTAGTTTTAACCCCTTGGCCGCCGTCTCTCTCCTTAGAGTTCACATGCTGAAGTGACTTAAGGATGGTGAACTTTGCCTGGAAGTCATTCAGCGCCTAGATCAGGAGTCGGCAACCTTTCAGAAGTGGTATGCCGAGTCTTCATTTATTCACTCTAATTTAAAATTTTGCGTGCCAGCAATACATTTTAATGTTTTTAGAAGGTATTTCTCTATCAGTCTATATTATATAACTAAACTATTGTATGTAAAGTAAATAAGGTTTTAAAAATGTTTAAGAAGCTTAATTTAAAATTAAATTAAAATGCAGAGCCCCTTGGACCGGTGGCCAGGACCCATGCAGTGTGAGTGCCACTGAAAACCAGCTTGTGTGCCGCCTTCGGCACACGTGCCATAGGTTGCCTACCCCTGGACATTTCTATATTTCAGTTGTCCTCATGGAACACATAGCTGCCCATCACCAGCACAATTGTGTAAAGAGCATTGAGATCTACAGATGAGAACCACTGTATACGAGCTAGGTATTGTATTCCACTCCTTTCCTAAACTTGGAATAGTTCAATGCAAGAAACTTCAGGCCCATGGCACAGACAGATCTTTATTGGTAACCATGATTTTTCCCTCGAAAGATAATGAACCTCTGTTATCAGAACATCATCAGCACCATAGCAAAGAGCCCAACAGGAATGGTCCATTTCAAAGCCTTCAATCCTGTAATTAGAAAAAAAGAGAGAGTCTGGTAGATTAACCGTAACTTACATTTCTCTAACACCTTAAACCCAATTGGATCCCAACATACTTAAACGTCACTAGAAAAGTCGAATGGGGGATTGGGCTTGTGTCCTTTTCTGCATCTTTATGATGGAAAAGGGCAGCCTGAAATGTTTTTACATGGAGGAAAACAAAAAACAAAACAAAACAAAAAAAGAGGTGATTGGCTTGGGGTTCTTTTAACATTAGAAATTCAGGAAGATTCTATTGTGAGAGGAGATATAGTGAAGTGATGACATCAGAGGAGTGAAAAGATTTCAGAAGATGAAGCTTGGCACATAGGAACAACTGACTGCCCTTGACAAGAAGAGAGCTGACAGGCCGTAAAAACCCTGCTTTCTTCACTTTGGGCCTCAGCACAGTTATGGAGATTCCTGAAGTTGCCTTGGGTGCTTGTGCCCATTTCTAGGAAAGGATTGTCTTCCTTTTCACTTACCCTCTTTTCCACTCTTAGTGGTGGGTTCCTCACTCACTCTGGGGGTTTGTGGTGTGGGAGGTGGGGATGAGGTGGGCTCTGGAATAAGAATGAGGAAAGGAAATTTAGTGAAGGTTCAAAATGCAATCACAAGGTACATCCCAACTCTGCAATCCTATGGTGTCTGGCTCTGCTTCGGGCATAGAGAACCACTCCTGACACCATCATTAAAAATGTGTTCCCTTCTGTGCAAGATATTGGTCACTGCACACAACTGGGAATGCCAGACGGACAGTGCTTTGTTCCTCCTTGGTTCAAAGTGGGTACTTAGCACAGATCACAGGAGCACAAACCTTATTGACAGAAATGTCATGTTTGTGGGATGAGTAGGAGGGTAAGAGGCAAGAGTGCAACTGGCAATTTGTTCACTCATTGACTTATCAGAACTTCCAGTAAGCTCTCTGGGGCATGGACTGTGACTTATACATAAAGTGCATGTGAGGATAGGAGAACAAAAATCTGCCAGCTATCATAAGAAGTGTTTCCATTAAGAAGTCATATTTATATGGCATATTCTGCATCTACATCCATGAGTAGAGTTAGTGAGTGGTACTGAACTGGAATCACCGACACTCCTGGGGGTAGAGACAGTGCATCTCCTGGAACATCAGAAACAGAACTAACCTGCACTCTCAGATGTATACAGGCCACACACTTTCCAGATAGTACCAATATCACCTTATAATATCCCTCAGCTGCTTTGCTCACGTTTTTCAGATTGAAATATCCCCCACACACAGAGACCTGCTCTTTGATGGGGCCATTGAGAGACTTTGAATTCCCCATAACAGAGATGATTACTTCATCCCATCGAGAAGTGAAGTTGTTCCATTTTTCCACACTGAAAGACACTTTGGAGATATTGAGGGGGACATGCCCAGACGATCTTTCTGTTACCAGCAAGTCAGTATAATTAGAACAAACTTCACAGCCTGTTTAAAAAGAAAAAGAAAAGTGAAATTTAGTTTGGAGGACACTGTGAAGCTGGCATGGGGCAGATGGAGACCAACATTATTATTAATTAGTTTTATAAAGCTCTAGGTTCTAGAATATATTAAATCGAAGAATTCCATGTTAGGCACCCAACCTAGTGGCCTGACTTTGAGGCGCTGATCTCTCCTCTTTTAATTGATCTCAGTTGGAGATGCTGGATACTCATTACTTCTGACAGTCAGCCCTGTGCTGGCTGCTTCACTGTGGGAAGGGTGTGCGGGGACTGTGTTTGAGAGTGGTTGTTGGCATCATCAAGTACCAGTGGCCTCTGATTCCAGTGCCATCTCAGTGAGAAACCTGATTGACCCATGTAGGGCCTCTGCATTGCTGTGGGGGTGATCAGTATGTTAAGACAAGCCCATCTTAACCCCATCCCACCCAGGATACTTACAGCAGAGGAAAACAGATTAGATGCAAAAATTAAAGATACCTTGCTTCCTTGAGTCCCACCCCTTCCTCATGTTGAATTTAAAACTGCATCCTTACTGACCCTGCAGTGTTACAAAGGCCATCTAAAAATTAATAACTATCCAGGACACACCATACATTGAGCATCCCCTTAAAAAGCTCACTCCCAAACATTTATCCTAGGCTTGCTACAGCAAACAATACCTCCTGCCAGTCTTCTCTCTTTGCTTCTGGATATCTCATCTCCACAGGCATGTCCTAATCCTGACCTTTTATTCACACAGGCAAACGCACCTCCAGGGGAGTGAGTCACTACTACCATGTTCCCCCTCCCCAGCCTCCTGAATCCCTCCAGCAATTGCGGTCCCACCCTAATGGGTCTCTCACATCCAAGTCACTGAGCTGATGCTCCCTCCCTCTGCCACTTGGGCAAAGGTGATTGCATATAGAATAAGGTGCAGATGCTGAAGATTCTCTTCTGAGTCTGAAAGCCTCTCATCTCATAAGTCAACACCTCTGTCTCACAGGGAGATGGGCCCAGCCCCGCCTGAGACTCATCAGCTGTCTCCCTTCTCAGGCTGTGGAGCTAGAACTCAGGTAATAACCTGAGGGACAACGAGTCCTTATAAAGGCCAGCATGAGTTCAACTGAACTAGAGAACTGTAGAGCAGGTAGGCTCTGGAGCAAGGGAGAGAACCTGGCTATTAGGTGACTTCCAGCAGATGGCTTGGAAAGCGAGAACTTCAGGGAGTAAAATGGCTTCTTTGGGAGTCCCTGGAAGGGCCGGCTCCAGGCACCAGCCAAGCAAGCTTGTGCTTGGACCGGCAGATTCTAAGGGGCGGCTTTCGCCCAATCCTAGGGCGGCACAGCTGCCCTATTTATTTATTTTTTTGCTTTGCCTCTGGGTCCGGCCGCCCTGTGCCTTGGGATTTATTTATTTATTGCTTTACCTCCAGGTCTGGCCGCCCTGCACCCAGGGTTTTTTTTGCTTTGCCTCTGGGTCCAGCCGCCCTGGGCCAAGGGGTTTTGTTGTTGTTTTTGCTTTGCCTCTGGGTCCAGCCGCCCTGCACCCAGGGGTTTTGTTTTTGTTTTTGCTTTGCCTCCGGGTCCAGCCGCCCTGCACCCTGGGGTTTATTTATTTATTTATGTATTGTTTTGCCTTCAGGTCCAGCGGTCCTGCACCCAGGATTTTGGGTTTTTTTTTGCTTTGCCTCCAGGTCCAGCCACCTGGTGCCCAGGGGTTTGGGTTGTTTTTTTTTGCTTTGCCTCTGGGTCTGGCTGTCCTGTGCCCTTGTTTTTTTGGTTTTTTTTTTTTTGCTTGGGACGGAAAAAAAGTCAGAGCTGGCCCTGGTCCCTGGATCAAGGGAATGATCTGGAGGGGCTGAGGTGATGGAAAAGCCTGTCAAACTATACTCCATGTTGGGCAGAGGAACTACCTTATTTTAGTATTTTTGCCTAAATTTTCTGTTTCACCAATACATCGGCAGGTGCAGGTTGTCTCTGAGCCCATGGGTATACGTCCCGAACCCAACCAACACTGAAAATCCTATCCCTTCTACACAGATCTCTCATTCCCATGTGGGTGAGGCCCCTCACTGCACCCCACCTGGGTCGGCGGAACAGCCAAATTTCCTGGGGCGTGAGGAAGAGAAACATCTTCTATGGCTATCTCATATTCATACATAATTAAATGAATGCCTCCCCTCCCCTCCTTGTCCAAGAAATAAACATTTAAATAAACTGCTTCAGCCCAACAGGCAAATGGAGAACTGTTCAAAACAGACAGAATTGCTACAACCCCACCCCCCACCATTTAACGAGAAGATCTGTACAAAGGTACTACCTTGTGAAAAGCTAATAAATATCAGTATTAAAGGGGAGAGCGGGGGAAAGAAACTAGGGTCACTGCACGTTGGCATTATCTGTGCATGAGGTATTAAAAGGAGGGAAGAAGATAGTCTCTTACTTCTCCAGCTATGTCTACCTAGGGAGGTGTGATTACAGCTTGAGTAAACATATCTGTGCTACCATTGATTGCTAAACATAGCAATATAGTAGTGGCGGCACAGGCTAGCCATTCAAGTACAATCCTGCCCAACCCCCTGGGTAAGTACTCAGGCAGCTATCCCATGTCAGCCCCCATACCATTGTGGCTACACTATTATTTTTACCAAATCAACTTGATCAAAGTCATGGGCCTCTTCTGCTCATGCACCCGCCCTGGAGCTCGAGACCCCCTGTCCCTCCTGCAGCCAGAGCCATGAGCCCGGCCCCCACCCAGAGGAGCCCTATGTCCCCCCTGCCCTGTGGCCAGAGCAACCCTGGGCTAGCTGGAGCCCTGAGGCCCCTCCCAACCTGATCCCAGGCGTGCCAGAGCCCTGAACCCCCCTGCTACACACCTGCCTGGAGAAGCACCGGACTGGCTGGAGCCCAGGCCAGGCACAGTCGTGCCTCCCCCATCCAGACCCCTAGCTGCCCCACAGGAAAATTCAAAAGCTCTTCTCTTCTTCTCTCTTCCGGAAGAAGAATCTGAGCTTTCAACATGCGCCATGACGGTACCATCTCCTCAGCCATCCCAGAAACCTGCATGGCGCATAATAATAAGCAAAAATGTCTCCCACCAAACCCACAACCAGCGTCTGGCAGCAGCAGCAGCCGCACCAGAGAAGACTGAGTTTAGTCGCTGGCTTAGTATACCTACCGCCCATGATCAAAGCTAACTGAGGAACACTTAACGGGTGCTGCAGTCACGCCTCTCGATTACAATGTAGATGTAGCCCTGGAGGCTCTGGGGCATGTTACAGGGCTACATGGATGGTATGGGAATAGGGGCTCTTACCTTTGTTTGGGGAAGAGAGCACTGGAAGACCGTATAGGACAACGATTCTCAGCATGATTAAGAAAAAGGCCGCCATTATGGCGCAACAATAACGGATGTGACGTGAAGGTACGTCATTTCCTTTCCTTTCTGCCAGTGTCTACCACAGCAGTTGCTATCATAAATTCAGAAATTTGGAAGAGAAAACATCTCTAGCCCAACAATATCAACTCTAATGACCATGTCAACACTTTGTTTGGTCACAGTGAAAGCACCAGCCTCACTTTTTCCACATGCGAAAATGCTGAATGGAATCCCTGTGTTTCTTGCTGTCGTTTGTAAGAAGAAGAGAATGTAATAACAGTATCATAAGAGAAGTGATGTATAGCACATTTAGGTGCCCCTGATAAATTTAAGAGGAGGGGTAGAGACCTATACACATGGCTTAGAGAAGAATAGGGGAGTTTTGTATTCCGCCATACCAAATTTAAACCACAGTAACAAGAAGATCACATCTGTGGGGGACTCTAACAATGTAATTAAATTTATACAAAAGTGAGTAATGTCACAAGATCCCAAACATTCCCAACTCTTCATTTCAATCATGTCATTCCTTAGATGCCTCTTATCAGCAGGAAAACTACAAAAGGAGAAATATCCATTCAAGGAACAAACTCTGTTTTCAACATGGCTCCATGCTCAATTTAGCTCCATTTCACACTAACACTTTGAAGGGAAAACACTCCTATGCCAATATCCTTATGCACTCCAACTGCCTTTGAGGTGTAAACCCCACCTCATACTTAGCTGGGATAGCCTCAGAGTCCCCATTTCTCACTGTCACACCTTCAGGGAGGAGACACAGCAAATCCCTTGTACACTTCCATTGCCTCATACTCAGTAAAACAGCCTCTGAGTCCCCATCTTCCACAGTAGCACATTCTCATAGGAATTTACAAATATAGGAAATATCTGATCAGACTAGAGATCTGTCTGGTTCCCTATCTTGTCACCAACACTGGCCAGAAGTAGCTTCTTCAGAAGAAGATGCAACAAACCCCATAGTGGAAAAATATGAGTCGTTTATTTCTTAGGGGAAGTTTCTTTCAAATCTCTTACCTGACAAATACAGCTTGCTTATTCCATATGGGAAGGTTCTTTCTAATCCTGCTAATTAGAAATTGACTCTTGTGCCTTGAAGCAGGAGTATTTATGTCCCTCATATTTTTAATCCCATTGTATGTAAATGTACATGCTCACTATACACATAAATGTCTACCCCTTTTTTTATTTCTACAAAGCTTTTGACCCCAATGACTTCTGACTCCAGACACAGATTGCATATTTTTGCTAGTCTTAGGACTCTTCAGAACTCTGGGATGTAACCGTCTGGTCCCAGTGATTTATTGCTCTTTAATGTATTAACAGTTTGTTCCAACACCTCCTCTCATGACATTCCAATTTCTGACAGTAACTCAACTTGATTACTTGACAAGGGCAGGACTGGGGTAGAAGATATGGCCCCAAGATCCTCTGAAGTGAAGATGGATGCAAAGAAATCACTTACTTTCCTTACAATATCCTTACCCTCCCTTATTTCTCCATTGACTCCCTAGTAGTCCAGCTGAGTCACCAGTTCTCTTGCAGATCTATAAACCTAAAGAATTACACATTTCTTTTTATGTCATTGGCTATTTACTCTTCAAATGTTCTTTTAGCCCTCCTAATTTCCAGTTTACTTTTTTTTTACTGAAGATTATGTTCCTTTCCCTTGGCTCCAGTAGGAGTGGAATTCTGCTTTCTGAAGGCTCTCTCTTCCACTTGAATCAGGGGTCTCAAAGTCCCAGCTGAGTATAAGAATTTTAATTTTCTTACTCTTGACTTCTTGCACTTTTGACGTACACATTTCTTGAAATCTCTTCTTCCATAGTTTATCTAGTTTTTAATAAGATTCCTCTCCTGATGATACTGAGCTTAATTATATAGTTGCAAATAATACTTAATCACTCAACTACTGTCACTTGAATTAACTGAGGTGTGTTACTTAGAACTAAGTCAAGAACAGCCTCCTCTCTTGGGTGCTTTAGAACTGGCTGCTCAGAAAAAAGTAGTCATTCAAGGTAGCCAAAAATTGCTTCACTAAACACGTCCTATTGTTCTCCATCTGTTACAGTGACTTACACAGTAATTGGTTTTCTCTCCATGCCCCTGTGATCTCTACCACCCAGAATCAGTCAGACAACAATTCCTTTTCCAGTGTCCTAATGGAAAATCATCTGTAACCTTTTTCCTCTTCCCTCCTAGAATAAGAACACTGGGCTGTCCCTCCTCAAACAACCTTCTATAATTCTGCTTACCTGCTTGGCAGGACTGGGGTGAGCCAGAAGACTCCCAGCTTCATAAGGCTGATAACTGTTCATCTTCCTTGGAACTCTGACTTCCCCAGCCAGTATGACAAGCTAATACCAACCCTAAATTAAGAGGAAGAGAAATAGGGATGTTAGTCATTACAAAATGACCCTGAATCAGCAGACAATGAGGAAGCAGAATATGGGGTGGGAGAGGGGAAGAATAACACTGAGAGAACAGAATCTTTGGGTGCCTCTTTGGATCTATATGCAGGCCAAGAAAACCTTCCTTTCAGACTCCTTTGAAGCTGCCAAATCCCAAGGATCTGAGCAGGGTGGTAACCCACGTCCTCAATCCTGAACAGGTCTCTGTGTATAACTGATTTTTTGATTCAGTGGCTGAACTGAACAACTGAGAGAAAAAGTGGTATGGATCAACCTGATTTTTTTCTCAACTGACATAGCATTTTGAGTTGGATGAAATGGTTTGGCTGACCCACACCAAAACATATTGTTTCAATGTTGGGTATTTTTACCAAAGCAATGGAGATAAGGGGCTAAACGTAGGTACCATTCACTGTAGTGTGTATGCCCATCTCCATCAATAGCCCAGTGGATAAACACTCACTCAGGCCAAGGGAGATCAGGGGCTTGGCTACACTGGAGAGTTGCAGCACTGGTGGTGGGTTTACAGAGCTGCAACTTAGTAACTGTCCACACCTGCAAGGCCCATCCAGCGCTGCAACTCCCTGGCTGCAGCGCTGGCTGTACACCTAGTCTGCTTGGGGTGTAACGATTGCAGCGCTGGTGATGCAGGGCTGCTCATCAAGTGTGACCACCAAAAGCGCTGTTATTGGCCTCCAGGGTATTAGGAGGTATCCCAGAATGCCTGCTCACAACAAACTGGAAGAATGGCTGAACTCCAAGCTCTCCGAGCTCCCCAGAGCTACTTATCTAAAAAACAAACACAGCTGCTCTTTGCTCCAGCGAGTGACGAACGGAGGCAGGGGAATTGCTTTGAAATGTTCACAGCTGTTTGCTTGAGAAGAGAGGGGAGTCCATGTTGAGCAGCTGCTTATGTGGTCTGAAGGCTATTTAGGAGTGCATAATTTGCATATAGTGAATAAGAGATGGGTGGGGGAAGGGGTCAAAACTTTTAAAATGATTGAAGGTTGGTGCTGTGTATCTTCCAGTCCTTAGAACTTGCAAGGCAGGGAGCTGAGAACAGTGTCAGCTCCAAAAATCCACTCTCTCTGTCTCCCCCACGCTCCCTGTCACACTCCACCCCATCCCCATTTTGAAAAGCACGTTGCAGCCACTTGAATGCTGGGATAGCTGCCCACAATGCACCACTCCCAACAGCGCTGCAAATGCTGCAAATGTGGCCACACTGCAGCGCTGGTAGCTGTCAATGTGGCCACACTGCTGCACTTTCCCTACAGAGCTGTACGAAGACAGCTGTAACTCCCAGCGCTGTACAGCTGCAAGTGTAGCCAAACCCTCACTCTGTAGGTTAGGAATGCTCCTGGATTCCTCCCAGAGGCTGAACCCTCAAAGCAACATCTAATACTTTCTACCATCTCCAACTGGCTAGGAGGCTTTGTCCTACCCTGGCAGACAATGATCTGGTTTCAGTCATATCCCATCTGGACTACAGCAATAATCATACTTGGGACAAAGCCCTCAGCCCTTAGGAATTGCCAGCTAATACAGAATGCTGCAGTTTCTGCTCAGCAGCACAGACTACCATGAACACATCAGACCTGCACTGTGCTCTCCGCACCTGCATCCCACAGAATAGAAAATCAAGTTCCAGGTCTTGGTTCTTATCTTCAAGGCACTCCATGGCCTGGGCCCAGGATATCATAAAGAGCTGAAAACTCCAGGATCCTTACTGGTATACATTGGTGGGGGTGCCTTCTCATATACTACTGTCCCTAAAGGTAAGAAACCTCACCCCATTCCCTGCCTATAGCTAGAGACTGAATTAGTGGGGAGAACAAGAGACGCAGGTGACCCTGGTAGGGAGGACATGAGTTTGGAAGCAAGAAGGGGTGAATGTGGAACTGGTAGAGAGAGGGACCTGGTAGAAGAGGTGGGAAAAGGGAAAATGCAAGTGGAGTAAGGATATCTGGTAGGGTAATCTCCTGGCCAGGCTCTCTTGAGCTGTGGGGCTAGGCCTCACTGCCGGGACAGAGGTGGTATCTGGGGAAGTCCTAAAGTTCTTGCCTTACTCTTTTGTTTACAGTCTTGAAACTGGGAAAATGCAAATGTCTGTCTGGGTTTTTCTCTGAGATTCCTGTACATTTGCTCCAGCACCCACTAAAATCTCTCTCCGGCAACCAGCAGGGCTGCAGTGACTGAGCAGGGATTTCTCCTGCAGTGTCTCTTTTCAGCCTCCTGTCAAGAGCTGCAGTAGGGTTGGCACCTAGGCTAGTTAGATTGTGTTGCCTCCTCTCTTCTTGAGGCCCCCTTGCTGGTGTCCAGCTAGCATGGAACCATTGTGGGGAAGAGAGTAGGGAGGGGGAGGAGGCAGCAGCACCCAGCAACATCAGGGTCCTGCCAGCAGTGAGGAGAAGGGGCTCTAATGGGGAGACAAGAGCTCAAGGAGAAGAATGGGCTTCCTCTTTGATTTGCGTCCATCAGCTCAACAGCAATGATAGGGCTGAACGAAGTCTCTCCATCACTTTCTGTACAGCTTCATGGCTTCATTCACCTTCAAACCTTTTGTTCTGCCACTCTTCACTGTGTCTATCCAGTGCATCCTCACTCTTCCTCTAGTTCTCGGGGAGAGACTGGAGGCTCGTGTGCTACTGAGGGAATGAAGCTGGGGCAGAGTAGGCCAAGGGGAGGGATAGACGGGACTAGCTAGGAATGGGATAAGCTGGGTAACAGGAGGCTCATGGAGGTAATGGGAAGCAGAGACAGAGTAAATGAGGTTGATCCAGAATCTCTCCTCAGTTCACCAAGGCTGCAGGTGTAACAGTGACAGAGTCTGGTTATCAACCGTGGGATTGAACCTGGGGCCTCTGGAGCTTAGCATATGAGCCTCTACCACATGAGCTAAAAGCCAGCTGCTTCTTAGCTAAGACTACAAGGAGTCCAGTGGCACCTCAAAAACTAGCAGATTTATTTGGGCATAGTCTTTAAGGTGCCATCGGACTGGTCGTTTCTGTGGATACAGATTAACATGGCTATCCCTCTAACACTTAGCTAAGGCTGCAGTGCAGACTCATTTGAGCTCTAAGTGGCCTTAGGGCCACTAGACGGGACAGAACACCACACCCTCAAGGTGTGTGGGTTACATAGGCACTGTTCCTCATCCTTCCCCTACCCTGATGCTGTCTAATGCCCTACTCCCCACTGGCTGCCCCCAACACAGGCCATTTTGCTCTCTTGTCCCAATGCTTGGGGACTCTCTCAGGGGTGAATCAGTGACTGTTCTTCACTGAGGAGATATGTCATCTGTTGAGAGGCACATTTGACTGCTAAGGGGCTATGTGTGTGGGAGGGAAAGAAATGAATGCCTTGTACTTTTCACTTTGGCATTTTGGCAGCAGATAAGTAGCAGTGAGTGAAACCAGTTGGGCAGAACAGCATTTGGATTCTCCAATATCTCAGTAATAGACACATGTGAGCATTATCCCTAGTGCATGGGATGCTGGAGGTTGAACTCACATGCATTGTGTTGAGTGTGATAGTAAAAAGTTTGAGGACTACTGTTACAGCAGCTTTTTAACCTCATTTTTCTCCTTACTTGGGCTTCAGTTTGTTTTGGAGTTTGTTCTGTTTTCACATCTGCCTCTTTCAACAGCTTGCTTTTAAATTTTAACTAACTACTTCAGCTTTACAGAAAAGAAAAGAGGAACCAATACCACAAAGAGAACATTGCAAGTCATGTTTTATTTCTCTCTTCCTTGTGGATCTGGGCTCTCAAAGGTTCAACGCAGCCCCCTAAAAATCGTGTCAGGTTCAGCAACCCTGTAAGTAATGAGCTAATTAATGTCTAGGGACAGATGGGTTAATTGTATGTGGTTACAACAATATAATAGCAAAATGTATAATTGTATCCCTCACCTCCCGCCTTTTGTCTGCTTCTTGTTGGGTTATCGAGAAATGAACTGGTGGGACTGGGTAGTTGCAGTGATCAGCAGTGCAGTGTGTTCAGCGTAACCATGCTCTTTTGGGTGCTGACCCAGCAGTCACCTAGCATTACACTGCACGATTACAATGTCCTCTGGGTACATGTCCCATAGTTCCATGCACAGGCTTTATAACCATCGAAGACAGGAGGAGAACCGGTAAAAATTCAAACGTGGGGAAACCATTTCAGTGAATGATAAAGTAGCCATGGAAGGATTTCCTGCTAAACCTACCAACCGGATTGTTGTACTAATCCTGGTCCATTCCCTGCAATTTCCACATCTAGTTTTGTTGGCCTCACTTGCAGGGTTAGCGCGACCATCTCAGTGTAAGATCTTTGGCGTAGGAATTGGGGTACACAATTAATAGAAGTAATACAGTAGCACCTAGAAGGCCCAGCTGAGATCAGGGTTCCATTGTGCCGGGTGCTGCACAGACACACAGAGAGAGACAGGCCCTGCCTAGCGGACCACCTTCTATAATTAGACTAGACAGACAAAGGGGAAAAAGAGGCACAGAGACTTGACCAAGTTCACAAGCAGGGACCTAACCCAGGTCCCCTGGCTTTTACCCTACCCAGTATGCCATGGCACGCCAGAGGGATAGACTGCTATTTCAGGCCAGGCCAGCCAACAGTTCTTAACTTTCCCCCCCCCCCCAATTACTGTCAAGAGAACCAGCAGACAATACAATTAAGCAGCCCACTGTTTAATCCCTCCTTGTCTGTCCGGGTAGGAGCGTAGGTGTTATCACACTGGATCAGAGCATGGGTCCATCTTGTACAGTCTCCTGTCTCTGATAGGGACCGATGCCAGATGCAGTCGAAGGTGGTATAAAAAACTCATAGCTATAGCAACCAGTCTGGATGCTGAGATCTCTGACACTTACCCAGCTCCCTGACCAGTCTCCTTTACTGGTCTCTGTGGCGCTATTCTGAACAGCCGCCACAATAATTTTATACCATTGAAAGCGCTGTCGGAAAAACACTTGTTCACTCCCTCCTGGAGCTATTGAAAAAAAATGTTGCAGCCATGTCAGAAAATGTGGATGAGTTTTTCATGAGTGTTTATGAAAGGGAACTAAAAAGGGCCAAACTGGAGTTTGAAAAGCAAAGAGCTAATGGTGTCAAATCAACAAGATGCTTTAAATAGAGCAGAAGCAGGAACAATCTCTGCAAGGGCCTGGTCCACACTACACAGTTAAATCGACTTAAACAGCGTTAAATCGATTTAACTCTGTACCCGTCCACACTACAAGGCACTTTAAATCGATTTTAAGGGCTCTTAAAATCGATTTCTGTACTCCTCCTCAACGAGAGGAGTAACCCTAAAATCGATATTACTATATCGATTTAGGGTTAGTGTAGACGGAAATCGAAGTTATTGGTCTCATTCCTTTAATGTAGCTATCCGAGAGTGCACCGCTCCGGAAATCGATGGTAGCCTAGGACCATGGACGCACACCACCGAATTAATGTGCCCTAGTGTGGACGCATAAAATCGATTTTATAATATCGGTTTTATAAAACCGGTTTTAGTAATTTTGATTTTATGCTGTAGTGTAGACGTAGCCAAGAATAAGTTAGTCTGCTGGATAACTGTGATTTTAAGGAAGATAAGGACATTTCTGAGAAGCTAAATATCTTTCTTTGCATCAGTCTTCACTACAAAGGGCATGGGGTGGATTCCTACTCTAGCTCTGCTCTTTGCTGATTGATAATAATGTTGAGTTCCGATCGGAGCCTGATGTGAAAGCTGGCTGACCCCCCTTAATAGATTACAAGCGGCCAGTAGGTGCAGGGGGAGTGAGTACTGCTCATGGACACAGTAGCCTGAATTTTTGCACTCTCTCTTTTCTTCTGCCTCAAAGCAGGAAGATCCTGCTCCAAACCAGTTAGTACTACTCAGATAACGGGAGCATGATATTTTACACTTACCAATCAAGTATTAACACGGAAGGGTCTTTGTCTGAATGTGTATAAAAGGTTTACGAAATTTGTGTAAGACAGAGTCTTTTGTACCAAGGTACAGGCTCTCCTTTTTCTGCAGAATAAAGCATTTTTCCTTATCCCTGTCAGGCTGTTAATTGGCTCTTAGCTAGGCAGACCCGATATTTCGGTAACACTGAGAAACAAGAAGAGGAAACCGATCATTTAAAAAATGTCATAAAATCACTCAGCTGTGGTTGAGATTGTTAACCCCTTTTCTTTTTAAATGGCATTTTTCTGGTTTGAACCAAAGCCCTCCATCTGACTCTGCTGACCTACTGAAATCAGGACTGAAAGAAAGAGATTTTGCAGAACAACTAACAGGCAAAACATGTTTTGTCTTCAAGTTTCTGATCACTTTTTTTTAAACTGCAGGAGTTTGGACAATAAAATCAAAATGTTTTTGCAAAAAATTCCATATTTGAAATGGGGCAGAAAAGGCCATTTTCTCCCAAGGAAAACCTGTTTTTGCTGGGACAGTTTCCAATAACCTTTGGTTGTGCCCTCACTGAAACCTAAAGGGCAAACACCTTACTGAGTGGACAGTGTAGGTTGGTTTATAGAGCAGTACCTTGGCTCCGATGCTGAGATGGCTGTGTTGAGTTTATCCTCTTCGTCATGATAGCGTAACCATCTTCATCCTCCATCTTCTGATGCCTGTGTCGGGTTTGGTTTCCACAAGCCTACAGAGGAAGTACTGGCTCCTCCCCAAGAATCAGGTGTGAAACCACAACATGCAGAAATGCTGGTGCCTGATGGATCCAGGCATGACAGTGGAGCCAGAGGCTAAGGAGGTATGTGCAGGTGTCACATGGCTGTATTCCCGACCTCGGGGGCCAGATGTTCTTTGGGAATAAGGCAGCGTAGCTCTGCTGGATTCAGTAGAGCTGTATACCGATTGACACGTGCTGGGGGTCTACCCCATTGCTTCCACAGAGCTACAGTCAATTCACCCCAGCCAAGAATCTCATCACATGGACTCCAGTGGAGCTATGGCCCATTGACCCCTGCTGGGGATCTGGGCCCATTGACGCCAATTGAGTGACAGCCGATTAACACCTGCTGGGAATCTGGGCACACTGACACCAATTGAGTGACTGCTGATTGACACCTGCTGGGGATCTGGGCACATTGACTCCACTGGAGCTATTGATGATTGACACCAGTTGAGTGACAGCCGATTGACACCAGCTTGAGATCTGCCCCATTGATGCCAGTAGAGTTATGGGTGATTTATACCAGGTGGGGATCAGGTTCAGAGCAGTTTATGGGGAGGAGACATTGATAAGAACTAGCTGATAAGAACGGTCATACTGGCTCAACCCAATGGTCCATCTAGCCCAGTATCCCGTCTCTGACAGTGGTCACTGTCAGATACTTCAGGGGGAGTGAATATAACAGGGCAGTTTATTGAGTGATCCATCTCCTGTCATCCTGTCCCTGCTTCTGGCAGTCAGAGGCTAGGGACACCCAGACCACGGGGTTACATCCTTGACCATCTTGGCTAACGGCCATTGATGGAGCCAGAGGTGACAGTGGGCTGGTGCAGCACTCCGGTATGAGCCAGCACATGGCCTGCACGCACACAGCCGACTTATGGCTCCCTACTGTTGGCAGCATTGTCAGAACCTACTGGCAGAGTACCGATGGAGGGAGGAGAAAAAGGGGCAGCTGCCCCAGACCCCAGCTTTGGGGGCCCCTGTGGAGCCCAGGGCAGCCCGGGGGGCTAGTGGGGGACCTGCTTCCAGCTGGGAGCAGGGGTCGAGCCCACCCCTGCACTAACTAACGGCAGTAGGAAGCGGAGCAACCCAACCCCAGTCGCTTCCCCACCGTGGCACTCACCGGCAGTGGCAGGAAGTGGAATGTCGCAGCTGGGAGGCGGCAGAGCAGAGGGGTCTGGGTCCGGGTCTCTCTGCTTGCTCCCCCGTCCCCCCATCAGTGGTAAGGCTGCTGGGCCCCGTGTAAGGTGCACTGGTAAGTCTTGGTGTCTACTTTCACTCCTAGTTTAATTCAATTTTGAACCCTGTTATACTTCCGGCCTCCACCACTTCCCTGGCAATGAGTTGCACAGGTTGACTGTGCATTGGGTGAATTACTTCCTTTTGTTTTAAGCCTGCTGTCTAGTCACTTCACCAGGTGACCTCTAGTTCTTGTGTTATGTGAAAGGGGTAAATAACGCTTCCTCAGTCACTTCTCCAGCCCAGTCAAGATTTTATAGACCTCTATCATCTCTCCCCGCCCCCCCACCCCAGGTTTTTTACCCTCTGCTCACACTTCAGGTGTTTCACACTCATCAGTTTGATCATATCTGCATTAGCACCCACTGCTGCCAACCACAGGGCAGCTGCGATGAAGCTGGCTTCCTGTGGGTCAGCCTTTGCTGATGTGTGGGAAGCCCGTTTTCCATTTGCTCACCTTCGAGCCAGCGCTGATTGGCTGGTATTCTCCTGTTGGTTCACTTTGGGCACAACCCATCCTTCCTGTGTAAACAGCCATCCGGGGGAAGAGGACAACACTGCAGCTTCCTGCCTGGAGTGGGGCCCAGCTCATCTATCTGCAGTGGAGTTTGCTTCCTTGCTTGGGAGGCTTGAACACTTGGATCCAGAGAGATGTGCCAATGTCAGCCGATCGTCCAGTGGCCATGCACAGAAGCCGCATGTCTACCAGTCCCAGGGCAGTCTGTCTCTCCTCTCCCCACCAGCTTCCTGGTAGCCCAGCTCCCCCAGACAAGGGTGTAATAGAAACACACGACTGATCTGAGACCATCTCCATCCCTCTCCGCCCCATGACCCCACTGAGGACAACAGCCTGGTGCAAAGGATGAGCACATCAACTGAGCTAATTAATTGGTTGATAGACTTATACTAGGGGTTATTTGAATCCCTGCAGTGTGCCAAGTTTGATGCTGATTTCCTAGCCTCTGGGGACTGTGCACGGGGACAGATGGGGTTGGAAGGGGATAATGAAGACCCAATCAGTCCAAACTGAGACAGCCATAGGGAGATGCTTTAAAAGGAAGAGCCCTGCTCACCTGCAGGCAGAGAGGGAAGATCTGAGACTGAACTCACTTTCCCAGGGATGAGGTTAAGTTTCTGTTGCTTTGTGCTGGCTTTAGGCATGGAGTGCCCAGAACCGCACAGGAGGGTGGGTGCAGAAGCCCAGGGACTCACAAGGGAGTGCTCTGGTAAGGACGTGCTATAACACAAACCGAATTTGGTCCTGGCATGTGCGAGCGAGACTCCCTATGGTGGGAATGCCAGCAGAGCATGCTCGTGCTAGGACAGCCTCGAGCTTCTAGCGCTGGGGATGGGGGCATGAATTAAATGCAAGTCACTTTACACCCTGGTGGTAGGATTTGCTTTATAATAGCAGCCAGAGAAGACTCAGCTTCACCCTCACTTAACCAACCAAAAGCAGGTAGTACGGACACCTAGTGGCCAAGAGCCATTTGTAGACATGCTGCTCAATAGCCATGAAAGTTATTTGGCTATAGGACACTGGAATATTGTACTAGCTTTGCCGGGCCAGTGTCCTATTGCCAAATAAAAGAAAGGGGGCAGGAGGCTGACTGAACCTAGGGGAGAGGTTTGCATTGGAGACTCCAGAGACCTAGAGCCAATGCTCACTCCACAGACGGTTGGAGCTTCTCAAGAATCCAGGAAGATTCACAATAGGTTAAAAAAAATATTCAGACAGATGTGATTTTATTATTGTGTTTATTACAGTCGCATCAAGTCTTCAGCAGAGATCAGTGCCCCCCTGTGCAAAGATAAATGAGACACTCCCTCTGCTTTATAGTTTATAGTCTAAATAGAAATCTGGGCACAGAGATAAATACAATAGTAAAAACATTAAAAAAAACAAACAATCACATTTACTTATGATCAAGGCTACGATTTTGGCACAGGTATTTTTATGAAAACTCCTGTGACAGGACACAGGAAATAATAAATCACTGATGCCCAAACCCTGCTGCCTGGGGTTGAATTACTGGCATTTTCAAGAAGCCATGGAAGGCTCATTTTTTTAAAAAAAGAATCAGTGTCTGAACTCCATCACAGATTCGTAGCCTTTCTTATGATTATTAATATTACGAGGGAGCCTCCAGTCAGGGCCCCATAGTGACCGATCACACACATACACACACACGAGGTGCCTGCACCTCGGCCATTCAACGTTATTAAAGTGCTGCCTCTTGGCTGTGTTGGGGCAGCCAGCTCAGTTCCCAGGGCTGTACCACCTCTTCGTTCAGTCGGATCTCCTCACCAGCCTCTCCATCTTGGGTTCCAGCCTCGTGCAGATGTGAGACATGGGCCAGCATGCAAACAGGTGTCTGTCGAGTCTGAGATCCCTTCCTTTTCACAACCACGATGGGTTTCTGATCCTTCTCGCCCATGTCTCCAGCAGACATAAAGTGTAGCAGCAGTAAACAAAGCAGCGATGAACCCCAACGATATCCACATGCCATAGCGGCCTCTTGGCTCTGGACAGAAAACCAAGGAGAAGAGTCAGTTGAGACACAGCTGGATTAAGAGAAGATGGGTTGCCCAGTGGTTAGAGCCCTCGCCTAGGACTTGGGAGACCAGGGTTCAATTCTCTGCTCTTCTATTAAGTCTCTCTCTGGGCCTCAATTCCCCTGTCTCCAGTGTGGATAATAGCACTGCCCTATCGCAGGGGATGTTGTGAGGCTGAATCCAAGGTGCGCAGATACTAACATGACGGGGGCCAGATAAGTACTTTAGAATGAGCCTTACTGAGAACAAGCTGGCCTCTGCCACAAAGATCTGTGTTTGTACAGCACCTAACACTCTGGGGTCCTGGCTATTAACCCAAGGCAAATAATACATGGTAATCAGACTAGAGTGAGAGTAATCCTGTGTTGCCGCCTCTCATGAGGTTTGGTGCTTTCCTTGAAGCCCCAGCTCCTAGAGTCCTGTGATTAGAGACTCTCTGCTTTCACTTGGGTTCTCTCAGGGAAGGTTTCTAGCCCTCATGGCTGTGGGGAGAGTTTGAGAGAACAGCCCCTAGAGGTAGGTGCAAAGGGGGGGGGATAGAGGCTGAGCATCTAGCTAGCTCCCTTTTGAGCCCAGTAAGGCTCATTGAGCAAGGAGTTCCAGAGGTTAATAGTGCATTATGTGAAAAAAAATACTTTCTTGTGTTTGTTTTAAACCTGCTACCTATTAATTTCATTTGGCAGCCCCTTGGCCTTGTATTATGGGAAGAAATAAATAACACTACCTTATTTACTTTCTCTACACCACTCATGGTTTTATAGACCTCTATCATATCCCCCCTTAGTCACCGCTTTTCCAAGTGGAAAAGTCCCAGTCTTATTAATCTCTCCTCATACAGAAGCCATTCTATACTCTACTTTTGTTGCCCTATTCTGAACCTTTTGTTGTTCCAATATATCTTTTTGAGATGAGGCGACCACATCTGCATGCGGTATTCGAGGTGTGGGCATACCATGGATTTATAGAGAGGCAATATGATACTGTCTTATTATCTATCCCTTTCTTGATGATTCAACATTGTTTGCTTTTTTTGACTGCCGCTGCACGTTGAGCGGATGATTTCAGAGAACTATCCACGATGACTCCAAGATCTTTCTTGAGTGGTAACAGCTAATTTAGACCCCATCATTGTATCTGTATAGTTAGGATTATGTTTTCCAGTGTGCATGACTTTGCATTTATCAACATTTAAAAGTTCATCTGCCATTTTGTTGCCCAGTCACCCAGTTTTGTGGGATCCTTTTGTAGCATTTTGCAGTCTGCCGGGGACTTAACTATCTTGAGTAGTTTTGTATCATCTGTAAATTTTGCAACCTCACTGGTTTACCCCTTTTTCACAGGGCTCTAATTATCTGAAAGCCCCCGGGTGATCGCTGGAATCAAGACACAAACACCCCAAGTTCTGGGTAAAAAATGATCAGGCACTAAACCAGTTCTGCACAACCCTGCTGGGAAGTGCTCCTGTAAAAGAGATTCAGGTCATTAACACTTACCCCCCAAGAGAGAGATGTTGGAAAGCATCCCTCGGCTACTTCCCTCTCCAGTTGGGCTGGCAGCCCCCTCTCTGGCAGTGGGAGTCTCCAATAGAGATGGTGGGAATGAGATAGGACCTGTTGGCAAACAGTAGGGCATAGATTTCAAGGCAAGGAGACACCATTAAGTCAGCTGATCTGATCTCCTGTTCGCTGGCCTGGGTTATACCTCACCCAGGGATTCCTGCATCCGGCCCATATCTGGTGGTGGAGCTAGAGCATTTTTTTTCCTGAAAGTCGTCCAGTCTTGATTTAAAGACTCCACAGTGATGGGAAGCTGTGATCCACAGCATCTTGCAGGAAGCAGTAATGTAATATCTAGGCTCTGATCTAGCCCCCCTGCCCATCACTGTAGTATTGTGCACCTCATAGTCCTTTTAAAGCATTTATGCTCTCAACATCCCCCCATGGTGGGGAAGCACTGTTATCCCCTGTACCAGGGCGGTTTGCTCTTGGGCTGTAGAGCTTAGGGCTAAGCCAGCCCTGATCACGGGAATTGTCCCATCCAAAGGGAATCCAGAGATTCCAATATAAAAGGCAGGAGGGAGTTGGTTGAAAGAAAGTTGAGCCTGGCAGCAAGCTAGGGACATCGAAGAATCAGGAGATTTATTGAGCTGAAATGGATACAATACTTGGTGTGCTTTGGAACTGCTGAATTCTGCAGTTGGACAAACTCCATTGCCAGCCTGGAGAAGTGCGGTTCAACAATTTTGGGTGGAAGGATAGCTCAGTGGTTTGAACACTGGCCTGCTAAACCCAGGGTTGCGAGTTCAATCTTTGAGGGGGGCATTTAGGGATCTGGGGCAAAAATCTGTCTGGGGATTGGTCCTGCTTTGAGCAGAGGGTTGGACTAGATGATGACCTTCTGAGGTCCCTTCCAACCCTGATATTCTATGAAAGTGACTGGAACCTGTGTGAGTTCTTAAAGGGGCCCTGATGAAGGAACAGAGGCCATGATACTACACACACCCCGCCAGATTTGTAAAGATATTTAAGCATTGCTGAGCACAGGGTCACAATGCCTAACTGAGTTAGGAGCCTAAATCTCTTTTCACAAGGGATTTAGGCACTTAGGAGAAAAGATTCATTTGACAGAATCTCAGCTCCCATATGTTGAAATCCCTTTTGGAAGAGAGTTAGGCTCCTAAATCAGTGTCACAGTCCCTAACTGTGCATAGCAACGCCTAAATATCTTTACACATCTGGGGCTAAGTGACTTAGCCAAGGTCACACAGTCTGTGGCAGAGCTGGAATTGACCCAGTGTCCCCTGAGGTGGCAGACCAAGCACAAGGCCTCCTTTCTCCCTAAACATGGGAGGAGAAACAGAGGCCCAGAGGGAGTCAAACAACACAGCACATATTCAGCACTTCTCATCCATAGATGTCCAAGTGCTTTACAGAGGCAGTCAATATCATCTTCCCCATTTTACAGATAGGGAAACTGAGGCACAGGGGGCAACTTGCCCAAGGTCACCCAGCAAATCAGGGACAGAGCTCTGAATGAAAGCCAGGTCTTTGAAGTCCCAATCCAACACCTTACCCACCTGACCCATCTGCCTCCAAGAAAGCAATCCCAACTGTCTACAGGGATCTCAGGGACAGAGAGGCCAGAAGAACTATGCAGCTCTGAACGGCATCCACTTCCGCACTTCGGATGGAGAGGGAAGAGGCTGTGCGTGAGACTGAACCAAGTCCCACTGGCAGGGTCACCCAGAAGATTCAGGGGGCCTGGGGCAAAGTGGGGGAGTTGCGGTGCTTGTACTCACCTGGCGGCGATCCAGATCTTCGGCAACATTTCAGCAGAGGGAGGCCTCCTTCAGTGGCTCTGTGTCTTCAGCAGCACTGAAGGGGCTCCCACCACCAAAATGCCGGCCGAAGACCCAGATCACCACCAGGCCAGGGGCAAATTGCCCCACTTGCCCTCCTCTCCCTCTGGGCAGCTCTGCCCACTGGCCATAAACCTCGAGGCAAGTCACCTGGAAAACTTACCAGGCACTGTCAGATTGATACGAGCCATGCAGGTTCCATGAAGGTCACCAGTGACTTGGTATTCTCCTGTCATCCATTCACTTGCATTCTTCACAGTAAAGAGGAGTCGGTCTGACAGAGAGATCCGTCCCCGGTATGTGCTGTTGTACTAGTTCCGCTTTCCTTTATCAGTTAGCACCAGGATGGGGTGACAAGCAGAGTCGGAGGCAGCGGCCATAATGTTGGTTTGCATCTTATACAAGGTAGATATATTCTTAGGTATGTTAATTTCAACATGCCCAGAGGAGCCTTCAGGCACAGACAGGTTATAGAGGCGACAGGCTCCAGGCCCTAGAAGGAAAAAGTGTATGAGTGACAAGTGGATTGTAAACTGCTCTTGTGGAAGACAATGATTTCATCTGGAGAGGAAGCAGGCATGCTGCAGGTCCCAGGTCAGGAGCAGAGCTAAAGCTCAAGGCATGGATGGCAGAAGGCTGCAGGTCAGGACTATGGGGCACTGGCAGAGCTATGGACAAGGGCAGCAGAATCTTCCCAAAAGTGGGGGGGGAGGCCAGGGGCCTCCACCCCCTCTGTGGCCCTGCCCCCTCTTACCCTAGAGGCCCCACCCCTGACCAAGCCAGAGTGGGGCTGGAGAGCCCAGGCCCCTCCATCTGCCTGGGGCTCCCCCCCGAAGAGCAGCCTCTGGCCCATTTCTTCACCCCCCAGACCCTCTGCCCAAGTCGAGGAGTGTCCACAGCTCCCCACAGCTGCCTGCGTGATTGTTACCCCCACCTGGCTCCAGCAGGGGGGCAGGGCCTCGTAGCCACAGCCCAGCCATGGCAAGAGCCACGCAGGCACCTGCAGGAAGCCACTCTGCCTGCCTTGGTCCAGGGGGCGTGGGGGGTGGTGTCCAGCAGGCAGGGACATGGGCCAGGGGTTGTTCTTGCCTCCACCCCCAGGCAGGTGGAGGGTCCATGGCTCCTCACAGCTGCCCAGGCTCCCCAGTCAGACTCCAGCTGCCAGCCTGGTAGGGGGGATGGGGGCGTAAGAGGAAGGGCAGGAGCCAGCCACTGCCCCTCCCTCGCCCCCTCCCCGGCTGGGGGTGGGGCAGGAATAGTTGTGGATATCAACAGAGCTCAGGGGCGGGGGAAGCCCAGGACCTGAAGGAAGAGGTGGGGACTGAAGGTCAGGACAGAGGAGCATCCACAGAGCAGGAGGTGTCTGGGGAGACTTTGGCAAACCAGCAAAGTGTCTGAAACCACTATGGCTTATTGTTAAAGACAGCCTAGTCAGCCAGCTGTTAAAAGCAAGTCTCAGCTTGACCAAGGCAGGAGGGGAGGGGGGTTTAGGGTGCCACCAAAAGGGCAGCTTGACCCCACGTCCTTCCTGATAAGACTTGGGTTGAAGTTGCTGATACATGCATTTTGAGAGAGTAGGATATGCCCCAGGAATGTCTATTGAGGTCTCAAGGCTGCAAATTCTGGAAAAATCACACCTGGTTAATCAATAATCAGAAGGAACCTCTTGCTTGAAACTGCTTACTTAACAAGGTTTCTTTAATTACTAATGTATAAATAAGGGGAAAAAGCTTGAGACAGGTGGGACTCATTTCGGGACTGACCTCTCCCTCTGGATGCATCTTGTGTTCCCCAGCAGCAGACGGGCTGCCGCTGTATCACTCAAAAGCCACACTCAGCTTCAGTAATTATCAAGGGTTGGGGGTGTTTTACTAACTTGTTGCGAATGTGTGTAAATGCTTGAGACTAAGTAAAGTTTAGCTTTAAGTGAAAGCACTCGTGTTGTCCTGTTTGTACCAGCCATATATTGGTCAGACGGCTGTGTCTCCCCGATTTATTTCCTGACACCTCCTCACACAGAGTAAAGTTGCCAAGAGCTTTGAGTTGAAAGAACCCCAGGTAACAGATGGTGGGAAGCCAGAGGCTGGAATAGCAGCGGGAACATGGGTCAGGATTAAGGTGAATTGGCAGAGCTAGGTGGGGTGATCCCAGTGGGGCCTGGGATCGAGGGGCACTGGTGAATGTAGGTGGGAAGCCCAGGGCTAGAAGAACTATAGGGCATCAGCAGAGCTGTGTATACTGAACCCAGAACTGCACGTTGCAATATTTGGTTATGGAATGGGTGCAATACGCTCCGTGGAAGGGGAACAGACCTGGGCTCCCCCACGGACTCATCCCTCAGCTGAACATCCCTGGGAGGGGAGGGCAGGAATGCTGGGAGATGTGCCCTGCTACCACTAGAGATCTGAGGGTGCAATCCCAAGTCAGCTCCACCCAATGGTAATTATGAGCCAGGATTTGCTGGACCAGATTCTTGTCTCATTTCATCACCTGGCTAAGAGCCACATCTAAGGTGCTCAGCAATCCTCCCTGCCAGCTGACATTTCAAAGATCCCCAATGTCCAGACTGGAGGGCCGGGAGGAGCAAGAGGCGACGATAAATATGATTGAGAGCCACTAGCACACCTTGCCCTGCCCCAAACACACACCCCCGCCCATCTCCTGCCCTGGTACCTACACATACAGTAGCAGAGTGAGTCATGGTAAAAGTATGCTTGTGAAATCTGAAGCACTGATTGATTTTATTGGCCAACTTGGGGTACCAGGGCAGGAGATGGGACAGGGGGGTGTTTGTGGGGCAAGGCAAGGTGTGCTGGTGGCTCTCAATCATATTTACCCTCACCTCTTGCTTCCCCCCCTTACAATCTGGACACTTAAATCTCAATTCCCCCCCCCCCCACACACACACTTTTATCATGACTCAACCTGCCACCACCTGCAAGAGGCCAGTCCAGCCTGCCAGCGAAGATCATTTCCCCACCACCCACTCACAAGTACAGACCCAGCTCCTTATTTTCCAGCCCTGCCTTCTCCCCATACCAATAAGGGAAAAGACACCCTCTTCCCGTTACCTCCTGCTCCCAGCCCCGTTCCTGCTGTCCCCCCACCCCCACGCTGGTGGCAGGGCTCCGAGTTCCTGCCAGGTGGTGTGGCTGGCTCCGGCAGGATAAGGGGACAGGGAGGTTGGATAAGGGGCAGTTTGCCCACCCCTGCTCTAGCTGCTACCCTGCAGCAGGAGGATGGACTATCCCCCTTCCTCCATCCCTAGCAGGAGTAGAATTCCACACCCACCTCCCTATTCTGCCACAATCTGCAATAAGGATCCCACCATATCCTCCAGGAACCCAGCACAGCTGTGTCGCCCTCCCCTTACCTATCCCCCCCAGCTCACCTGCCACCTGTCCACACCCTGCAGTCAGCCAGAGGGACTCAAGAAAGATCAGTGTCTTCAGTCCCCACATTGCTCTGAGTAGCAGCTGCTAAATGCGTCTGTCTCCTTCCACACACACGGGGACAATGGTTGAACTTTTCTTGGAGGCTTGTATTTCCCGGGAACTTGGACAGACACGTTATGACCTTGCGTAATCCAACTCCATTGGCTGGCTCTGGGGCCAGCTGACAGGCTCTCCTCCCTAGGGGGAAAAAGGACAAACGCTGAAATATGCTGGATGGAAAGCAAACCCGGAAAGATCCCCACCTCCACACACACACGCGGGCTGGAAGAAAAACAGGTTTTGGAGGCCAGGAGGTTGTTCAGAGGGACGCTGGACTGGCTCAAAATAGAGACGGATCATTGGAGCCCTGAGCGGATACAGACATTTGGATCCGCATTCCACATTTTATGGGTATCCACAGCAGCGCCCTAGATCACTGGTAGAGCCCTGCGCTGGTGCAAAAATCCGGATCCACATCGGATCCGGAAAGATCGTAAACATCACACCCACATCTGCGGATAAGCCATGGATTTGCGGGACCCGACACATTAGTTTCTCTTAAACGCCCAGCCAAGGACGGGTGAAACTGACACACATGCGCAAAGGAAAGCGCAAAATGAGAGAGGAAGCGTGTTTTGGGAGGAGATGGGTGTGTGTGTGTGTGTGTGTGTGTGTGTGTGTGTGTGTGTGTGTGTGTGTGTGTGTGTGTGTGTGTGTGTGTGTGTGTGAGAGAGAGAGAGAGAGACAGATACCTTTCAGCTTTACCCACCTTCAGGGTGATTTGCAGCTGTACGAGCTCCCAGCCCAGCAAACACCAGGCCACAGAAGTAACTGTGCTCACTTGGGTCCCCCTCCTCTGAGCAGTTGTGCAGAGTTGTACCTCAAGCAGACAAAACACAGATCTGACTGTACTCTGTGGGAAGTCCCACACTGCACGTGTTTGCAGGATCCCACCCATACCGGGACAGCATTTTTTCAGACCAAGGTGGTTTCCCAAGTCATCTGTGTCCCCTCCTCCTGCCCTAAACTACCCCACGCCCAGAGCCAGGGATAGAACCTAGGAGTCCCGATTCCCAGTACCCCCTGCAGCTCTCACCACTAGACACCAGTCTCTTCCCTGAGCAGAGGTTTTCTGTTCTAGTTCCGTCCAGTCCTTACTAAGAAGCTGCTTTGCTGGCCAGCAGGGAAGCACCCGTGCAGGCTGGTGGGACTGAATGAGGAAATCCTGCGTTTACAGCTTGCCTTTCACTGAGGCTTAGAGGCCAGGGGAAAGCCTGGGAGAGAGAGAGATGCATGGTCCAGGGTTGCTCCTGGGAAGATGAAAGCTCTTAGGCAGCACCCACGCCCCTAGGAGCTCTGACCCTCACCTCCCTCCTAGCCCTCCCCGAGCTGTTTGGCCCTCCCTGAACACAGAACAGCCATTCTAAGGGGGGGGGGGGGAAAGGACAGAGAAAAGAGGTATTCAAGGCACTGCTACAAAGGAAGTTTACAGCTCACCTGCTGGCAGGCCCCTCTTTCTGTGCAGCATCCCCTGCAGATGAGCCTCTGAGCCATCTTCCCCCTCTCTGGGCACGAACAGCCAGGAGTGCTCTGCAAACCCCATATTCCAAGCCAGCACCTAGGCATGATAAAAAAAAAAAAACACGGGATTTAGCCGTGCCTCTCTAAAAGCCTGGTGATTGGCTGTTATTAGCATACTGTCCTCCGATTGGACACGGGGTAGGGTGGGCGGAGCCAGCAGCAGATAGAGTGTAGCAAATTAACAGTGATCAGCATAACGCGCGGGAAGCTGCAGGGCTGAGCGAGTCTCAGCTGCTCTGAATTCCCTCCCAGAGGTTGTTGTAAAGTGGCCGTCGGTTTAGCGGAGTCAATGGGCCAGATCCCCGGGTGAATCCACTTCTCTAACCATTAGACAACGCTCCCCTCTCAAAGCCAAGATTGGAGCAGCCAGAATTGCTCCCCTGCATGCTGCCAGCTAGGAAATAGCTTGTGTAAAACCCGCTGCCAGTGTCACTCAAGGCAGGACTCCATAACTAGAAACCATCGTGGCATCTAATCTGCCCAGCTGAATAGCACAGGCCAGAGACCTGCCCCACATACTTCCCAGAGCAGATCTGCCCTGCTCACGTTTCCTGGCCACCGGGCACGAGGGAGGGATCCGGAAATCAGCCTCTTCCCCAGCTGTAATAAATAAAAAACAAGCAGCTACATAGGGTCCAGCTTTGCCCACTTGGGGGATCAGCCCTGGGTCCTCCTGATCTCTTCTGCTCCTTGAGGAAAGGAGCAGAGGCTGCTGCCTCTGCAGCTTCTCTCCTTACAGTGGAGGAAGGTGATTTCGGGATATTTTAATTTGCAAGCTAGTTTCACATGAGGCAGGGCAGACCTGCAGGTATGGTGGCAAGTGGGAACACAGAACAATGCTTGCAAACCGTATCTGTTCAAAGGATAACATGAGGCAGTAGGAGACTCTGAGCCAAAATGCGGGAGTCAGTTTAGTGGGGCTAATACAGTTGGGACTGAGAGCAGAATTTGGAGCATCGTAGTTAAGGCATAAACTGGGTGGCTAGAAGGCTAGATGGGTGTCAGATGGCAGGAGAATAGAGCTGGGAACAAAAGGATAAAGGAAATAGGTGCATTCAGAAAGAGAAGCTAGGTTGTTACTATGCTGTGTGACTGCACTTCTGTTTGTCTGTCTGTCTGTCTGTGATGTCCTGGACCCCAAAAATCTTTCCCTCTAGTTTATTCTATGTAAATTCTTATACCACAGCCCATGGGATTATTAGTGCTTGCCTAGAGCCCTGGTTCTCAACCAGGGGTACATGTATGTACCCTGGGGGTATGCAGAGGTCTTCCGGGGACACATCAGCTCATCTAGATCTTTGCCTAGTTTTATAACAGGCTACAGAAAAAGCACCAGCGAAGTCAGCGTGAACGAAAATTTCAGACAGACAATGGCTTGTTTACACTGCTCTATAAACTATGCACAGACAGGTAAGTACAATATTTATATTCCAATTGATTTATAATTATATGATGAGAAAGAAAGCAAATTCATAGTAACAGTGGCTGTGACACTTTGGTACTGAGTATCAGAGGAGTAGCCATGTTACTTTGGTATTGTTATGTCTGATTTCATAAGCGAGTAATTTTTAAGTGAGGTGAAACTTGAGGGGATGCATGCAAGACAGATCAGCCTCCTGAAAGGGGTACAGTTGTCTGGGAGGCTGAGAGCCGCTGGTCCAGAGCCCAGTAAGTATACATCTACACAGCAATGGAAAACCCGTGGCTGGCCCATGCCAGCTGACTCAGGCTTTTGTGGCTTGGGCTATGTGGCTGTTTCATTTTTGTGTAGACTTCTGGGCTCTGGAACTCTCCCACCAGGAAGGGTCCCAGAGCCTGAACTCCAGTCTTAGCCCAGATGTCTACACAGCAATGAAACAGCCCTGCAAGCCCAAGTCAGGTGGCACGGGCCAGCCACGGGTGTCTAGTTGCTATGTAGACATGCCCTGAGTTTCATGCAGGCACTACGCTGGTTCTGGCACCACATGGCCTGTCTGTCTGAATATTTATCCTGTGCTGATCCTACAACCTTCCTGAGTCATCTCCTGAGTGAGCCCTGTGACTAACCAGGGGCGGGAACAGCCAGTCACAGGAAAACATGAGCCACCCATATGTGACTGTGCAGAATTTGAGCAGTGGTGTTGTAGATGTGTCAGTCCGTGCATATACAAGGTGGGTGAGAGATCTTTTACTGCACCAACTTCTGCTAGGGAGAGAAACAAGCTTTCAAGCCTGTCTATTCCAAGCTCTACTGCTGAGGAGTGGGGGGGGGGGCGGGGAAGTGGTAAATTGCTTTCCTCTTCCCTGTGCCTCAGTTTCCCCATCTGTGATGGCACAAATGATTTTTGTAAAATGCTAGGAGATCTACTTTATGAAAAGCACCAGATACAAGCGAAGTGGTGGTATTATTATTATTTATTAAAGACTGTGAGGAGTTCAGATACTCTGATAAGGGAACCTATGGCTAGAGCCCTACTGATCTGGGGGGGAGACCAGAAAAATCTGATGTCCATGGGTGCAAGCAAGGGGAAACTGAGGCCCACACAGGGCCATTTTTCATGTGACAGGCTGCTGCCTACATATATTGCAGGTGGCCCCTTTAACGTGCCATGCACTCTTGGCGCACAGCTCAGCCTCCATCAGCAACGAATTGTGCCACTCTCGGGTGATTTCTCTGTGGGCCCCCTGTTGGCATGCTGGGTCCCTTCTCACACAGAGCACCCTGCTGGAGTTGCATTCCCACCTTCTTCACTGGACCCAGCCTACTCAAAAACAGGTTGCAGTGGGCAGGGAGACACTGATCAGAGTGAAGACCCAAGGCAGTGGGAACTTTGCCTACCCCCACCCCTCCTATAATTGGTTTTCCATGTGCACCATGCCATAAAGGGGAAGGAGGGGGTGTTTTCTTAGACCCCTGCAGAGGCCTCTGTGTGAGGACGGAAGGGCCAGCTGCTAGCATCCCTGCAGAGCTCTGTGCTGGATTGTTTTAGGGGTTTCCCCTGGACACCCTGCTCTTCAGGTGTCTGCTGTTACAAGCTTCCTGTGGCCTTCTGGATCAGGCTCTCTGCAAACTCAGGCAGACCTCACTGTGTCAGTTGGGGGCATTTTTGGACACTAATTTTTGCAATCCTGGGGGGGGGGGTGCACAGAGAACCTGCCCTGGGGTGAGGGGAGGAGGAATGGAGTGCACCCAGGGCACCTGCCCTGATGATAAGGGGAAAGAGTGGTATGGGAGAGGGGGACATGAGGGGGACACAGAACTCCTGGCATGGAGGGGCACACAGATGAGGGTAGGAATGGGGGTGAAAAAAGACCCTGGCAATGGGAAGGGGCATCATTGTAGAGGGGATTGTGAGGGTGGCACACAGCGCCTCTGGGCTGGGGGGAGAAGTGAGTCTCCTGGTCTAAGGGTCATGGAGATGTGGGGAGCACACGGAGCCCCTGGCATGAGGGAGGGAGGGAGCAGTTGCAGGTGGGTGGAGGGTCCGTGCAACAGGGCGGGATGGTGGGAAGGGAGGATGCAAAGGCCTTGGTTGTGTGCAAGGAGCTGGACACAAGCTAGGCAGCTGATCCTCCTTAGGGGAAAATAAAAGCGGGGACTTTTGCAGAAGCTGCAGGGGAAGGGAGGGCTTGGCTAGAAAAGATTCTAGTTTCAGACCAGGGCAGTCGCTTCAAGCCTTGGGCTGGAGGGAGTGAACCGGGTCCTCTGCAGAGGGGGCGGGTCTCGGGGATGTTTACAACGCAGCTGGTTAAAGTGTGTAGCCTCGGCTTTCGCTTTCTCGATCTGCCATCGAAGGGGTGGGTGTGTGTTTGTGTTTGTGTTTGTGTTTGTGTTTGTGTTTGTGTTGCTCCGACAAAGGCTGCCTCCCCACCCCAGCGCCCTGGCGGGTGAGTTTGTTGCTTTGGGGTCCTAACGCAGCCCCACATGTTGCTGTCTCAGTGCTTAGCTGCACTCACTTGGGGGGGGTGCGGGTGGGTGTAAGTGGGGAAGGGCCGGGGGAGAGGGGAAATAATGGGGGGGGTCTGCTTCCCCTCTGCTGCC
Organism: Gopherus evgoodei; assembly: GCF_007399415.2. NCBI lineage: Eukaryota > Metazoa > Chordata > Testudines > Testudinidae > Gopherus > Gopherus evgoodei. The sequence goes on along the minus strand of NW_022059994.1, from coordinate 5,769,373 downwards.
GTGTGTGGTGGGGGGGATTACATTTCTCCCGCTGCCTTAGCTCGGGAGCTGAGCCTGCTTGCTTGGGGGGTGGGGGCTGAGGCTGCGGGAGTTGCATTGAACTGTGGGGGGGGGGCGAAGGGGGGATTGTCTGCAGCCGTGACTGTTGTGTTTTGCACGGAGTTGGGAGACGGGATTGGAGGCCCTTAGCTTGGCATTGGGCAGGCGGGGCTGGCACCAGAGAGGGGCGGGGCTCCAGGTGTTACAGGATGGACCCCACGCGTGTTAGGGTGGAAAACTGCACGTCACTGCCCAGATGATTGTTTCCCTAGGGATTGTGTCCTCGTGGAATAACTTTACTCTGGCACCACGGCTCCGAATTAGCTGCTCCGTGTGTGAATGCTTGGCCTTCACATTCGAGATTCAATTTATAAGGGAAGGCAAACCCTTCCTCCCTGCACCTGGGTTCACTTTATGTTTTCTTCCTTGCCTCTCCCCTGTACTCGCGGTTGGGGATCGGGAGGGGGCACTCTCCCCTTGCAGTCAGTGTCAGCATGATGCCAGGAGGCATTGTGCTGCAGGGAGTGGGACTGGGGGCTCAGTAGGGGGCACTGTCTCCCAGCAGTCAGTCGTGACCCCAGTGCACCAGTGTGACACTAGGGGGCGCTGCAGGACTGGGGGGGGCAAGTGGGGCAATTTGCCCTGGGCCCCATAGGGGCCCCCACAAGAATGTAGTATTCTATAGTATTGCAACTTGTTTTTATGGAAGATGCCCCCAAAATTGCTTTGCCCTAGGTCCCTTAAATCCTCTGGGCAGTGCTGGGGTGCTGTGCTGCAGGAAGTGGGGCTGGGGGCTCAGCAGGGGACACTCTCCCTTGGCAGTCAGTGCTGACCCCGGTGAGGTGCTAGGGGAGCTAGGGTGAAGGTGCCGCTGAAGGTGCCACCTTTAAGCTGCACCCCTGTAACTCATGTAACCTTGGGGTTCAGAGAGCCTGGCCCCTTTACAGCCTTGTCCTGAGGCAGCAGAAGAGCTGGTTGCCCTGGGATGGGGAAAGGGGGACCGACAGGGTGTGCGTGTCTGGTGCTCTAGACAAGAGCTACAAGCAGGCAGGCTCTCGCAGTGAAGCAGCCAAGAACATGCCAGGACAAGAGCCAGGAGGAGCACCGTGCCAGGGAGAAGTCACCCAAGAAGGATAAACTGGAGCTGGACCCAGGATCCCTGCTGCCCAAAGCTGTGTGGGACCATGAGCTCTGGAACCTGTGACCTTGCATTAGGAATAAGGAGAGAGGCTGTTAGCTAGTTAAGTGGGGAGTTTGTCCCTCTGTGTGGCTTTGCAGAGAGCTGCAGAAGAGGGCACCGGAGGGGTTTGTTGGGGAAAGTTCACTGCCGCCAAAGGTGACCGGGAGCACCCAAGACTCGCCACTGGACTGGAACTTTGCCCAGATCACCTGAACTCTCTGTAGATGCATTGCTCGGTGCCTGGCCTGTCAGACTGCTGGTACCATTGGGCCTGTGGGGCCTCCTGTTGGATATAAACCTGTTTTACTGCTTCCCCCCCCCCCCCACCATCTTCCCCTCTGTTTTTCCCCATTCATCCCTCTGTAAATAAATATTTCCCTTTCCTGTATTCACTGGACTGCTCTGGGTGTGTGCTGTGTTCATTCCAGGGGGGTGGAACAGGAGTTTCCCTGCTGTGTTCCTGCAAACGCCTTTTCTTGGCCGGAGCTGCCTGCAGAGCAGACTCCATCTGGGCCACGAGGAGGCCATAGTTACACTAAATTGACTTTAAAAATTGATCTAGTTACACTGAGGCAAATACCTAATGTAGATACCAAAGTCACTGGAAGGGAGAGACCCGGGGGCCATGCCCCCCCCTTTTACTGGCTGTAAGAGCAAGCAACGGGGGGAGGGGCAGAAGAGCAGGCATGTTCTTGGGGAGACAAGGTGATGGAGGAGCAAGGCGTCCGGAAGATGTGGGATCTCCGGGGAAGGGGCGAGGCCTCCATGAGAATAGGCAGTGTCAGGGCAGGGGCTCTGGGAGAAGGGGTGGTGTGAGGGTGGGGCCTTTGAGGGCCCGGCAGGGGGTGGGGCGATGGTTTGGGAGCCTGTGGCCCCCTCACTTTTAGCATGCTGCTGCTCCCGGCCCTTCAATGGTTTGTCTTCCTTCAACTGGTTTAAATCTACGTCAGGAATTTACACTAGTATAATTAGAAGATCAATGTTAAAACTGAGTTAGTTACACTGCTACGACTTGTCTAATGTAGACAGGCCATAGATTAGCAGTACAGCACATTCCGCTTGTTCGCAAGCTGCTGGTTGATGCCTGAAAGCTGCCATTATCTGATGCTGCCTGATAAGCGGAAGTCAGGGTTGTGGTGCTGTAGCCAGGAAAGGACTCGCTAGGACATGATTTCTCTGGCTCCAGCCCCGCAAACCTGCCTGCAAGCAGGAGCTTTCCCTGGAGACCGGGGGTCTGGGGGATGCTGACCTTTTTTTAAGCTGTGAAGCTGATTGCAAATAGCCAGACCAATTACCTTTATTGTCAACTGGACAGTATCGGTTCCAGGCAAAAGGTAGTGAGGGTTGTTATTAAGCAGAATCTACTGTAAATAACATCTCTGGTTGCATCTGGTTGCCTTTTCTGTGTCTCTTTCCTGAAGAGGAAAGGGGCATTCCAGTCAAATTTCCATATAGGAACTGGCTTCCTGGAAAATCCCCCTTCAGTTGCACTTTGGACAGGAGCAGTTCTCTTCTTTTCCAGTGGTGGGTGAATAAATCCCCGTGTGTAATCTCTGCCTATCCATTTTACGTTCTGAATCCCTTTGGAGTCCAGTGGCAGGGAGGAAATCCAGGATTCTGAGGCAATGTGAGATTGTTTGTTACACTGCTAACACCTCTGGATGTGCGGACAGGGCTGGGGAAGGAACCTAGGGTTCAGAGAAACCCAGGCAACCCTTGAAAATCAGGACTGTTTCTGTCTCTTGATTTCAGTTCGGTCCAGTAGCTGCCAAAGGCAGAGGATCTGGCGCTGGGATCTCTGAAGTTGATTGCTGCCTCCAAATTGGACCCAATTGCAGCTAGAGAGGAACTGATCAGAGCCCAGGGCCTGTACCCCAGCATTCATCTGTCTCGGTGAGAGAGGAGAAGTGACAAAAGGCGTGGGTCCCATGGATTCAGCGCAGCCGCTTAGTGGAAGACAAGGTAACTGACGCTTGACTGAGTAGGAACAGTCTGGAAGCTACATCTATACTTAGGGTATCCAAGTACTTGGTTTTTTGACCGCAAAGTCTGGTTACTGGTGGTGGGAGAGGCGCTGGGTCATTACCCGCGCCAGCCCCTACTCAGCCGGGGTCACCGCCTCCTGCGTCGGGTGGCTGCAGCTCCGAGCCCCAGCTCTGCAAGCAAGTTCCTCCCGACCCGGGAAGGGGAGAGAGGGGAATAAACAGCAAGCAAGGGTGGGGAGGAGGGAAAGAGGAGCAAATGGGGATATGGCCTTGGGGAAGGGGAGGGCAGGGGCATGGCCTCGGGAAGAGGTGGGGTGGGGAAGGTTCCGGCACTCCTGCAGGAGTGTCTGTTTCTTAAATATTACAAAATGTTTCAGAGGCATGTAAGTGATTTGCCAAAGGTGATACGAAGTCTGTGGCCCTGACTCTCAGTCCTATTTTGAGCAGTTCTAGATTGGTAAAGAGTGACCAGTGCAGTCCTGAAACTGGGAGCTGGCTCATCTGCTTTCTGAGGATCCTGTGGGTGTGGGAGAAGGGAAGGAATTTTTTTTTTTTTTTGCTGAAATTTTGGTGGCTTCATTATTTTGGCTGGATGGAACTAATTTGAGAAACAGTCAGATGAGGAGCCTTAGGGAAGCTAAAAGGAAACGGGACAGAAGGAAAGTCTTGGCATCATGTGTCTGCTGCTGGATCATTGTGATCCAGGGCAAGCTGCCTCGCTCTCTGCCTCGGTTTCCCCAGCTGTGAAGTAGGGACGATAATACCGCCTAGCGGGTGTGCAAGTAAGCTCAGTGATGGCGGAGGGCTGCAAGCATTGGAAGAAAGGGGCTGTGGAAGTGCAAAGTTGGTTACTCCTTGTGATTTCTCCTGAGTTTTCCCGCTGCCTTCCATGAACCTGGGGTTGCCAACTCTAACTGAAGCTATTCTGGGAGGGTTCCCCCCATATGATGTAATGCCATTTTTTTCAAAGAGCCTATTAAAATCTCCCTGCTTGCTTCAGTAGTCACTGGGAGATTGACGCTGATTCCGGGAGACTCCAGGCCAATCCTGAGGGGTTGGCAACCCTACGTGAACCTGGTTCCTTGTGTTAAATGTGGAAGCAGATTGTGCATCAGATTGTGAGGGGCTCCGTACCAGGAGCACTTTCGCAGCACCATTAATACTTTATCATCTGTTCCCCACCTGGGAAGCCAGTTGCCCTGGCAATGGGCCGGCTAATGGAATGTTACCTGGTCTCTGGCAACATAAGTGCTGATGGTGCTGAATCCATCTGGTGCCATGAACAGGGTTTTTTTCTCTTTCAGGTGACCTGCCTCACCTCAAACACAGGACAGCTGTTGGGTGGAAAGTCCCACTGATCATCATTGTTGTACTCGCAGCCGTTGTTGTTGTGGTTCTCATGATACTTTTGCCTGGTGAGTTGTCGGCCATCGCTGCCCATTCTCATTCCCCAGCCACAGATTCTCTCCTAGGCGACGTGAGGGGGGAGGCATGTGGGGTTAGATGCCTCCCTCAGATTTCTGTCAGGGTGCACGGGTGAGAGGGACATGCAGGGAAGCCAGGTGACTCGCAATTCGCATCCCTTCCTTACGAGCCAGCAACTGCAGTTACCAGTTGCCTCTGTTTGGCTTGAAATTAATTTTAATAATTGGAGATATACTTATCTCATGGAACTGGAAAGGACCTCAAAAGTCATCGAGTCCAGCCCCCGGCCTTCACTAGCAGGACCAAGTACTGATTTTTGCCCCAGATCCTTAAGTGGCCCCCTCAAGGATTGAACTCACAACCCTGGGTTTAGCAGGCCAATGCACAAAGCACTGAGCTATCCCTCCCCTGCTATCCCTAATTACATGTATGTGATGCTTCCTACAACCGCCTCTGCTGGTCCCTTTGGTTACCCCCTCTTATACTTTCACGGAGAAGCTAGCTTAAAGCAGCCCGTCTGCCTGAAAGTGTTTCCACAGCTCGTGGGGACCATCCCTCCACAGGAAGGTTTAGGAGACTCCTGGGATCGGATTTTAAAATGCTCCGGACCAGATGTTCAGGACCTAACATGCTGAGCCCTTTTGAAAATCCAGCGGCTTCTTTTGGTGTGTCAGTGGGAGCTGAGAGCTTGTGCAAATCTGGCCCTGAAAGCTTCTGAAACATCCAGCAGCCACGCAGAAAGGCTGCCGGAAGAGGAGGGCTGGCAACTGTACTAGACCAGAGGACAAGTCAGCCCTGAGCAAAAAACCAAAGTACCTTTAGACAGGCAGATCTGGGCTTGTACCTGATAACATGACCCATTTCAATGTCAGTTGATTCATTGGCACAGAAACATGCTACCCACAATACATAAGGTGGCACATTTATCCGCTTCCTCCCTTGAATTTAGAAAAAGCAAAGGGACAAGTCTCTTATCACTGTTACTCTCTTAACTTCAGTGAAATCTCCACCCGAATCCAAGCTGCCTCCTGTCTACACCCCAACCCAGCTAAGTGCAAAACGCCCCGGTGCCTGCTGCCCAGATGGCTGGGTCGGGTTTAGAGGGAAATGCTATTATTTCTCTGATGCCGAGGGGACCTGGGACTCCAGCCAGAGCCTCTGCTCTTCACTCAATGCCTCCCTGGCTGAGATCGACACCGAGAAAGACCTGGTAAGGAAAAACAAAAAGTGAAACTGATCTAGATACCAGGGAGCGTGTTGGTATGATCTTGTCCCAGGGCTCCTTCTAGTGCTCTTGTGAGGGGAAAATCTGGAACAAAAGCTCTGGCAGCTGGACTCTCACCTCAGATAGATACAAATATTAAAAATAATCCAGCCGTGTTAATTAGAACGGCCATACTGGGTCAGACCGATGGCGTATCTAGCCTGGTATCCCGTCTCGGATGGTGGCCCTTACCAGAGCTTATGGGGTAGGGTACAGAACAGGGCTTTTGTGGAGTGATCCACCTCTGCTTTCCACTTCCAGCTTCTGGCAGTCAGAGGTTTAGGGTCGCAAGACTGGGGTTGCATCTCTGACCATCTTGGCTAATAGCCATTGATGGGACGTATCTAGTTTTTCATGGTGATCTGCAAAGGGTTTTTAAATAAAATTGGACTTGGGCCCTAATAAATCTTAATCTGTCTCTGAGGACACTAGATGGGGAAGGCTGAGAGTTACTACCGAGAATTCGTTCTCGAGTGTCTGGCTGGTGGGTCTTACCCACTTGTTCAGGGTTTAAATAATCACCATCTATTGGGTCGGGAAGGAATTTTCCTTGTGGGTCAGATTGGCAGAGACCCTGCAGGTCTTCTTGCCTTCCTCTGAAGCATGGGACATTTGCACGTTTAAACTAGAGTAAATGATTCTCTGTAATGTGAAATCTTCAAATTATGATTTGAGGACTTCAGTAAGTCAGCCAGAGGTTATGGGTCTATTACAGGAGTGCCTGGGCGAGGTTTGGTGGCCTGTGATGTGCCAGAGGTCAGACTAGATAATAGAGTTTCTTTTGGCCTTAAAGTGTGAGTCTTGCAGAAAAGTGATATCCCTCCCAGTAACCCCAGCAGATATCCTCTCCAGTCCTCCCCACCAGATACCTGCCACTGTGCCCAACAGTGTAAGCATGTTAGCTGGATGTCGCTATTTAAACATTTAGCAGCAAAATAGTTAACGTTGAGTTAGACATCACTAGATTTCAGAGTTAACATGGGTGGAGCCGAAATGTGCAGTTCATAGCTAATGTTTGAGACTCTCTGCAGATTCAGGGACCATCTACACTAGGAAATGGATTTGTTTCAGGCAACAGTTCCCCTTGAAGTGGTGACTGAAAATAGCTTAACCGTAATTAATTAATTAATGTGCTTTTCTTTTTTTAAGGACTTCGTTATGCGATATAAAGGCGTCTCTGAGTTCTGGATTGGCCTGAAGCGAGTATCAGCGCAGCTCTGGCAATGGGTGAATGGCGAACAGTTCAACAACCTGTGAGCCCTGTTCTAGCTAGTTACTTTGTTGGGTTCCAAATGGGAAAAGGGCTGAATTCAGGCAGATAAAAAAATTAGTTATTCCCAAAACATGGGTTACTTTTCTCCTTTGTGACATTTCCCCCAGTCTTTGGGGCTCATCCCCCCCTTGCTGACCTAGCAGATCAGTGGGCTGCATGCCCTTCCCCAGGCTCCCACCTTCTTAGATGGAATTGACAGACCCAGGTATTCTTCTGAAAAGTTCACTGGGGATTTAAGCCCAGATTTTTAAAGGTACTTCAGCATTGCAAAGCCGAAATAACTTTCAGAAGTGACTTAGGCTCAGAGGCAGATTAAGGTTTTGTAGGGCCCTGGGCCAGAGCAAGTGGGGGCCCCTCCCCACCCCTTCCACCTGGAGTCCTGCCTGGCCCCGCCATCACTCTTGCTGGGGAAATGGGATCAGGGCACAGGGGCTTGCCTCACTCTGCCCGCCTGATGCTCCTGCTAGGCAGTACGGGGAAGCCCCAGCACCCTGACCCCGCTCCCCAGCCAGAATGGTGGGCAGGGCACAGGGGTGCCCCAATTTGCAGGGGCCCCTAGGCAAGGGCCGCATTGGCCCAGTGGCTAATCTGCCACTGCATAGGCTTCTAAGTCACTTGGGCTTTGCAATGCCGAGCAGAGGAGCGATGCCCAAATAACTTTCAAAATCTGGACCTTAAGCCTTCCTCCTCCTGCCTAATGAAAAAAGTAGAAAGAGGCTCCAGGGCCCATGCTGAGTTAATGCCAGTGGCTGCTGGTAAGGAATCTGGCAGGACAATCCCTGATGTCACAGTTATGCTGCAGAAATAACCACGTTTGTGACCCAGCTATGTTAAAAGGTGTCTTGCGTTGCCAGTGTGGACAAAGGACCACTCCTGAACTTTACTGGAGATGAACATTTTAGTCTTTTTTCAGAGTAGCAGCGGTGTGAGTCGGTATCAGCAAAAAGAACAGGAGTCCTTGTGGCTCAGACAAGTTCATTTGAGCATAAGCTTTCATGGGCTAAAACCCACTTCATCAGATGCATGCAGTGGAAGATACAGTAGGAAAATATATATACACAGAACATGAAAAAATGGGTGTTGCCATACCAGCTGTAACGAGAGTAACTAATTAAGAGCTATTAGCAGCAGAAGGAAAAAAACTTTTGTAGTGACAATCAGGATGGCCCATTTCCAACCACTGACAAGAAGATGTGAGTAGCAGAGGGGGGAAAACATTAGCATAGGCAAACAGTTTTTTACTTTGTGTAGTGACCCATCCATTCCCAGTCTTTATTCAAGCCTAATTTAATGGTGTCTAGTTTGCAAATTAATTCCAATTCTGCAGTTTCTCATTAGAGTCTGGTTTTTGAAGGGTTTTTTGTCAGATTATTATGATTGGGAGATCTGTAATTGAGTGAAATGAATGATGCAGGAAGGGGGCAGTCCTGAGGGGTTTCACTGGATGGGACCAACTGGCAGGGGAAATGCCTGGCCCCTGCCCGACTTATCGCCAGAGCATCTCTGTTGCAGGTTTACGGTAAGAGGAGAAGGCGACTGTGCGTACCTGAGCGACGACTTTGCCACTTCATCCTGGTGCTCCACAAAGCGCTACTGGATCTGCAGCAAACCTGACGGGATGCGAAGGCAGGACGCGATGCCGGGGGACTGAAGGGTGAAGGCTGGGAAAATGCCTCAAGGCCCAGCTGCCTGACACTCCAAACATCGCTCAATAAGATCCTCAGTAGAGCTTGACAGATTTTTTTTTTTAAATAAGCCTCTCTAATTTTCTCTGTTGTGGCCCCTGTATAGCCCTCGCCTTCCTGGTTGTGTAACCAAGACCTGATCTACACATAAAGCTTAAAACTCCTGAATGCTATAGTTAGGCTGATGTAACCCCCAGTGTAGACGCAGCTAAGTTGACCTAGCTCCTGTCACTGGGAAGGCAGTGTTCCTACAGGGATGGGGAAACCCCCTTCCCCCACTGTAGGATGTCTGCTCGGGGATTATGCCAGCGTAGTCTGCTGCCATGTCCCCATACTGTGACATGGATTAAAACCCCTTCCCAGCTCTGTTTGCTCATGTTGTCTTCCAACCCTGAGCAACAAAGTTGTGAGTTAAGGGTAAGTGGGACCGGGATCGGAACTCACCAATGGTCCCTTTGTTGACACTCATTCAGTGCTGCCTCCTGCAGAGGGTCGACTGTGTTGCATTGTCTCGCAGATCAATACGTAGTTGCTGCCTCTTTGCTGGAGAGTCTGCTTTGTGGAACCAAGATGACAATTAAGGAGGGCCAGAAATGAGAGGCAGATTAAAATGGAAATGGAAATGTCTGTATGTTTGAGAGTGTCAGGGCCTTGCTGGGCTTATTGAGATTGTAAAGGGAAGGCCAGGCATGCCAGAAGTTGATAACTAGCTAGGTGAGCCAGCAGAAAAGTTAGGGGCACCTGTGAAGAGGCTGTGGAGATGCCTAGGAGCGGTGTTTACCCTTGTGAGAAGGCATCCGGTTGTGTACTCTGTAGTAGCAATGCGTCACCATTGCATTCCATTGACAGGAAGTTGTTTACAAACTTACAGGCAGAGCAGATGCCTTTTACTTTAATTGAAGCCTCTTTATGAGATCATGGCAGAGAAGCTGAGGTGTAATAGAACCCTTTTGATTGTGCTTGACTCTCACCATGATCAAGCTTTTAGTCAGTGAGCAAAAACAAACCACAAAATCCGATTCAGGGTCAGCAGGTGGGTTTCCTGACTTTGTGAAAGAAACTTTGAACTTTCTAGTATAGACATAGCCGAAGCACTGCCCTGGGAGCACTCCCGCAGCAGTGCTTTGATGTGAGTGCGGTCACGCGTGAGTACTGGCTGAGTTCTCCCAGCACTCCTGGTAATCCACCTCCACGAGGGGAAAAGCTCTGAGCGTGGCTCCCAGTGCCCTGAGCCTGTCCACACTAGCACTTTAAAACACTCAGACTTGCTGTGCTTAAGGGTGTATGTGGTTTTTTCACACCCCGTAGCCAACAAGTTAGAGCGCTTTAATTTGCCAGTGTAGACATGGCCTTAGATAAGTGCAAAGGTCAACATGGTCAAACCCTAAGACATAGTCTTTAGATGCTAGAAGGGTCATTTGCAACTGTTGCTTAAGAGTTTAATTCCCCTCGGACTCCTTTGCAAGCCAAAGTACAAGTACTTTTGTGGAGGACAAGACGCACATTTTCCCCTAGTTTGGGTATTTTCTAGCTGCATCATCTGTTCAGACCACAGGAGGCTGAATCTAAATAATTGAAATGTATGAAGTCTCACAACTAATGAAAATTAATTTTGTGTGATACCATGGAGTGTTCACTGGTAACCTATTTAACAATTTGCTGTTCACTCCTTCTGTTTCACAAAGTTTGCTATGACTGTCAGTCCTATAAGCTAACTGTAAAAAAAAAAGCACCTTATTTTTCTTCTGTTGTAATTTGCTCAGTCATTGCCCATAAAGTTTAAGGCAAGACAGTACTTGTTTTATTTAATCTATCTTCCATCCTTCTAACTTAGAGACAACTGAACATTTTCTAATGACAAGTTTGTCAAGAAATAGTTAATGTTCAACTATGTCTTTTTTGAAGAAATGTCATTTTCAGTAACTTCATATTTTAAAAAGTGTTTTGAAGTTGTTTAAAATCAAACATTGGGCTTCACCTTAAATTGTTTTTTTCAGAATTTTATAAAGTGTTATGAACTGTGGATTTTTTTCATTCTTCTCACCACTTTCTGGCTGCTTTCCAACTTTTGCCAGGTGGAAAACAGAGCATTTCTGAAAGTAATACTTTGTGTTAGTGGAGTGAGGATAGGGCCCAGGGCAGAGGGAGGTCAAGCACCCACCAGTGGGAGCAGAAGTCAACACCTATCCATGGCAGCTGCAATGAAGTCAGCTTCCTGTGGGTCAGCCTTTGCTGTTGTGTTTGAAGCCCATTTTCCATCTGCTTACCTTCAAGCCAGCACTGATTAGCCAGTGTTCTCCTGCTGGTCAACTTTGGGCACAGCCCATCCTAACTTTGTAAAGAATAGCTGGTGAGGGAAGATAGTGCTGTGGCTTCAAGCCCCTGAAGCAAGGGAGCAAACCCCACTCCAGGCAGGACCACTGGGATCCACAGAGAGCTGTGCTAGTGTTGGCCGATCATCTGGCAGCCATGCACAGAAGCTAGATATGCAGATCCACTAGTCCCAGGGCAGTCTGTCTCTCCTATCCCCACCAGATTCCTGGTAGCCCAGATCCTCCGGAGGGGGTGTGTGTAACAAACACACAAGCGATCTGGGACCATCTCCATCCCCCCCTGTGATCCCACTGAAGACAACAGCATGGCAGAAAAGTTAGTGTCAACTGGGGTAATGACTTATACCAGGGGTTATTTGAATCCCTGCAATATGACAAGTTTGATGCTGATTTCCTAGCTTCCGGGGACTGTGCATTAGGGTAGAAGAGGTAGGAAGTGGGTAGTGAAGACCCAATCAGCTTGAATGGAGACAGCTGGAGGGAGACACTTAAAGGAAGACCCTTGCTCACCTGCAAGCAGAGAGAGCAGATCTGAGGCTGAACTTGATTTCCCAGAGAAGAGGTTAAGTTTTTGTTGCTTTGTGCTGGCTTTGGGTGTGGCGTGCCCCAGAAGGGGGAGAAGTTTGGTAAGTGGCCCAGCTGAAGAGCAAGGTAAGTGGGGGGAGAAGCCCAGTTGGGATGCTGAAGGGCTTGCAAGGGGGTGCGCTGGTAAGGACGTGCTATAACCCAAACTGCAATGGCAGCAGGGCAGGCTCATGCAGAGCAGCCCTGGGCATGGGAGCGTGAATTAAGTAAGTCACTTTCCACCCTGGTGTTAGAACTTGCTTTCCAATAACAGTCAGAAGAGTGACTGCTTTACCCTGGCATAACAGACTGAAAGTGTGTAATACTGACAGCTAGGGGCCAGGAGACATTTGATCCCCCTCTGCTAAAGGTTTCAGGGTAGCACCCATGTTAGTCTTACCCACAGAAAGATCAGGAGAACTTGTGACACTTTAGAGATTAACAGATTTATTTGAGTATATGCTTTTGTGGGCTACAGCCCACTTCTTTGGATGCATAGAAATGAACATATATTGAGGAGATAGATACACACAGAACATGGTAAGACAACTCCTACCTTTTTCAACTCTGAGTGGCCAATTAGGGTGATTTTAGCTATTTGGCATTAGGATACTAGCCCAGCAAGGCTAGTCCAATATTCTGCCCTGAACCAAAAAAAAAAAGGTGGGGGCAGCAGATCAAACCGAAGGGAGAGGTTTGCAGCCGAGACCCCGGAGAGCTGAAGCCAATACTCACTCCACTGCAAGTTGGAGCTTGTGAAGAAGCCAGGAAGGTTCACAATAGGTTAAAAAGATACTCAGCAGAGATCAGTGCCCCCTTGTGCAAAGATAAATGAGACACTCCCTCTGCTGTATAGCTTATAGTCTAAATAGATATTCCCACAGACAAGAGGGACAGGGGAGAGAGGCACAGAGATAAATACAATAATAAAACCACTTTAAAACAATTAATCACATTTACTTATGATTAAGGCTACAACGGCAGCATGGATACTTTATATTAAGAAAAGTCAGACAGGATGCAGGCAAGAAACAACTCATGGCTGCCCAAAGCCTGTTTCCTGGCATTGAATTACTAGAATGTTCAAGAAAAGTTGTGTAGGGCTTATCTTTGGGACACACCCACACTCACAGTCCCTCTCCTAAAGTGCTTATAATGTACACGGAGAAATATCTCATTTTAAAGATGGGGAAAACTAAGGCATGGGACAGTGGAAGGCCACATTTTCAGAAGAGCTTGGCTCCCTGTTCAGTAGCTCCATGATCCTTTGAACTAACACCCAGCCCCACAGTCTGAGCTGACTATACAGCCCTGAGTTAAAATCTACTAGAACTGGAAGGGACTCCAAGGGGTCATTGAGCCCAGCCCCCTGCCTTCACTAGCAGGACCAGTACTGATTTTGCCCCAGATCACTAAGTGGCCCTCTCAAGGACTGAACTCACAATCTGGGGTTTAGTAGGCCAATTCGCAAACTGAGCTATCCCTCCCCCCAGTTACTCAAAGTCAGACAGGGAGTCAGGAGACCTGGCTCTTCCACCAAGTCCCAACCCGGTGCATTAAACACAAGGGCATCCCTGGCCCTACATGGGGAGAAGCCACATCCAGACTCAAGCCACCAGCTAGTGTGATGATCATAGCCACCCAACACCCACAGGAGGCGCCTGCACCTCAGCCATTCAATGCTATTAAAGTGCTGCCTTTCAGCTACATTGGTGCAGCCAGCTCAGTTCCCGGGGCTGTGCCACCTCTCCATTCAATGGGATCCCCTCACCAGCATCTCCATTGGGTTCTTGGGTTCTAGCCTCATGCTGCTGCAAGACCCAGGCCGACATGCAAATGGGTGAGTTTGCTGAATTGGAGATCCCTTCCTCTTCACAACCATAGTGGGTTATTGGTCTGTCTCCCCCACGTGTCCAGCAGATGCAAATAAAGCAGCAGGCAACAAGCAACACCAGTGAGGCCCACACACCATAGTGGCCCCTTGGCTCTGGAAAGCAAAGGGAGGAAAAGAGTCAGTTTAGACACAGCTAGCATGAGAGGGAGGGTGGCCTAGTGGTTAGAGCCCTTGCTTCGGAGACCAGAGTTCAATTCTTCTCTGCACATTGTGGATAATCACCCTGCCCTATCAGAGAGGATGTTGTGAAGCTAAATACAAGGTGCTCAGATATTAACATGATGGGGACCATATAAATACTTTAGAGTGAGCCTTACTGAAAACAACAAGCTGGTCTCTGCCATAAAGATCTGTGTTTGTACAGCACCTGACACCACGGGTTCCTGGCCATTCATACAAGGTAAATAACACATGGTAATTAGAGTCACTGACTACAGCAAGGGTAAGCCTGTGTTGCTGCCTCATGATATTTGGTGCTTTCCTTAAATCCCCAGCTCCTGGAGTCCCGTGATTAGAGAAGACTCACTGCTTTCATTTAGTTTCTCAGTGAAGGTTTCTAGCCCTTGTGGCTGTGGGGAGAGTCTGAAAACACAGACCCTAGAGGTAGGTGCAAAAGGGGAACAGAGGCTGAGCATTTCAGTGCCCTGCCACCCCAGAGCGTGGCACCCTGGCTCCCTAAACAATTCATGGGGCCCCTAAGAAAGGGATTCCCACAAGCCAGCGTGTGAGGCAGCGGGCTGCCTAAGGTAGCGAGTCAGAAATGCTGAGAAGGCTGTGACTAAGTGCCTCCCTCCACTTGCAATTCGCAGCCGTGCATCTTCTCCTGGAGTTAGGCACCTAGGCTGGGTCAGTCCTTCTTGTGAGAGCAAGATGGCAGTGTCTAGTGGTTGGAGCATCCACCCAGGACATGGGAGATCAAGGCTCAAACCCACGGAAAGAAGCAAAGACTTGAACCTACGTTCCCCCACCTCTCAGGAACATGCTGTAACCACTGAGCAGGGTCCCTCAGTCCCTCCTGGAGAAGCTGTTCCACTGAGGATAAATAATTATCTGAAGAGCCCTGAGAAATTCACAAATACAAGACACCGTGGTAAAAAAAAACAAAAAACCACACACACAACCCCCGCAGTGGCAGCACTAGTCTCACAAGGCTGGGCCTGGCTCTCCACTCCTGTGTCATGACCTGGCACATGGGGTCACATCACCGCTCAGATATGGGGGTGGCTGGGCCAAACCAGGCTGGGATTGGCCCTATAGGACAGGAGCTGCCACTGAAGGGTGAGTGCAGGGCAGGCTCACTCTCCAAACTTTCCCTTGCTGAACAGCCAGACCCCTTCCATCGTCCAGAATGGCCTGGCCCACCCCAGGGCCTCCCCCCTACTTCCACACCTCCCCCGGGGACCTGACCCCCCACCGCTACCACCATGTGGATAAAACAAAACTTCACACTTCTCTCCAAATAAAATAAAATATTTAAAAATATTCATAGGGCTCTAATTATCTGACAGCCTCCAGCAGCGGGTGATCGCTGGGATTCAGACACAAACACCCCAAGTTTTGGGTAAAAAATGATCAGGCTCCTGTAAAGAGATTCAGGTCATTAACGCTTACCCCCCTCGGGAGAGCCGTTGGAAAGCATCCCTCGGCTACTTCCCTCTCCAGTCAGACTGGCAGCCCCCTCTCTGGCAGTGGAAGTGTCCGATAGAGGCGGTGGGAATGAGACAGAACCTGCTGGCAAACAGTAGGGCATAGATTTCGAGGCAAGGAGGCACCATTAGGTCAGCTGATCCGATCTCCTGTATTACCTGGGCCAGAGAACCTCACCCAGGGATTCCAGCATCCAGCCCATATCTGGTGGCAAAGCTAGAGCATTTTTTTCCTGGAAGTCATCCAGTCTTGATTTAGACTCCAGTGATGGGAGGCTGCAATCCACAGCATCATGCAGGAAGCAGTAACGCAATATCTAGGCTCTAATCTAGCCCTCCTGCCCATCACCGTAGTATTGTGCACCTCAGTCCTTTTAAAGCCTTTATCCTCCCAACATCCCCCCATGGTGGGGAAGTACCGTTATCCCCTGTACCAGGGTGGTTTGCTCTTGGGCTGGAAAACATAGGGCTAAGCCAGCCCTGATCACGGGAATCATCCCAATCCAGCACCTTACCCACTTGACTCATCTGCTGTCAGGAAAGCATCCCAAGGGACGCCTAGGCAGGAGAACTATGCAGCTCTGAATGACATCCCTGGGAATTATACACCACTCCCGCACATCGGATGGAGAGGGCAGAGGCTGACTGAAACGGAGTCCCATTGGCCATAAACTTTGAGGCAAGTCACCTGAGAAACTTACCAGGCACCGTCAGATTGATATGAGCCATGCAGGTTCCATGAAGGTCACCAATGACTTGGTATTCTCCTGCCATCCATTCACTTGCATTCGTCACAGTAAAGAGGAGTCGGTCTGACAGAGAGATCCGTCCCCGGTACGTGCTGTTGTAGTAGTTCTGCTTTCCTTTATTAGTTAACACCAGGATGGGGTGACAAGCAGAGTCGGAGGCGGCGGCCGCAACAGTGGTCTGCATCTTACACAAAAAAGATGCATTCTTGGGCAGGTTGATTTCAACGTGCCCAGAGGAGCTTTCAGGCACAGACAGGTTATAGAGGGGACATTCTCCGAGCCCTAGAAGGAAAAGGTGTATTAGTGACAAGTGGATCCTAAACTGCTCTTGTGGAAGCCAATGATTTCACCTGGAAAGGAAGCAGTGGAAGTCAGCGGGCTTGGTGCAGGTCATGAGCAGCGCCAAAACGGGCTGTGGGCAGGATAGTTCAGGGCTGGGATAGCAGAAGGCTGCAGTTGGTGATGGAGGGGCACCAGAAGAGCCCAGAGTGTGGATGGCAGAGGACTGCAGATCAGGACTGAGTGGCACTGGCAGAGCTGTGGGGGGCAGCTCTGGGCTGGAACAGCTGTGTGGACTGTGGGTCAGGGTTGAGGGGCATAAGCAAAGCTCAGGGAGGGAGCCGGGAAGCCCAGAGCTTTAAAGAAGTGGGGACTGAAGGTCAGGACACAGGGGCATCTGCAGAGCAGGTGGGGGGCAGAGCCTGGGGCTGGAATAGCAGAGGGAACATGGGTTAGGATTAAGAGGAATGGGCAGAGCTGTGTGTTGGGGTGTGATTGCAGTGGGGTCTGGGGATTGAGGGCACTGGGTGAGGAGGGGAGCCCAGAGCTAGAAGAGCTATAGGGCACCAGCAGAGCGGGGTCTAGTGGACCCAGGACTGCAATATTGTGTATGGAATAGGTGCAATACGCTCAGTGGAAAGGGAGA
Source organism: Gopherus evgoodei (assembly GCF_007399415.2). Lineage (NCBI taxonomy): Eukaryota > Metazoa > Chordata > Testudines > Testudinidae > Gopherus > Gopherus evgoodei. Next base: position 5,752,411 of record NW_022059994.1, on the reverse strand, counting down.
CAAACTGCTCCTGCCACTCCAGCCCTGGGCTCCCCCAAAAGACTCATCCCTCAGCCTAGCACCCCTGGGAGCTGCAGAAGGGAAGGGCAGATCTACTGTGAAATGCACCCTGCTATTGATAGAGATCTGAGGCTGCAATCCCAAAACAGCTCCACCCACTGAGGGCCATGTAATCACCTCCCTAAAAATCACATTGAGTTAGCAGAAGCTCCCGGTGGGACAGTTCAAAGATCCCTAAAGCAGCTCAGCTCTGAAAAAAATCTGGCTTTAAGTGTCCAGATTGTACAGGGATGGGAGCGGGGGAGGGAGGAGCAAGAAGTGAGAGTAAATGTGGATAGGAGGCACCCTCACACCTTGCCCCTCCCCCTGCAAAACAAACACGCCCTGGTACCCAAAGTTGGCCCATAAAAATCAATGAATGCCTTGGATCCTCTCACACACACACACACACACACACACACACACACACGTTTACCCATGACACAGTGTCAAGGTTCCTCCCCAACTCTGAACTTTAGGGCACAAATGTGGGAACCTGCACAAACACTTCTAAGCTTAACTACCAGCTTAGATCTGGGTTCACTGCCACCATCCAGATTCCTCAGTGTCTGGAACACCCTCTTTCCCCCCCCTCAAAACCTTCCCCTCCCTGGGTAGCCTTGAGAGGCTTTTTCACCAGGAACTTGGTGAACACCGATCTAACTCCTTGGATCTTAACACAAGGAGAATTTAACCATTCCCCCTCCTTTCCCCCACCAATTCCTGGTGAGTCCAGATCCAATCCCCTTGGATCTTAAAACAAGGAAAAATCAATCAGGGGTTCTTAAAAAGAAAGCTTTTAATTAAAGAAAGAAAGGTAAAAATCATCTCTGTAAGATCAGGATGGAAAATAACTTTACAGGGTAATCAGATTCATAAAGCCCAGAGGAACCCCCTCTAGCCTTAGGTTCAAAGTTACAGCAAACAGAGGTAAAATCCTCCCAGCAAAAAGGAACACTTACAAGTTGAGAAAACAAAGATAAAACTAACCCGCCTTGCCTGGCTGCTACTTACAAGTTTGAAATATGAAAGACTGGTTCAGAAAGATTTGGAGAGCCTGGATTGACATCTGGTCCCTCTTAGTCCCAAGAGCGAACAACCCCCAAAACAAAGAGCCCAAACAAAAGACTTCCCCCCACCAAGATATGAAAGTATCCTGTCCCTTATTGGTCCTTTGGGACAGGTGTCAGCCAGGTTACGTACGTACGTCTGTGTCACACACCTGTTACCATCCGCTAGCCCAGCCTGTCAACTGAGATCACCTGCTCACAAGTACAGACCCAGCTCCTTGTTTTCCAGCCCTCCCTTCTCCCCATAACAATGGGGGGAAAGACACCTTCTTCCACACCTCCAACTTCCTGTCCACCTCCCACCCCCCCACCTACTCCCTAGCTGCTACCCTGCAATAGGCAGAAGGGCCACCCCCTCCACCCATCCAGAGTGCCCCAGAAGGGGGAGAAATTTGCTAAGTGGCCCAGCTGAAGAGCAAGGTAAGGGGGGGAGAAGCCCAGTGGGATGCTGAGGGGCTCCACCCATCCAGAGCAGCTTGCTACCCCCAGCAAGAAAATTCCATTCCCACCTCCCCAGTCTGAAATAATGATCCCTCCCACCCCCCTGCGCTATGAACCCAGCACTTTGCCCCATCCCCTTCCCCATTCAGATCTCCCCAGGGGGCTGTCACTTTCTGCGCTCCAAAACACGGCACTCCAAGATGGTCAGGAGCTTGCCACCCCTCCCACCCCCACCGGTGCATGCGGAGTGATGCGGGAGGAGATATTTGGGGTCACATCCCTCACCCCTGATTGCTCAGTCACATGGTGCAGAGGAATAGCTAAGAGGCCTGGGAGGGGGCTGCTGCTTTCCCGGAGGGGGCCACCGGACAGTGTGTGTGGGGGGTCATGACTCGAGCTTGTGCCCCCCCCCGCCTCCATTACCCATCCCCCTGCTCACCTGCCACCTGTCCGCACCCTGCAGCCAGCCAGAGGGACCCAAGAAAGATCCCCGTCTTCAGTCCCCACATGGTCCCGGTAGCAGCTGCTAAGCGCGTCTGTCCCCTTCCGAAAATGGCTAAACTTTTGGAGCCTCGTCTTTGCCGGGAACTTGTGCAGCCAGGTCATGACCTTACCTAATGCAACCCCATTGGCTGGCTCTGGGAGCCAAAAAAAAAAAAAAAAAGGAGAGAGCCAATTGCAATAGGAACAACTGAGTCCGGCGGCACTTTAAAGGCGAACAGATTTATTTGGGCATAAGCGGACTCTTTGTTGTTTTTGTGGATACTGACTAACACGGCTAACCCTCTGATAACTGCAATAGGCTGCACAGTAAAACAAACCCGAACGGATCCCCCCACACGCAGGCAGGAAGAGAAGCAGGCTTTGGAAACCAGGAGGTTATTCAGAGGGACCCTGGACTAGCTTGAAATAGAGACCGATCATTAGAGCCCTGAGCTGATACAAAAATTTGGATCTGCAGCCCTGTGATAATTAACTGGTATCCGACCCTGATCCGCACTCCACGTAGGTATCCGCAGCAGCGCCCTAGAGAGGTGGTAGCGATCTGCACGGTTACAAAAATGGGATCCACATCTGGTCTGCAAGGTAGTAAACACCACAGCCACATCCGCGGATGCGGACATCTGCAGCTATAAAGAGGATTATCCCTGGATTTGCGGATTATCCGCGGCTTCTCTAAAACTCCCCTCTCCAACAGGGGCCAAGGAGCAGCTGAAACTGACACACGTGCTCAAAGGAAACAGCAAAAGGAAACAGAGAAATCATGTTGGCGCGAGGGGATAGAGAGCCCTAGCACTCCCAGGGCTGTTTGCTTCTCCTCCCTGAACACAGACCAGCCATTCTAAGGCGGGGACGAGGGGCAAGGCCCTCTCCCGGCACTGCTACAAAGGAAGTTCACAGCTTACCTGCTTGAAGACCCCCCCTTTCTGTGCAGCATCCCCTGCAAATGCCCCCCCTCTGGGCACGAGCGGCCAGGAATGCTCTGAATACCCCATAGTCCAAGCTAGGCAGCTGCATGGCCAAAAGCCCGCGATTTAGCTTGGAGGAAGCCTGGTGATTGGCTCTCATTAGCATACTGTCCCCTGATTGGACAAGGGGTAGGGCTGGTCTATCGAGTATCAGAGAACATAGTGTAGCAAACTAACAGTGATCAGCATAATACGCGGGAAACCACAGGACTGGGAGGGGCCCCAGCTGGTGACTTCTGTATTTAGACAGCTGCTGTGTATTCCCTCCCAAACCAATGGTGTAAAACAGCAGTCGCTCTATTGGAGTCAATGAGTCAGAGCCCCAGGTGAAAACACTACTCTGACCATTAGCCCACACTCCCTGCTCCAAGCCAAGAATGGACCCACCAGCCAGTAGTTGCTCCCCTCCATGCTGCTGTCTAGGAAACAGTTTGTGTAAAATCCGCTGTCAATGGGAGTGTGTCATTCAAGGCAGGACTCCCTAATAACTAGACCATTTGTGGTCATCTAGTCTGCCTGTCTGAATGAGGCAGGTGGGAGAACAGCCCCCAGATCTGCCCTGGTCACATTTCGAGGCCACTGGGCATGAGAGACGGGCCTGGAATTCCCCTCTCCCCAGCTGTAATAAATAAAAAACAAGCCGCCCTGTGGTGCCCAGCTGCACCCACTCGAGGGAAGGGCACAGTCCTGGTTTTGCTTGATCTCCTCTGCTTTCTTGAGGAGAGGAGTGTGGGCCCCGCATCTGTTTTCTCTCCTTACAGTGGAGGTGCTTTTGGGTTATTGCTGTGTGTCCCTCTGTACTGCCCTGGGGCCCCAGTATCCGTCCCTCTAGTCTGGTCTGTAAATTCTTATACCACAGCCCATGGGATTATCGGTGTTTGCCTAGAGCAGTGGTTTTCAACCAGGGGTACATGTATCTACCCCTTAGGGTACACAGAGCTCTTCAAGGGGGTATGTCAACTCATCTAGGTATTTGCCTAGTTTTACCACAGGCTACATAACAAGCAAAGTACACACTAAAAATTCATACAGACAATGACTTGTTTATACTGTTCAGTGTACTACACACTGAAATGCAAGTACAATATTTCTATTCCAATTGATTGACTTTATAATTCCCTGATAAAAATGAGAAAGGCGGCAATTTTTCAGTAATATGGTGCTGTGACATTTTGTATTTTTATGTCTGGTTTCGTAAGCAAGTCATTTTAGTGAAGTGAAACTTGGGGTTACAGAAGACAAGTCAGACTACTGAAAGGGGTACAGTAGTCTGGGAAGATTGAGAGCCACTGGCCTAGAGGCCGGTGAGGGTATGTCTACACAGCAAAAAAAACTCCATGGCTGACTCCTGCCGGTGTAACGTAACCCCCCCCCCCCAAAGAGAGGCAGCAAATCGTAAGTAGAAGTGAGGGCAGAGAGAGGGCAGCGGCGACAGCAAAGTTTACTGCGCATGCTCCGTGCAGCCAAAGTCGGGAATCTGGAGCGGTCACTGTTTCTGTCGTTACACCGGCTGCCTTTGGCTCTCATGGCTCGGGCTGTGGGGCTGTTTCACTGCTGTGTAGACTTCTGGGCTCTGGGACCCTCCCACCTCTAGGGTCCTGGAGTCTGGACTCCAGTCTCAGCCCAGATGTCTACACAGCAATGAAACAGCCCTGCAAGCCTGAGTCATCCCTTGACGCCTTCGAGGAGCAGTGGGCGCTGTCCGGGGTTCTCTGCTCGGTGTCCCCGTTAGGTTCCCTCCTTCTGACCCTTTGACCTCACTCCTTTCCCTGTTCTTTTATTAGTTGTCCCCCGCACTCAGTGGGTTCTGTGGCCCTGTGGTTCCTCCCCTTAGGCTGGGGGAGGATCCTTTAGCAGTGGGCGGGCTTCGCCTGCCCACTTCCCAGACACCCAATAGGTACATAGCCATGGTGTCCTGTAGAATTTTGTAAAGGTGGAACTACTGCTCATTGCAAGCCAGCCCCAAGCAAAATAATGTAGGGAGAATGTCCATGGGATCTAAACAGATTTTTTTCCCTTTCATGTGTATGATTGTGGGAGGGGATAAGCTGAGGTCCACTGAAACAAAGGTAATTTTATTATCCACCCAATAAACATATTTATTGAAAATTCTGCAAAAAAAAAAAAAAAAGCCTGAGTCAGGTGACACGAGCCAGGGATGGGAGTCTAGTTACTGTGTAGACATAGCCAGAGTTTATTGCAGGCACAATGCTGCCTCTGGCACCAATTCAGTATTTATCCTGTGCTCATCCTACCCCTGCCCCACTGAGTCAGTCACAGGGAAACATGAGTCACCCATACGTGACTGTGCAGAATTTGAGCAGGGGGAAGAATGGTCTGGGGGATCTGGGGGCACTCAGAGCCCCTGGCATGAGGGAGGGGGCAGTTGCAAGGGGGCGTGTCTGTGCAATACAGAGGGATGCTGGGGGCGGGGGAATGGGAGATGCACGGAGGTTTGTTGTGTGGCCCTTGGTCGGTCTGGAGGGGAGGGAGTTAATTGGAGTCTTGCTTTGTTGTTTATATCGCAGCAGGATACAGCGATTGGCTTTTTTTAGTTTTTCTTTCTGCGGTTCCTGGCTCAGCTGACCTGCAGATGGTGGTTTGTTTGCATCGCTGCTCCTGCAAAGGCTCCTTTCCCACCGCAGCCGGTGAGTTTGCTGCGGGTGGAGACGCCCCGTTTTGCTGGACTGCGGTGCGGGAGGTGGTTGCGTCTCTTCCGCGGAGTTCAGGAGCTGAGGCTGCTTGCTGCGGGGACAAGGGCGGCTGCAGGGCGGGGGTGTCTGCAGCCCTGACTGTTGTGTTTTGCAGGTAGGAATTTGGGGCACTCAACATGCTCAGGAACATCTGCGGAAGCCACTGCCCTTCAGCCTGCGCTTGGTAGCGGGAAGATTCTGGGGGCTGCTTTTGACAGGGGCTAAAAGGGGGCAAATCGGAGGAGGGGGGTGACCGGGGTCTGAGCAGGGGGCGGAAATTGACTGGGGAGGAGTGGGGGGGGGTCAAGCAACTGGAGGCAGAGTTAGGAGAGGGGCTGAAGAGCAAAATTAGGGATGTGGGGGGAGCTGGAGTTAAGTCCAGGGCGAGGCACTGGCACAATGAGGGCAAAGGGGGTAACAATTACCCTGGTGGGACTGAGACACCAGTGTTTGCAAAAAATAGGGTGGGAGGAGCAGAGGGATTTTTTTATTTCCCTCCCCCCGACAGCACCTCTCAGCATCCACTTCCCAGGGCTGGGTTCTTCAAGGCACAGGCATCCCAGTGCCGGGTCAGTGCAGCTCCTCTTTGATGGACGCTACTGAGCTGCTGCAGCGGGAGACTTAATACAGTGAAACAGGGCCTGCCCTGCACCTTCCCCCCCAGGGGGCTGTACATCCCCTACCCCAAATTTCCCCAGCATGAACTTGCCTACTCTGCCTAGGGATCCAGCAGACTGAGCTGTGCTGCCCAAGTGATCAATTTTGGCTGGTGTTGGGAGTTTCTGTACTAAACATTTTTATTGTATTATAATTCATTTTTACATAAGAACGACCACATTGGATCAGACCAATGGTCCATCTAGCCCAGTACTCTGTCTTCTGACAAGTGCTTCAAAGGGAATTAACAGAACAGGGCAATTATTGAGTGATCCATCCCCTGTTGTCTACTCCCAGCTTCGGGCAAGCAGAGGCTCTCAGAGCGTGGTGTTGCATCCCTGCCCATCTTGGCTAATAGCCATCAATGGACATATCCTCCATGAACTGAATTTTTTTTCCAATCTTGTTCTAGTTTTGGCCTTCACAACAGCCCCTGGCAAAAAGTTCCACAGGCTGATGGTGTGTTGTGTGAAGAAGTACTTCCATTTGTTTGTTTTAAACGTGCTGCCTATTAATGTCATTGGGTGACCCCTAGTTCTTGTATTATGTGAGGGAGCTTTTCGCTTTCTCCACACCCATCGAGATTTTATAGACCTCTATCATATCTCTCCCCCCTCCCTTACTAGTCTTTTATCCAAGCTGGAAAATCCCCCAATCTTTTTAATCTCTCCTCATATGGAAGCTGTTCCATACGCCTAATCATTTCAGTTCCCCTTCTCTGAACCTTTTCCAACTCCAGTATATCTTTTTTGAGATAGGGCGACCAGGACTGCACACAGAATTCAGGATGTGAGCATACCGTGGATTTATATAGTAAAAGTGGAGGAGCTTGGTTTGCCAGACTGATCAGCAAAGCCAATGCTGACAAACGATATGAAAAGGCTGCAAAACACCAATCCTCTGAACTGCATCAACATGCAGAAAGCCTTATAAGCCAGTCACCGTCAAAGCCAATTTTAGAAGTACTTAATGAGGCTGATAAGAATGCTGGACACACAACACAGTTTGTGTGACCAAACATGGCTGTCACATCATACTTCCTCTTTCAGCAAGAGATACCAGACACTACAAACTGGAGGCCGGTGTTAAGTGCACGGCCATTTGTTAATCCAGAAGCTGGACACTGGTTCTGGCCAAGACCAGCAAAGGCTCGTTGTCTTTCTGCAAGAAACTCAGCTGACTGGTTAGAAGCATGTGGTGAAACAGACTTTACAGTTGAAAAAGTGAAGGCCTCTCACCACATTCGGAGAATGTGCGTACGCTGCTGATGAATGCACTGATGCAAAGGAGTCAAGTAGTAAATCACTGCCTGTGTCATCTTGATATCAGTGGTAGGTCAGTAGATGAATTTCTAGATCTTCAGATTATAGAAGACACATCGGCTGCACCTCTGAAACCCATGTCTCAGAGTTAAATGTTTGTAAATTGAACCCCAAAGAGATGGCTGCTTGTGTGGTTGATGGAGCTGCAAACTTCTCTGGAAGACGTAATGGAGCACAAGCTCTGCTCAGAGAAAAGTGTAACTCTGATCTCTCCAATACATACTGCAGAGGCCATCTACTCCAACTAGTAAAAGCTGCAGAATCTTCAAAAGGCATTTAAAAAGCTATACATTTAATGTCTTCATTATACTCTTTTTCAGCAAGAGTCTGAAAGGACTAAACATCTTGGAAAACATAGATGATACATTGGGACAGAAGTTCAAAGTAGTCCAATCTGGGAAAATCCACTGTCTTTCTCATGAGGGATCCTTGGCTGTTGTCTTCAAATGACTGCAACCATTTTTATTGGCTTTGGAAAGTATCTACCGAGATGGGACAGATCTAAGTAGTGGGGCTCGTGAATTACTTTCTCTGCTAAGTTCAGAGAAGACTATTGCCATTCTCTCTCTTTGAAGTCTACTGTTGAAACCACTTGGGTCATTACACAATGCCATCCAGGTATCTGCTGCAACAGCAGTAGATCTCTGTCCCACACTGGAAGCTACACTTGAATCAATCAGAGAGAGGTCCACTGAAAACGTACTGAAAGAAGCAAAGACGTCAGTTCAGAAGTTGGCTAATTAGGGCACTTATATTAACTCCTTAAATGAAGAAGACAAGAAGTGTGTGTTAAGACAGCTGAAAAAGTGAAGTACGCTGACTTGATTCTTACAGCTCTACAAGAACACCTTTTGGGTTCCATCAGCCTCTACATACCTTTTACAGATGCCTGTCTTACAAAACACCGACAATTGAGTGGAGTGAGGCTCTACCAGCAATGGGGCTGCCATCTGATCAGGACAGAATAGAGAATTTGAACACAGAGTGGAATTTCCTACAATGAACAAACGTAGATTTGATTTCAACTTCTTCTTTATCATCACTATTGGGTCGATCCAATTTTTATGCTATGTTTCCTGCAATGAAAGAAGCAGGAATTCATCTCTTTCTGCCATCAGTCACAACAGCTACAGCTGAACGTCCTTTTTCCTCATTGATTAGAATTTTGTGTTTTGAAAGAAGTCGCCTTCTGCCTGATCATGAGCATATCATGAGGGACTGGAAGTACCGGACACGTGAGAAGCCACCAAAAATGAATGCCCTGCATTTGAGAAGTTCATTAACAGAGTTGTGCAAAATTACAACAAAAACCAAGAAGGATGTAGACATAGTGCTTCACAGTAGGCTTGTATAGCCAACTTTAATTTGTGTACTGATTGAAAAACATGAGTTAAATCTAATAAAATGGTTGTGAAACATTTTTCAGGGTTTACTATGGTGCCATACAGCCCACCTTTGCCCTAACAGTCTCATCCCTCATCGGTTCTCCCCTTGTATTTTTGAACACACACACACCCCCAATCTCAATTTCCGTGGAAAACACTGCAGTGAAATATTTGTTCTGTGTGATACTGGTTTATATCCCATTCTGTCAGCTGCAGGATTCAGCATCAATTATCCTCCCAATGTAAATAGCAGGGTAGGTTTGTTTATTCTGCTAGGCTGCTTCACTGGTTCGTTTGTTCACGGGAGAAGCCTGAACCTCTAAAGAGCTATTCACCTCCCCAAAAAAACCAAGTCAGCTTTTCAATAGAACTCTTTGCTGCCTCACTAAGGTTTGTCTGAGTTCGAGATCCTCAGTAGGAACAGTTCTAATCATCCTGCATCATGTTTTACAGAGATCATGAGCATTTTACCAGCCGCAGGCTCAGTTATGTCTCCAAAGCTTGAGCAGTGGTGGGGAGGAGGAGAAGGTGGTGCATCTTCAAGCAGTGGTGGTAGGAGTGGTGTTTGTGCAGGTGGAAGCCAGGGGAAGCCCTTGGGCCACCAGGAGAACTGGGGAGTGAGTGTTTGGGGGAGGGAAAGGACTTTTTGGCCCTCTTCTCACCTCTACCACCACTAAGGCCTCTGTGTAATGGCAGCCATATTTTGACCCTGTAATATAATAGATAGAAACTGCTCCTGCCAAGAAAAAAATCAGGTGAACATAGATGGCCCTCAGTCAGGGTAATAGGAAATCCAAAATACCTCTCTCTCCTTTCTACCCAGATAATGGAATATAGCTGCATGGAGACAAACCCATCAGGCTCATCTAGGGTGACCAGATGTCCCAATTTTATAGGGACAGTCCAGATATTTGGGGCTTTTTCTTACATAGGTGCCTATTACCCCCTCATCCCAACTTTTTCACACTTGCACTCTGGTCAGCCTAGGCTCATCTTTACCCTACAGATTTCAAGATCTCTTGCTGAACAAGCCTTTTCATCTCTAATGAGATATTACCCCAGGGGCTTGCAGGAATCTACAAAACCTTTGTCAATCAAGACAACAGGACAAGTGTGCATTGCTGCCTGGGTTTGCCTCCTGACCTGATGAACTGTAATGGTCAGAGATTGCACCAGCACAAAAGTATACTGAAGGTGAACCCTAAGGAAATTAAGAGTTTAAATTATCCTCCACATGTCCTGTGTCCCACTAATATGAATCCAGGCAAAGTCGTTTGGAAGCTGGACACTTTATGCTTCCATCCCACACCACTGTCAAGTTTTAGCAAATTAGGACAAGTCAGCACATAACAACCCCTATGTATCAGTAACTGCTAGTGGTAACAATTCACTACCTCTCCCTGCTACAGGTAGCACATTCCTACAGAGAGCAGCTGGGGGGCGGGGGAGGGGAGTGGGCCAGTGTTCCAGGCATTATATGATCCTACTACACTTGTTATGGTGGGTAAACTGCTTGTCACTGCCCGCATGATTGTTTCCCTCTAGGGATTGTCTCCACGTGGAATAACTACTCTGGAACGACTGCTTTGGATTAGCTACTCCATGTGTGAACACTTGGCCGTCACGTTCAAGAATCTACTTTCAAGGGAAGGCAAGCCCTTCCTCCCTGCACCCTGCTCCCAAGGAAGCCACTCCTGGGCTCACTTTACTGCTTTCTTCCTTGCCTCTCCTCTGTACAAGTAGCTGTGGAGAGGGTGCTCTCCCCTTGTAGTCAGGGTCAGCATGGCACTAGGGGGTGCTGTGCTGCAGGGAGCGGGGTAGGGGGTTCAGCAGGGGGTGCTCTGCCTTGGCAGTCAGTGTTGGCCCCAATGCCCTAGTGAAGCGCTAGGGGGCGCTGTGCTGCAGGGAGCGGGGTAGGGGGTTTAGCAGGGGGTGCTCTGCCTTGGCAGTCAGTGTTGGCCCCAATACCCTAGTGCAGCGCTAGGGGGCGCTGTGCTGCAGGAAGCGGGGTAGGGGGTTCAGCAGGGGGTGCTCTGCCTTGGCAGTCAGTGTTGGCCTCAATGCCCTAATGCACCGCTAGGGGGTGCTGTGCTGCAGGGAGTGGGGTAGGGGGTTCAGCAAGGAATGCTCTGCCTTGGCAGTCAGTGTTGGCCCCAATGCCCTAGTGAAGCGCTAGGGGGCGCTGTGCTGCAGGGAGCGGGGTAGGGGGTTCAGCAGGGGGTGCTCTGCCTTGGCAGTCAGTATTGGCCCCAATACCCTAGTGCAGTGCTAGGGGGCGCTGTGCTGCAGGGAGCGGGGTAGGGGGTTCAGCAGGGGGTGCTCTGCCTTGGCAGTCAGTGTTGGCCCCAATACCCTAGTGCAGTGCTAGGGGGTGCTGTGCTGCAGGGAACGGGGTAGGGGGTTCAGCAGGGGGTGCTGTGCCTTGGCAGTCAGTGTTGGCCCCAATACCCTAGTGTGGCGCTAGGGGGCGCTGTGCTGCAGGGAGTGGGGTAGGGGGTTCAGCAGGGGGTGCTCTGCCTTGGCAGTCAGTGTTGGCCCCAATACCCTAGTGAAGCGCTAGGGGGCGCTGTGCTGCAGGGAGCGGGGTAGGGGGGTTCAGCAGGGGGTGCTCTGCCTTGGCAGTCAGTGTTGGCCCCAATGCCCTAGTGCGGCACTAGGGGGCACTGTGCTGCAGGGAGCGGGGTAGGGGGTTCAGCAGGGGGTGCTCTGCCTTGGCAGTCAGTGTTGGCCCCAATGCCCTAGTGAAGCGCTAGGGGGCGCTGTGCTGCAGGGAGCGGGGTAGGGGGTTCAGCAGGGGGTGCTGTGCCTTGGCAGTCAGTGTTGGCCCCAATTCCCTAGTGCAGCGCTAGGGGGCGCTGTGCTGCAGGGAGCGGGGTAGGGGGTTCAGCAGGGGGTGCTCTGCCTTGGCAGTCAGTGTTGGCCCCAATGCCCTAGTGCAGCGCTAGGGGGCGCTGTGCTGCAGGGAGCGGGGTAGGGGGTTCAGCAGGGGGTGCTGTGCCTTGGCAGTCAGTGTTGGCCCCAATGCCCTAGTGCAGCGCTAGGGGGCGCTGTGCTGCAGGGAGCGGGGTAGGGGGTTCAGCAGGGGGTGCTCTGCCTTGGCAGTCAGTGTTGGCCCCAATGCCCTAGTGCGGCACTAGGGGGCGCTGTGCTGCAGGGAGCGGGGTAGGGGGTTCAGCAGGGGGTGCTCTGCCTTGGCAGTCAGTGTTGGCCCCAATGCCCTAGTGCAGCGCTAGGGGGCGCTGTGCTGCAGGGAGCGGGGTAGGGGGTTCAGCAGGGGGTGCTCTGCCTTGGCAGTCAGTTGGCCCCAATGCCCTAGTGCAGCACTAGGGGGCGCTGTGCTGCAGGGAGCGGGGTAGGGGGCTCAGCAGGGGGTGTTTACACCTGGGGGTGTGGAACAGGTGCCCATGGGGTGGAAGGGACTTTCCCTGCTGCGTTCTGGTGCGCACCTTTTCTTGGCCGGAACTGCCAGCAGAGCAGACTCCATCTTGGCCACAAAGATACCACAGCTACGTTAAATTGACTTTCAAAATTTATCTAGTTATGCTGAGACAAATACCTAATGTAGGTGACTGGGGGGCGGGCAGGGGGCCTCCCCCCCACACTTTTAAAAGTGGGAGGGCTATACTGACCCACTTACCAGCTGTAAGGGCGAGTGGCAGGGGGAGGGGCAGAGAGGAGCAAGTGGGGAGTGGGGTTTCGGGGAAGGGGCGGTGTGAGAATGGGGCCTTGGGGGAAGGGATGGGGCCGTATGAGATGGGGTGGTGCAAGGGTGGGGCTGTGGGGGAAAAGATTTAGTCTTGGGGTAATTGGCAGTGTGAGGGCAGGGGCTCAGGGAGAAGGGGTGGTGTGGGGGCGGAGCCTTGCACAGGGGGCAGGGCCAATGTTCAGGTGCCTGGGGCGGGGGTGGGGGGGGCATTTAAGGTGCTTCTGCTGCTCCTGGTAGAGGCCCTAAAATGGTTTGTCTCCCTTGAGTGGGTTTTGTTTGAATTCCAGATTAAACCAGTTGAAGAGCATCTACATTAGGGATTTCCACTAGTATAATTAGAAGATCAGTGTTAAAACGGATTTAGTTACGCTGCTACAACTTCTCTAATATAGACAAGCCCCTAGATTAGCAATACAGCATATTCCGCTTCTTAGGAAGCCCCCGGTTGACGACTGAGAGTTGCCATTATCTGACGCCGGCTGAGAAGCGGAAGGCAGGGTTGTGGTGCTGTAGCCAGGAATCAGTAGGACGTGATTCCCTGCCTCCAGCCCCACAAACGGTGGTGCTGGGGTCTGTGGGGTGCAGGGTTTTTTGTTTGTTTGTTTTTGTTTTTTTAAAGCTCTCAGTAATGCAAGTCTCTTGCCAATAGCCAGAGCAGTTATCTTGATAGTCAACTGGGCGGTATCAGTTCCAGGCAAAATGTTTCTATTAACTATAAGTTGTGGTGAGAGTTGTTATTATTAAGCAGCATCTACAGTAAATGGAATCTCTGGCTGCTTGTGGTTTCCTTTTCTGTGTCACCTGGCTGAAGAGGAGAGGGGTATTCCAGCTACCCTGGTTCCTTGCATGGGAACCAGCTTCCTTGAAATCCCCCTTTAGTTGCATGTGGTCAGGAGCAGTTCTCTTCTTGTGGTGGGTGAACCGTGTATAATTACTGTCTATCCATTTTAGTTTCTGAATCCCTTTGAGGTCCGGTGGCGGGGGGGAGATCCAGGATTCTGAGGCAATGTGCGGTTGTTCATTACACTGCTAATGCCTCTGGATATGCGGACAGGGCTGGGGAAGGAATTGGGTGCAGAGAAAACCAGCCAACCCTTGAAAATTGGGACTATTTCTGTCTCTTGATTTCAGTTCGGTCCAGTAGCTGCCAAAGGCAGAGGATCTGGCGCTGGGATCTCTGAAGTTGATTGCTGGCTCCAAATTGGACCCAATTGCAGCTAGAGAGGAACTGGTCAGAGCCCAGGGCCTGTACCCCAGCGTTCATCTGTCTTGGTGAGAGAAGAGAGGTGACAAAAGGTGTGGGTCCCATGGATTCGGAGCTGTCACCCAATGGAAGACAAGGTAACTGACGCTTGACTGAGCAGGAACAGCGTGAAGGCTACGTCTGTATGTAGGGTGTCCAGATGCCTGGTTTTTGACCGGAAAGTCCAGTTGAAAAGGGGACCTAACAGTGTCCAGTCCGATCTATTGACCGGACACACAAAGTCTGGTTATTGCTGGTGGAGGAAGTGCCGGGTCATTACCTGCATGAGCCCCTACTCAGCCGGGGTCACCTCCTACCTACTAGAGAGGGGAAGAGAAGTGAGCAATGGTGGGGGGGGGGAGAAGAGCAAATTGGGATGGGGCCTCAGGGCAGGGGCGGGGCTTTGGGGGAAGAGGCGGGGCTTTGAGGGAAGAGGTGGGGCAGGGTGGGCCCCTGGGGGAAAAGGAGAGTCAGGGGAGGTTCCAGCACTCCTGCTGGAGTGTCTGTTTTTCAAGTATTACAAAGTTGGCAATCCTACCGATACTGCCAGTTGGCATCAGGAGTCCCAGGTCCCAGGCTTCTACATGCAGGTCCCGCAGTTCGTACGCACAGCTGCTGTTTTCCAAGCGCAGACATGAGATGATGGTTGTGTAGCGGGAGCGCTCGCCTTTTGAGGGCTGGTGTAACCCAGGTCTGCTGGGTGTGGTGCTCTGTTGCCCTCTGATGGCACCTAGACCACCTAGAGATTAATGAGTCTGCTTCAGCCTTAGCTAAGAGGCAGGTGCCTTTTAGCTCAGGCACAGAGGCTCGTGGTCAGTGGTCCCAGGTTCAATCCCACCGGCTGACGGATTGTGTTACACTTGGCTAGTGTTCCTATGACTGACTGGATTTGTTCTTTCTGTCTCTGCTTTATGCTACGGACAAGTGAGTCAAGTTTGCCATCGCTGCACCTGTTTCACCCAGAATCCCACCCTGGGCATTGCTGAGACCAGCTGTGTGCTGGGGGGAGAGGGAGGACTGGATAGCTTGTTTATGCAAACACAAGTTTGTGTAGACCTGCAGCAAATGCACACCTGCTCCTGTGGCTTCATCCGCTGGGCCGTCTGAAATGCTTCTGTCTGGAATATTTTGACATTGGTTGAGCATTCTGTTCCGTGATTGAAGGGATTTCAAAGAAACCATTAACTGCTGCCCAAAACAGTTTTCACTGAACGGACACAGTCATTTATTCCAACAGCACAACGGCATCCTCCATCCAGGGGTCTGCACACCCCTTACAAACAGCCAGAAATTATCCTGACATTGAGGGTCCTATGGGTGTGGGAGAAGGGGAGGAAAATAATCTTTATTTTGCTGCACTTTTGGTGCCTTAGTTCCATCCAGCCAAAATAACAAACTTTAGAAATAGTCAGATAAGGAGCCTTAGGGAAGCTAAAAGGAAACGGGGCAGAAGGACAGTCTTGTGGCTAACGCCCTGGACCCACAATCATGAGCTCATGGTTATGTATTCATGCCTCTGCCTCTGACTCCCTGTGATCCAGGGCAAGCTGCCTCTCTCTCTGCCTCAGTTTCCCTAGCTGAGAAATGGTGACAACAATACTGCCTAGAGGGTGTGCAAATAACTTCCGTGGTGGCAGAGGGCCGCAGGCATTGGAGGGGAAGGGGCTGTGGAAGTGCAAAGTCAGTGACACCTAGGGATTAGCCAGAGCTTTCCTGCTGCCGTACGTAAACCTGGTTCCTTGTATTAAATGTTGAAGTACAGACCTTTGTGTGTCAGACTGCGAGGGGCTCCATACCAGGAGCACGTCCTCGTCTCTCCAGCAGCATCAATACTTTACCATCTCTTCTCCACCTGGGAAGCCAGTTGTCATGGCAATGGGCCGGCTAATGGCAAGACAATGCTGGTGGTGCTGGATCCATCTGGTGCCACCGCCGCAGGCAACCTAAGGGACCTGAATGGGGTTTTTGTTCTCTTTCAGGTGATCTGCCTAACAGCAAACTCCAGAGAGCTGTCGGGTGGAAAGCGCCGCTGACCGTCAGCGTGGTAGTCCTAGTCGTGATTGTTGCTGTTGCTCTGATACTTTTGCACGGTGAGTTGTCGGCCTTTGCTGCCTCGCGTTGAGGGGGAGGCATATGGGGGGGGGTCACATCTCCCCCCCCAAATTTCCGCCAGGGTGGGAGTTGGGCTGAGCACAGCTGAGGGGGACATGCCTGGGAAAGGCACCAGCAGCAAGCACTCCTGCCTGAGTCCCACTAGGTGGCGCCCCAGAGCAGGGAAACGGGACTGGCCTGGCAGCCCAGTTCTCTGCTGTGGGGGGGCTGAGTGGGGACTCGCATCCCTCCCTCCCTCGCCAGCCAGCAGCTGCTGTTACAGCACATCTGGCCTGGCCTGCCTGGAGCTAAGGGAGACCGTTGGGGGTAATGGGGGGGGGGAAATAGTGGGGTCTGGGGTGTGCACAGGGGAGCCCAGGGAGGCAGCGGGGCAGGATCATCTGTGGGAGAGGCAGCAGTGGGCTGGGGCAATGGGTAAAGGTCTGGGAAAGGCAGTAGGGGCCAGGGGTGATGGGGAGGGGTGTGGGTGAGGCATTGGGGCCAGGAGCATTGGGTGGGAGGCTGGGGGAGGCAGTGGGGGCTGGGGCAATTGGGGGAGACAGTGGGGGCCAGGGGTGATGAGAGGGGTGGAGAACTGGCAGAGGCAGTGGGGGCCAGGGCACCAAAATACAAGTTCGCCCAGTATGCCGTTTTCCCTAAGGCCAACCCTGGCAGGGCTGGCCTAAAGGGTGGGCAACATGGGTGACTGCCCGGGGTGCCTTGATCAAGAAGGAGTTGCTGGAGGGTGCCTGGGGCAGTCACCAGAAAGGTGACCCTAACTGTGGTGGCAAGGGGGGTGGGCTGCCATTGTGCCTCCCCCGCCACATCAGCAGTTACCAATCAAGCCAGAAATTACAGATGTGGGTTGCTTCCATCCACTGCCTGTGCTGGTCCCTTTTGTTGCCCACTCTAATATTATGACAGCACTGGCCTTTTAACAGAGATGCTGGCTTAAAACAGCTTTCAGGGCCCCCCCCACACTCTGAATTCTGGAGTACAGTTGTGGGGACCCGCATGAAAGACCCCCTACGCTTATTTCTACCAGCTTGGGTTAAAAACTTCCCCAAGGCACAAATCCTTCCTTGTCCTTGGTCGGTATATTGCTGCCACCACCAAGTGATTTACACAAAAATTCAGGGAAGGGTCACTTGGAATCCCTATCCCCCCAAAAAATATCCCCCCAAGCCCCTTCACCTCCTTTTCTGAGGAGGCCTGGAGAATAAATGACCAACCAATTGCCTTAGGCAATGTGAGCACAGACCATTTGCAAGATCAAGGTGGAAAGTAACTTTTACAGGGTAATAAAAAGATTTAAAATGCAGAGGATTCCCCCTGGGCTCAGCTTCACAATTACAAAACCAGGAATGAAACTACCTCTGTACCATAGGGAAATTCACAAGCCAAAGCAAGAGATAACCTAACACATTTCCTTGCCCTACTCAGTTTCTGTAGTTTTAGATGGATTATATTTTTCAGGAGATTTTGTACCTGCTTGGCTTCTCCCTCCATCTGGAGAGGGAACAACACACAGAACAACAAAATAAATCCCCTCTCCCCTCCCATTGGTCTTTCTGGTCAGGTGCCAACTAGGTTATTTGAACTGCTTAACCCTTTACAGGTAAAGCAATCCAGTACAGCTGCAAAGGAGGGATTTTATGGTTCTGAATGAGCTGGCATACATAAAGGTTGCTACCTTCCCCTATATTCATGACACAGCCCTTCTGGCGGAAAGCGTTTTTCCAGCTCGTGGGGACAGTCCCTCCATGGAAGGCTGAGGAGACTCATGGGATTGGATTTTAAAATGCTCAGGCCAGCTGTTCAGCACCCAGCGTGCGGAGCCCGTTTTGAAAATCCAGTGGCTTATTTTGCTGTCTAGAAGTTGAGAGCTTTGGAAATCTGGCCCTGAAAGCTTCTGAAACGTTCAGTAGCTGGGCAGAAGGGCTGTACAAAGAGGAAGGCTGGAAACAGTGTGTTAGACCACAGGACAAATCAACCTCAAGCAAACAACAAAAATGCCTTTAAACAGACAGATCTGGGGTTGCACCTGGTACGTGACCTGTCTGTGTCAGTTGATTCATTGGCGCAGAAAGGTGCTACCCACGATACACGTTGATCAGCTTTCTATAGATTTCTCTCTTGAATTTAGAGAAAGCAAAGGGACACGTCTCTTATCGCTGCTATTCTCTTAACTTCAGTGAAATCTCCACCCGAATCCAACCTGCCTCATGTCTCCACCCCAGTCCGTCTAAATGTAAGATTCCCTGCTCCCTGCTGCCTGGATGGCTGGGTCGGGTACAGAGGGAAATGCTACTATTTCTCTGAGGCCGAGGGGACCTGGGACTCCAGTCAGAGCTTCTGTTCTTCACTCAATGCCTCCCTGGCTGAGATCGACACCGAGAAAGACCTGGTAGGGAAAAACAAAAATAAAACTGGTATAGGCACCAAGCAGCATGTTGGCATGATCTTGTCCAAGGGCCTCGGGGCAGAGGATGCGGCAGGGGCCATGGGTCTGGGCGCACCCAGCCTTCCCAAATGCAGGAGTTATGCGCTGCCCATGTCCTCCTGGTCCCATAAGTTAATGAAGGGAAGATCTGTGCACAGATCTCACCCAGCAGTTCAGAGGGTGGGAAGGAACTTTGGAAACAGAACGGGTGCAGAAAGAGGGTGGGGGAGGAAAGAGACGTTAGCATTTCATTTTTAAGCAGTTGTTTCCAAAGTCCGTGGTATGGTGGCTCAGCCTTACCAGAGGAGACTCAAGGAGCTTGGCCTGTTTAACCTAACCAAATGAAGGCTGCAGGAAGATAGGATTTCTCTCTCTAAATACATCAGAGGAATAAACACCAGGGAGGAAGAGGAGTTAAGCTAAGCGTCAATATAGACACAAGATCAAATGCATATAAACTGGCCATCAACAAGTTTAGGCTTGAAATTGAATGAAGGTTTCTAACCATCAGAGTGACGTTCTGGAACAGGCTTCCAAGGGGAGCAGTGCTGGCAAAAAGCCCAAGTGGCTTCAAGAGGGATCTTGATCAGTTGATGGAGGGGATGGGATGATGGGACTGCCAACAATGGCGTGTAGCCGATCTGTGACTGCCAGTAGCAAATATCTCCAACGTTTGGAGCAGACGCTGGATGGGGAGGGCTCTGAGTTACTACAGAGAATTCTTTCCCAGTGTCTGGCTGGTGGGTCTTGCCCACACGCTCAAGGTCTAACTGGTCGCCAGAATTTTCCCCCAGGTCAGATTGGCAGAGACCCTGAGGGGGAGTTCACCTTGCTGTGCAGCACAGGGCATGGGTCACTTGCAGCTTTAAACTAGAGTAAATTGTGGATTCTCTGTAACTTAAGACTTTAAATCATGATTTGAGGACCTCAATGACTCAGCCAGAGGTTAGGGGTCTGTTACAGGAGTGGGTGAGTGCGGTTCCGTGATGTGCTGAAGGTCTAGAAGATCATGATGGTCCCATCTGGTCTTAAAATCTATGAGTCTTGCAGACAAGTGACATCTGCCCCACTCCCCCAACAGATATTTTCACCAGTCCCCCACCAGATGCCTGCCACTGTGCCCAACAGCAGTGAGTCAGCGTGTTAACTGCATGTTGCTATTAAAACAATTAGCAGCAAAATCGTTAACGTTGAGTTAGACACCATTAGGTTTCAGAGTGAACACAAGTGGAGCTGAACTGTGCAGTTCATAGCTAATGTGTGAGGCTTTCTGCAGATTCAGGGACCACCTATGGTAGGAAAGCAATTTGTTTTAGGCAGCAGGTCCCCTTGAAGCAGTGACTGAAAATAGTTTAACTGCTTCAACAGCATTACAGACTATAATGAATAATGTTTTTTGTTTGTTTGTTTTTAAAGAAGTTCATTATGCGATATAAAGGCGTCTCTGAGTTTTGGATTGGCCTGAAGCGAGAATCGGCACAGCTCTGGGGATGGGTGAATGGCGAACAGTTCAACAACCTGTGAGTCCTTTTTCTAGCTAGTCACTTTGTTGGGATCCAAATGGGAAAAGGGCTGAATTTGGGCAGATCAAAAAAATGTGTTATTCCCCAAATAACGCTGATTATTTTTCTCCTTTGTGACATTTCCCCCCTAGTCTTTGGGGTTCGTCTCCATTGCTGACCTAGCAGATCAGTGGGCTGCTGCTTCCCCTCCAACTCTCTAACTGGCAGCTTAGGTAGAAATGAGAGACCCATGGTAATTCCTGAAAAGTTCAGTGGGGATTTAAGCCCAGATTTTAAAGGTACTTAAGCGTTACTCAGCATTTCAAAGCCTAAATAACTTAAGAACATAAGGCTGTGTTTCAAAAGTGCCTTAGGCACCTAAGTAACTTAGGCCGTGCATGGCTGAGCAGAGAAGCAGTGCCTAAATACCTTTCACAATCTGGACCTTAGCCCTTCCTCCTCCTCCCTAGAGGAAAAAAGGGTAGGACTCCAGTGCCTATGCGGAGTCAATGCCAATGGCTGCTGGTGAAGAATCCTGCAGGACAATCAGTGAGGTGGCAGCTATGCTGCAGAAATAACCATGCTTGTAACCCAGCTATATTAAAAGAGTTAGGTGTCTTGCATTGCCAGTATGGACAGAAGACCATTCTTTAACCCTACTGGAGTTCAACCTTTGTCTTTTCCTTCCCACCCCTCTTGCCAGGAAGAGTTTGAGTGGAATTATTGGTGCAGGAAGGGGGCGATCCTGGGGGGTTTCACTGGATGGGCCCATCCGAGGGGGCACGTGCCTGGCCCCTGCCCGACTCTTATCACCAGGGGCGTGTCTGTCACAGGTTTACGGTAAGAGGAGAAGGTGACTGTGCGTACCTGAGCGACGGCTTTGCCACGTCGTCATGGTGCTCCACGAAGCGCTACTGGGTCTGCAGCAAACCCGATGGGATGCAAAGGGAAGACACGATGCCGGGGGACTGAAGGGCGAAGGCTGGGAAAACACCTCAAGGCCCAGCTGCCTGACACTCCAAACAAACATCGCTCAATAAGATCCTCAATAGAGCTTGACAGATTATTTTTGTTGTTGTAAATAAGCCTCTTTCTAACCTGCTCTTTATTGTGGCCCCTGTATAACCTCTTTGTCCTGGTTGTGTAACTAAGACCCAGTCTACACTTAAAACTCACTCCTGAATGCTGTAGCTAGGCCGATGTCACCCCTAGTGCAGACGCAGCTAAGTTGACCTAGCTACTGTCACTGGGATGGCAGTGTTCCTACAGTGATGGGAAACCCCCTTCCCCCACTGTAGGTTGTGTCTGCTCTGGGGTTATGCCAGCGTAGTCTGCTGCCATGTCTGCATACTGTAGACATGGATTAAAACCCCTTCCCAGCTCCCCCTGCTGTTGTCTGTCAGGGTGCGTCTACACTGCAGTGGGGGTACGTGATTAAAGCAATGAAGGTGCAGTCGTCCAGGTCTTTACCCAGGGTTCCAGCCTGTGTTGCTGTGGCATCATTGCTCCAGTACTAGCTCCATTAAAATTAGCATGCTTATGTCTACATGAATGGCCACCAAACCCTGTGATTGCAATGTGGACATACCCTTAGCTCTGCTGTGCTGGCCGAGCAGGAAGGCAGCACTGCTTTGAAGATAGATTGAGACAATCTTAAATAGCAACAGGCTAAGACAATCCACAGCAAGCAGGGATGTGAGGCAGCTGCACACAGCATCCTCCCGAAGGAAGGAAGCTGCGGCAAGAGACAAGCAGCCAGGCTGTGAGTTTTCTTCGACTGTTGCAGAACCAGGCTCTGTTTGCTCATGCTGTCTCCCAACCCTGGGCAACAAAGTTGTGAGTTAAGGCTAATGGGACAGGGATCTGAACTCACCAATAGGCCCCTTGTTGAGGCTTCTTGTGATGCCTCCTGCATAGGGTCGACTGTGTTGCGTTGTCTCCCAAAATGTGGTAGCTGCATCTTTGACGGAAAGTCTCCGTTGTGGAGCAAAGAAGATAATTAAGGAGGGCCAGAAATGAGGCGCAGGTTCCAATGGAAATCAAAATGTCTATATGTTTGAGAGTGTTATGGTCTTGCTGGGCTTATTGAGACTGTAAAGTGAAGGCCAGGCATGCGTGCATGCCAGAAGAAGTTGATGACTAGCTAGGTGTACTAGCAGAAAAGTCACAGAGGCGCTGGCATCCTGTGAAGAAGCTGTGGAGCTGCCCAGGAGAGGGGTTTACTTTGTGAGAAGGCATCGGGTTAGGTACTCTGTACTAGCAATAAAGAATTGTGGGTCGCTGTCACCGTTGCATCCCACCATATAGAATTTGCTTACAGACTCATAGGCAGAGCGGATGCCTTTTAATCTCATTGAGTTATCTTTCAAGGCGAGTTCGAGGCAGAGAAGCCGAGGCATGTAGAACCCTTTCGATTGCACTTGACTTTCCCCGTGATCAAGTTTTTAATCAGTGAGCAAAACAAACCGCAAAATCTGATTCAGAGTAAGCGGGTTGTTTTTCTTGACTTTGCTAAAGAAACTTGTATATGGACAAGGATCAATGTGTGCATAAAACTCGAAGACTTAAGAGTCTTTAGATGCTAGAAGGGTCATTTGCAAATGTTGCTTAAGAGTTTAATTCCCCTTGGACTCACTTGCCAGTTAAGTTACAAGTACTTTTGTAGAGGACAAGATGCATATTTTCCCCTAGTTTGAGGTGGCTGGGTATTTTCTAGCTGCATCATCTATTCATTCCATGGCGGTGGAATCTAAATAATTGAAATATATAAAGTCTCACAACTAACGAAAAATTAATCGAGTAATACCATGGAGTGTTCACTGTTCACCTATTTAATGATTTGCTGTTTACTTCTTTTGTTTTATAAAGTTTGCTATGACTTTGTCAGTCCTATAAGCTAACAGTCAAAAAAAGAGAACAAAACACTTCGTATTTTTTTTTTCTGCTGTAATTTGCTCATAGTCATAGAGTTTAAGGCTAGAAGGAACATCTTGTTTAATTCAGTCTGTCTTCTCTTCCCTCATTCTAACTTAGAGACAACTGAAAATTTTCTGATGAAAAGTTTGTCAGAAACAGGATTTGTTGAACATTAACTTTTCTTTTTGCAGAAACTTCATTCCAATGACTTTATATTTAGTTTCTGAAGGTTTTTTTTTTCCAATACAATCTCAGAGGGAAAGCCCCAGTGGTTTTTAGAATTTTGAAATTGTGCTGTTTTTTTTGTTTCATCTCTCCACTTTCTGGCTGCCTTCCAACTTTAGCCACATGGAAAACTAAGAGCGTTTCAGAAAGTAATATGTTATGTTCAATGAACATTTCAAAGTGAAAGTGTTCCTTAAAAAACTACCCTCCTATCCAGACGCATACAAACTCTTTCTCACTCACTGTCTCCCATGCAGAAGAAATTAGGAACGAGTAAAAACATGTAAGTGGAGAAAGAAGTTTTGCCCTTAAATTGTTCGATTGGGATGTTAAAAATGTTTCTTGGGATTTTTTTTTCCCTGTGGAAACTTTTGCAGCACAAAATGCTGCTTTTCCAGCTAGTTCTAGTCTGTATTGTTGTTGTTGCCTTTTATGTATCGGTTTATTTTTATTTTTCCCCCTGGCCTAGCACCATCTGATGGGCCGGAGTAGACATTGCAATGTCTAGGTTTGCTGCAGAGCACTCTAATCTTCTGCTGCGTAGCTAGAGTGGAGACCTGTGCTGGGAGAAAGGTGAGTCAGAAGCATATTGTATTTGACATGAGCTGGGTGACTCCTCCACACTATCCCAGTGGGAAACACCTACTGCAAAGATTAAAATGGGGGGAGAAGCTAATATACTAATCAGCGGTACAAACTCAGTACAGGCATTATTGTATAGATTTAATGTATCTAACGCTGTGATTATTTGTGCTTGTAATTAAAATAATTAATCAACACTCTGAGGCCTGTGTTCGTGAGGATCTGTCCTCTTACAGCCATGGCCTGCAAAGTGCAGCTCTGCGTGTGTTCCCTTCCTATGTGCGTTCGCATGCAGACAAGTTCATTCTGTGCGTGCACGTGCCCCTGCGGGGCGCTGTTTCTCTTGTGTATTTCTAAAGCGTCCCAGCACTGACAGAGCGCAGGGTGGCGTTTTCCCAGGCTCAGCGACGGCCCTCCACCTTTGAGAGCTTTACCCAAAGCCCGAACCTTAGTCTTGTGTGTCCCTTAATGAAACAGGGGATCCGCTAATGCCATTTATATCGGGACAGCTTCTCTCTGGCAAATCCATTTAAAGGAACCACTGCAGATTTCACCGCGAATCTGATTCTCCTTCCACACCCCACAGCTGTTTCCAGTGTCGGGGGCCAATAGTGAAACCCTGCAGAAAAACAGAAAGAGTCACCAGTGGAGTCTAGATCTCTTGCCTAGCTCTAGAGCAGCGCTTGCTTGTTGTTTGTGAGCACTCGGGGGTTTTTTTCCTGCAGGGTTCAGATACCTCAGTGAGCATGAAATGAGCTGGTAGGAGAATGGGAGAGGAACAAACCACCTGTGATGGGGGTTAGTCGCGTGGCTGCATGCACGGCAGGAATGTGCATAGACACTGGGGGAAAGGGTGACTGCAAGTGTTACCCAGGCCTGCTGGGTCCTGGGTTCAACAATAAATAAATAAAAAGAGTTTTTGTGCTCCATTCAAAAGCAACTGGAGGTCCAGCTTTGGCCTGCAGTCCGCCTATAGCCTACCCCTGCAGTAGACTCTCATGCACTAAACTTCAGAGGTCCCAGGTTCGATCCCACCCGCCAATGACGGGGCTCACAAGAGCCTCATCAGAATAGACTCTTGGGGGACGGGGGTCTCTGCAAAACTGCCAAGAGGGTGGGAGAGGGCGGCCATGGTTACTGAATTACTTACCCACCCACTCTGCTGGGCTCAGGTGAAACACACGACACACCCAGAGTTAATGAGAACAGACTCTGCCCATCTCTCCTCCACAGCTTTGTTCCCTCTAGCTGTCATCAGCTCCTCGAGTCCACCAGATTAATTATAAACAGTGTACTCAGCTTCTGTGTTGTGTCTCCCATCAGCCAAACTGTGCCTTACTAAACAGAGCCTCAAATTTTCTCTTTTTGGGGGGGTAAGTTGCAAGAGTTTTTGACTCTTTAAACCGCAGCGTGAGGGAGAATTACAATCACTGAAGTGCCTAGGAGCCAGGATCAGGTTATACGAGGCGCTATATGTTAGTTACTAAGGGTATGACAGGAGCACCTATGAGCGTAGGTGTCAACTTCTCCTGGCACCGGTGGGTGGTCACTCCCTCCCCCCTGCCCTGGCCTCACCCCAACTCCACCACTGCCACACCCCTTCCCACCCTGCCCTGCCCCCAATCCAACCCTTCTCCAAAGTCCCCGCCCTAACTCTGCCCTCTCACTGCCCCATTGGACTCCTTCCCCAAATCCCCGCCCCGGCCCTGCCTCCTCCCCCCCTCCTCCCCTGAGCGTGCTGTGTTCCCGCTTCTCTCTCCCACCACTTGTTACACCACAAAACAGCTGTTTTGCGGTGGCAAGTGCTGGGAGGAGAAGTGGGGGCAGCGCTCAGGGGCAGAGGTGGAGGTAAGCAGGGGTTGGGGGGAAAGCCTGGCTACCACTGGGTGCAGAGCACCCACCAATTTTCTCTATGGGTGCTCCAGTTCTGGAGCACCCTTGGAGTTGGCACCTATACCTAATGAGCTCCAGTCTGGGAACAGGCCCTCAGTGCGCTAGGAGCTGTACAAACAGAATAAAAAGAGAGCCCTTCCCCAAAGAGCTTCCAACCTAAGTATAAGAACAGATGGCGACAGACTGGGGAATACAAGGGAACAGTGGGATGAGGGTCAGTGGATGACATGGCAGGGTGCATGGAGTGAGACCCCCATTCCAGCTGGAGAGGCTGCAATCACTGTCTTTGTGGCTCACCTTGAAAATACGGACCTTAACATGTGCCCCCTGGGGTGAAAGTGACCTTTGCGAGCCAGCCCAGCAGAGCTTTGCATTTGGCCCCACGAACAGCTACAATGATCAAGTTACAAGGTGATTCCAGACTTAAATTCAAAACAGGAAATACTCACCCTGTTTGATTCAACGGGGAACCATCCACCCACGTCCAGTTTCCCTTGGAGGTTGTCAGGTGCAGTCCAATCCAAATGGAGTATTTCCCCTCCGTGATAGTTTTTATGAATGCCTGTAAAGTGTAGGCCAAGTACACTGATAAATGTAACTGCCCATAATTCACAAGGGGCCAGAACCTTGAAAGAATTTAGGCTTCTTCAGTTGATTTGAAATAAATGGATATAAGGAGTCAAAATTACCTGCAAGGATCCAGCCTTAAATTTTGAAGTTCTGGGCACAAAAGAAAGCGAAGTATCTGACATGCAGGACCCTAGATACTGGAGCTCTGGAGCTATATATATATATATATATGTATTTTGTAATGAGCTGCCAGCATGGTTCCAGAATAACCGATTACCATAATGTGAGTGACTCAAGTGAGGTGATCGCTTACCCAGTCCAGGGGTTAGGACGCTCACTGTGACTCAGGGTGGCTGGGTTCCATTGCTTGCTCTCCCAGACTCTCAGAGTGATCTTGGGGCAAGTCCCTCTGTGCCTCAGTTTCCCCAGATGTACAATGGGGAAACTGAGGCACTAAGGGACTTGCCCATCTGTCTGTCAGGGCTGATACTGCCCCATCTCATAGGGCGTTGAGATTAGAGTGGGAGGTTCAGATACTACAGCAATGGGAGGGGTGGGGGTTAGAAGAGCACTGCGTTTTGATAGGTCAAACTTGACAACTCTCCAGCTGAAGTTCCCACACCCTGCTATTGACTTTACCATCTCACGCTGGTCCTGGCTCATGAGCATTTGAGAGCTCTTCGCCGAGCAGTCCTCACGACTCTCGTTCCACTTTTTGCTCTCTTTGGAAAGCCAGTAGCACTTGTCCCCATGCAGCAGCCAGTTCGGGGCACAGAGTCTGCACCCGGGGGGCCCTGGAAGGGGAAATATCAAGAGATGAATTTACTGAACCTAAAGACTCAACAAAACTGTGCAAATGGTTTTGGAGCCTCCCAGCTAAATATGGTAAGCAGGGACTTTTCTCGCTTGTAGAATTTCATCTGCTTAGAGAAAAGCCAGAATTGGAAGAGCTGGGGGCTGTGGGTCCAGATAGAGGGGCACCAGTGGAGCTGTGGGATGGGGGGATCCCAGGGCTGGGCTCGCAGGGGCTGCGAGTCAGGAGTGAGGGGCACTGGCTGAGCTGTGGGGTGAGGAGAGTCTAGGGCTGGGACAGCAGGAGACTGTGGGTCCGGACTGAGGGGCACCAGCAGATCTTGGTGGGGGTGAAAGGGTGACAGGGACCCAGATGCAAATTAAGTTCTCCTGGAGCCCTGGGCCAGAGCAAGTGGGAGGCCCTGCTGCCAGAAATGTGGCCCTGCCCCATCCCTTCCTCCATGCCCCTGCACCCATTCCATGCCTGGCCCTGCCTCGTTCCCCCTGTTCCCCAGGGCCCCACCCCGCATTCTGTCCTGCCCCTGCCTGCTCCTTTTTGCCTCTTCTCCCCCTCTGTGGGGCTGCGACCAGAGAAGCTCTGTACCCGAAATCCTCCAGCCCCAGGACTGCGGCGGGGGGGGGGGAGGAGATTTTTCTGTGGCCCCCAAATTGGCTGGAGCCTCTTGGCATGGGTCCCCTGGGTCTGTGTGGTAATCCACCACTGCAGGGCCCCCACCCTGACACCTCCCAGCTGTGTGAACTCCCCCCACCAGAAGCCTTTGCTCAGTAAACCCTGCTCAGAGCAATGGGTCAAATGCCCCCAAACGTCCTTCTCCTGGAGTTAGGGGAGGGGAAACAGTCTCTCAGCCTTCTCTCCCCCATCCTCAGCTGCCTGGGCATCTCAGCTGCTACAGGAATTGTGGGGAAAGGGAACCACACCCACCCTGACCTACCCTGCTTCTCTAACCAGTTCCCTTTCCCGCTCCACTCCAGCAGAGAGAAGGGAAGCCGGCAGCCCGTGTGGGAGGATCTGCTGGCCTTTGAGATGACCGTGAGCATGTAGCCATGTCTCCTGTGCAAGGCAGGCTGGAGACCTTCCCCAGCCCGGTAACAGCTGCTTGAGCTGAAGCACGGGGTGGGGCTGTTCATTTTTCAGACGAGGTTCAGATGGGCAGGTCTGCAGCGAAGGAGCCCGGAATGGCCCAGATCAGCCGTACCGGCATTAAGGGGAGCTCTCCCACAGAAACCTAGATGTTGTGGGACCACGTGAGGCTGCCCTCGGCTTGACCCAAGCCCCGGATCTGCGAGCAGCACCCATGATTTGGGCTGCAGGGAGCTCTTCCGCCGACAGGGCGGGCGGAGGGGAGTTGCGTTTACCTGCTGAGCTGTTCTGAGGGGAGTCACACAGACGCCGTCTTAGGTGAGACGCCAAGCTGGAGTTGCAGTCTGTACCGTTTCCATTCCTCCTGGTGACCCAGTCACTCTCGGGGGCCACGGAGCCTCCGCCGGTCTCTGCTTTACTGCAGGGGCCCTGAAAAACTTCATAGCAGCATCGGTGTGAATGACTTAGGGTTGGAATGGTGAGAACACGGGGTTGTAACGGACCAGGGATCTCAAACGCAAATCACCACGAGGGCCATATGAGGACGAGTACGTTAGCCCGAGGGCCGCATCACTGAAACCTTTTCATACAACGATACAAATGTATAGTCAAAAATGAAGAGTAGTAAAGTATGCTATTAAAAATCAGTGTGTTAACTTGTTAAACACTGTAATGTGAAGAGGGGTTTTCATAAAATATAAACACCTGTAACTATTCCTTATGTGGTCAGTAACACTGATAATGATCTACATTAACAGTCTATCAACACAGCTGCAATGGCAGGAACTTTTTAAAGTAACTATTCATGCAAAATACGTTGCCACTTTTAACAAACATTCTTCCTAGCTACTCACAGCAAAGGATCAGACATGCTGAACTTCATACCTCAGATGGCTCGGCTAGTCCATGAGGCCCTTGTCCCACCTCTTCCCCGCCCCCATTCCAACCCCTTCCCCAAAGTCCCTGCCCCAACTCCGCCCCCTCCCTGCCCCTATTCCGACCCCTTCTTCAAATCCCCGCCCCAGCCCAGCCTCTTCTCCGCCGCCTTCCCTGAGCTTGCCGTGTCACCGCTCCTCCCCCCTCCCTCCTGGAAAGTCCTAAGCACCACCAAACAGCTGTTTGATGGCAGGAAGCGCTGGGAGGTAGGAAAAGCAGCGGGGATGTGACTCGTTCGGGGGGGGGGGAGGGAGCTTGGCTACCAGTGGAGTTGGTGCCTATGGTGGGCCGCAGGAAATAACTCCGTGGGCCGCATATTTGAGACCCCTGAAATAGACTATTTGCAATGGTCTATTGACCGGTAGGAATGAGGGGGTAGATAGATGGCTGGGTACGGGAATGGACAGATAGATAAGGTGGTACGGGAGGGAGTGGATGGGTAGATAGATATGGTAGTGTGTTGGTGTGGATAGATAGATGGCTGTGTAGGAGGATGGATAGATCAGGAGATGTGGGAGGGGTGGATGGATAGATAGGTGGCTGTGTCGGGGGATGGATAGATAAGGTAAAGCAGTGTGTGGGTGATAGGGTGGTGATAGATAATGGCAGAGGGACAGCTAGACAAGGTGGTGTGGGGGGATAGATTGTTAGATAAGGCAGCATCTAGGGTGTTGGATAGCTAGAGAAGGCAGTGTGGGGGAATAGATAGTCAGATAAGGTGACATGCGGGGGCACAGATAGATAAGTCTGTGTGGGGATTAATTCATTACAAACATTCAGCTCCATTCCACGTTAGCAAAGGGAAAGTTATCTGGAATGGGTCACTTGAGTGGCATACGTCAATGTTATCTTGTTCATGTAACATGTCCTGCTTGGGTGAAGTACCGAGTCATCCTTTAGCGACTGGAACAGAATCCTAAGTTGAGTTCTTGCCCCATGGTTAGCGTGTTAGCCTGGGACCTTGGAGACTTCCTGCTCTGCCACAGGCTTCCTATGTGACCTTGGTCAGGTCATTTTGTCTCATTGGGCCTCAGTCTCCCCATCTGTAGAAGGGGATAATAGCTCTGCCTCACAGAGGATTAATTTGTTCAATCTTGCGTGGTGCTCAGGTACTCGGGTAATGTTGGCCTGAGGTAGAGCGGCACTGTGGAGAAACACGAGAATGTTGGATACCTCACCGTATCCCCAAACAAGTGGATGGGTTGGTCTTGAGCTACTCACCCCAGATGCTCAGGGCCGTCATAGCTCCCAGCAGGATATGTTGTGCAGCCCCGCTGACCCTCAGAGCCATCTGATGCCAGTGGGGGAAGTGATGGGCATTCTGTAAGAGTGATGGCATGCTGACTAAGCACGCTCTGCTTATGGGTTAAGTGAGCTAATAATAATTATAAAAGGGGCTGGGGCTATAGTTAGTTCCTGCTGGTTCAGTCTGTCTTAACAAACCCTCCCAACTGGGGCAGGTCTCCCCTTATTGCGATAACAGAGACCAGTTTGTTAGACAGAATATGCCATTCTTAGAGCCCCCTGGGACTGTCTTGCCAGAATGTTTGCATTGTAATTTCTGGACGATAGAACTGATGAAGACTATGAATTTTCAACAAA
Source organism: Gopherus evgoodei (assembly GCF_007399415.2). Taxonomy (NCBI): domain Eukaryota; kingdom Metazoa; phylum Chordata; order Testudines; family Testudinidae; genus Gopherus; species Gopherus evgoodei. Next base: position 5,721,732 of record NW_022059994.1, on the reverse strand, counting down.
AACAAAACAATTTCCCCTCCCCCCAAAAAATCACCAAAAACTGAAATATTTCAATTTGGAAATGTTTTATTTCGTTGTGGGAGCTGTAGTTCAGGTTCCTAATCTTCTCATTCTCCCCTATATACCAGGCTCCTGGTTGGACTACAGCTCCCATGATGCCTTGTGGTCTTCTCTGTTGCGGGGGGAGATGTGCATCACAGCCCCTGGCCTTGGTGCATCATGGGAGATGTAGTCCAGCTGGGGAGCCCGGCCTAGAAGAGACTGGGGACAAAGAAACTACACTGCAACTCCCATGTGGCACCAGGGCAAGGAGTTTTATTTTCAGGCATTCTGGTTTTTTAACCAAAGAACCGACACACATTTTCTGCAGAAAGCAAATGTTGTTTGCAAACAACAAATTATCTAGCTGAAAACTTCCCATTGAAAACTGATTCAACAGACAAATTTCAACCAGTCCTCCTGTGAATTAGTAGCACACAGGCTTACGCTTCTTACACCTTCATTGTCTACTATGACTCTGGATGGTCTCACCATCCAGCTAAATAATGGATTCATTTGTACTCTTGCTATGATTCACGTCTCAATATCTGCCACCCACATTTTTCCTGCCTTACCAGGCCAGCGTATATTCTTATCACATATACAAGAATGTGTTAAATCTTGTGACGCAGGTACCAGCTTGCAGCCCTGACTGGTAGCGGTCCAGTCGCCTGTGGAAGAAAGGGAGAAATGCACAGGCACTAGCTGGCCTCATTGCGGTCTTCATCCTCATTGTGCTATCTCAGCCTGTGACCTACATGAAGCTCAGCACAATGAGGTGTGAAGTGAGATCTCTGTGGGGAAAGGTTACAGAGATGAACGGCGAGATGAACGGCCAGCTGTCACTGAGCTGAATTTGTTGCTGGTTTATTGTGTCAGTTTAGTTTGGTGTCAGCCTTGATGGGAACCCTGGGTGAATACTGTTACCAAAAAAAAGCAACCGTTACTCTCGGATGTATTAACTGGAGCGTTGCAAGCAAGACGCGAGAAGCGATGGTTCTGCTCTACTCAGCACTGATAAGACCTCAGCTGCAGAATCGTGTCCAGTTTTGGGCGTCACGCTTCGGGAAAGATGTGGACAACTTGGAGAAAGTGCAATGGACAGTAACAAAAATGAGTAGAGAAAACACGACCTACGAGGGAAACCTAAACAAACCCAATTTTTTTTTTCAGTCTTGAGAAGAGGAAGACTAAGTGGGGCCATGACAGATTTCACCTACATAAAGAGTTTTGTGAAGAGGAGGGTGATAAATTGTCCTCTTTAACCATTGAGGATAGGCCAAGAAGCAATGGGCTTAAACCGTAGCAAGGGAGGTTTAGATTAGACATTAGGGGAAACGTCCTAGCTGTCAGAGTGGTTAAGCACCAAGAACAGAGGGAGGTGAGGTTGTACAATCTCCATCATTGGAGATTTTTGAGGACAGGTTTGACAAACACCTGTCAGGGATGGTCTAGAAAATACGTAGTTTGCCTCAGTGCAAGGGACTGGACTATACGACGTATCGTGGCCCTTCTGGTCCTACATTTCTATGAAATTCTAAAGTCAGTGGGAGTTCTGCTATTGACTTCAGTGGGGCCAGGATGACACCGTCAGCCGTGGGCCAAGGTTAAGGCCATGCAAAGTGAACGCTACTCCCTTGGGGTTGGTGGGAATAAGAGCTTTAAAGGGCCATGCTACCCCTAAAGTGAGGGACAGTGGCTGAACAGAAGCGGATGATTCAATGTTGCATCTGGTAGAGCCTGGTGTGAAATTAATTTGCCCCTAGCAGCCTTCAGCTGGGGAGAAGAGACAATAAGGTGGGTTTGATTCTGCCATCCTGGAGGAGGATGGGAATTTCCACCCCCCCTTACCACAGGGGGTTTAGCTGCTACAGGCAGAGCTGTGTCATAATGCCCTGCACTGCAGGAGGTTTGTGGGGCTGACCCAGTGTTTATGTGACAGATGCACTTTGAGCGCTGGTCACACACAAGAGAAGAGTGATTCTCTCTATCCTATGCAGAACTGAACACCTCCAGCAGGAGACACTGGAATCATTATCCCTCATCTCCTCTTGCCCCTGAACCCCAGCAGATCTTCTGTGGCTTCCTGCCAGAATCGGATCCCAGCTACCCTAGGGCAAATACAGAGTAAAACAGTTAACTGAGGGGAGTCACTCCAGATTTACAGCAGAGTCACTGAGACCAGAATCCATCCCTGACTCCAGTGCCCGCAGTGAACGTCGCTCCAGGTTAACAAAGACCAGACTCCAGCCCTGAATCTATTGATGTCAGTGGGGTCGCTCCAGATTTACACAAGAGTCATCAAGGTCAGAATCCGGCACTGAGAGCTCACTCCGGATTTGCATCGGTCTAACGGAGATCAGCACCTGGCCTTAATTCTACTTCTGTTAATTATTCAATATCTGTGTTATAGTCGTTCCTAGCAGCTCCCTTGCACTGTACGCGCACGGTAAAAGAAGAGCAGCTAAGATTTTGCCATCTCGTTTACGAGAAGATGTTACAGGGGAACGAATCAACAAGACCACTCAAGGCTCCCGCTAGAGTAACCGAGAGCTGAATGAATAAAACACCGAAATCCTGGTCCTCCCAGATTCTTCCTGCTAATTACCACTCATCCTTTCCCAGACATGCCCACTGCAGCTCTCTCTCTGCTCCTCGATTTGTCCCCATCTGCTCCACACACAAATCCCAGAGCGACACCTGTACAATTCCCTTCTTTAACCAAGAATCCTTAGAGGTCCTATCACACAACTCGCCTTCCTTCAGATCAGTGTGTAATACCATAAGCGGCCATGAAGGGTTCTGAGACACCTCGCCATTCAGGAGGTTCTCAGAGCGCGCTCTACTGTGTTAAAGGATTACAGATCCCAGTTCAGACCCATGGGCCAGTGCTCCACATGACACTGAGCAGCAGCAAGGTGCTGTACAAGCTCCCTTAAAACCCCCCACGCTGCAGCATGCATTAGAAATACAGGATCACGCCCATCGTAAGAACATTGGTGGTAAAATCCACTTACTCAGGTGGTGAGGAGGTTGGGGTCGGATGGTGAGGGACGAATCTCCACGGATGTTTAAATCAGCATAGACTATTTCCCCAGCCATGGCTGGTTCAACTGGAGACAAGCACACGCCCAGAGGCTGGGGATCTGAGAAAGGGGCAGCTGCTTCTTTATATGTGAACTGAGGCAGGTGACTCAGCCAACATCAGGAAGTGGTATCAGGCAGAGGCTGCTCAGTGTTTTTTTTTTCCCTCTTCCTTACTGAAGGCGAACGAAGATACTGACTCCATATTCTGCTCTAGGGTGATTATGTTGCAGAGCCAGAATTTTTGGGGTGAAAGCATTATTATGTTCATGGCATATCTAGAGACAAATTAGATGAAAAACATAAAATATTCTTGATGGAAGATGGCAACGTAACAGAACTTTAATACTTAGATTTTAAAATGATGAAACATAAGAACCCCAAAACAGCGAGAGACAAAACAGGCTGCTCCCTAAGGCAGCGAGGCACAACTCAACTCTACCTTTTTCAAGGTCAGCGCTTTGCAGACTGACTACTGAGACCCAAATTGCAGGCTTCCCTACACAGCGCCTTAGCCTGCCAGCAGGACTAGGAACCCCCCTGAAAATTTTAAGTGATAGTGTAACCCACACAACTTCTGGGTGTGGTGTTCTGTCCCATCTAGTGACACCAACACCACTTAAGAGAGAGCTAAAGTGAGTCAGTTTTAGCTAACAACCAGCTGGCTTTTAGCTCAAGCACTAGGCTCCAGAGGTCCCAGGTTCGATCCTGCCCACCGACCACCGGGGTATGTTGGTGTTACAACAGCATATAATGTTTTGCAGTTTTTGATACCGCACATATCGTGGCTTTTCCTGCACTAGAAAGAAGTGGGAAATGGTTTGACAATCATGCTGTGAGCATTCATAAGGTGTTAGCTGGCTGTGGCCATCTTGAATCTAGGCACCTCCAGCCCTGTCCACCACAACTGTAAGAGTGACATACACTTGGCTTGATGTCTGCGGTGATCATGGCTGAGTTCCCCTTTGTGGTCTCTAACAAGGCTACTCGGCAGGGGCTGTGAAGATATGGGTGCATCTCCTTTAAGCAGGCTGCTAGGTGAGCAGACGGGGGGAGTTTCCAGAGAGAAAAGCCCCTCTGGGCAGCACAGCATGCCTTCAACAAGGCAGGTGTTCCTCCAGAGCCCTGCCTTGGTCAATGTGCACCTTCAAAGGCCATGAAAGTTTTGGGGAAGCTGAAAATGGGGCTAAAGAAAATCCAGTTTCTTTCAAGTTTTCCAAACCTTTAAGAAGCTGCAAGGAGACAGTTACCCCCAAACTCCTTGGCAGCCCTTAAACTGCTAGGGGAAATCCAGTCCAGAAGCCCCCTCTTTCCAGCCGATCATCCTATATCACCTTCCCCAACAGCCCCTCTCCATCCTTTGTCTTCGGTCCCAGGCAAACAGGTCACCTGGGCCCTCTCCCGGGCTCTGTCTCTTCCATCTTTATTCCCCACTGTCTGAAACTGTCTGGTCAGGTCACTAAGGGTCTTCTCACCTCAGCCCTTTGTCCTCCCACTGGCCAGAACTGGCTGCCTTCCCAAACAAGGTGGGCCTCTTGGTCACCAACACGACGACTGAGGCCTGGTTTAGGCTCCAACATCATTCAGGGATGTGAAAAATTGAAGGCCTGGGGCGCCACAGTTAGGTTGACCTAACCGTCGGTGTGGATGCCGCTAAGTGGACAGAAAAATTCTTCCATCAACCTAGCTACTGCATCTATGGTATGTGAGCTTCTATTGGTGTGGGAAGCATCTACACTGCAGTGGCACAACATCAGCACTGTAGCTGTGGCTTCATAGCAGCTGTAGTGTAGACATATCTAGAGAGAGCTGGAACAGCAGTGGGAGCCAGGAGCAATGGAAGCACCCTAAAAAGGGGCAGGGGGGGCCACAGGCATCCAAACCATGGCCCAGCCCCCAAGCATCACCCCTCCAAGGCCCTGTTCTTGCACCGCCCCGTCTCCCCAAACCCCTGCCCTCACACCACCTTCCCTAGGCCACGCACTCACACTGTCCCTTTCCCCAAGGTGCCACCTCTTCCCCATGATCACTCCCCCTGCTTGCTCCTATCCGCCCCCTCCCCTGTCACTTGCCCTTTCAGCCAGTAAAATGGAGGGGGCATGGCTCCCTGCCCCCCTCATCCCATTCCGGTGCCCGTGGTAGGGGCTGAAAGTCAGGATTGAGGGCACCAGCAGAGCTGTGCGGAGGTTGGCCAGAGCTGGGATAGGAGGGAGCTGTGGTTTGGGAGAGAGGGGCCTCCACAGAGCTGAGGGGGGGGAAAGGGGGGGAAGGCCAGGATTGGGATAGCAGAGGGCTGTGGGTCAGGGCTGATGTGCAGCAGCTAATCTATATGTACGGGACAAGCCTAACCAGTTTTCCATTCCCTTGGGCATTGAGCCTGCGGTTTTTAAAGGACCTAGGAAGACGAGGCCTGGTCGACACTAGGAAATTAGATCGGTGTAATGACCTCACTCGGGGGAGTGAAAAATCCACACCCGTGAGTCACACAGGTCAAGTGACCTGACCCCCTCCTGTCGGCATATTCAGCGTCGTCACTGAAGCGCTGCAGGGGTGCTGCTGAAGTGTTTCGTGCATAGACAAGCCCTTAAGCCAGAGGTGGGCAAATTATGGCCCACGGGCCATGTCCGGCCTGTGGGACCATCCTGCCCGGCCCTTGAGCTCCTGGCCTGGGATGCTAGCCCCCAGCCCCTCTCCTGCTGTCCCCCCTCCCCTGCAGCCATGCTGCCACGCAGGCAGCACGGCTTGCACCTGCCCACCTCCTAGGCTTTCCAATAAGCCAGTCCTGCTGTTCTGAGTGGCACGGTAAGGGGGTGGGGCGCAGGGGGGTTGGATAAGGGGCAGGAGGTCCCGGCAGGCAGTCAGGACAGGGAGCACTTGGATGAGGTCCTGGGGGCGGATGGCAGTTGGACACAGGGAGCAGGGGTGGGTAGGACCCCCCAGGCCAGATCCATGGACGTTAGACTTTGAGGAGCTAGGCCCCAGTCCCTGGCTTCTGACCCTCAGCCGAAAATGAGCCTGTGGCCTGCAGCAGTAACGGCGATTTCCTTAGCTAGCAGCGCTGAGGCCAGAGAGATTATTTTTAGAGCGGCCGCCTGGACGCTGCTACCAGGCCTGTTTCTGTGCTGGTGTTCATTGGGCAACTCAACGGGAAATCGTACCCTCACAAGCTTCAACAAGCTGATCAAATCCCACCTCACGCTGGGCCTGACTTTATGCCTCGTTTCCTGTGCAGTGCAAAACCAACGGTGTGTTTGCTGCTTTCGAAATGGGTCCTGCTTTCCGATGCCACTTGGGAAGCAGTAGCTGCCAGGAGAGCGCTAGGATACACAGGGCAGTGGCAGTTATCACAGTCGTAGAGTTTAAAGCCATAAGGGACCACCAGCCTGTCTGCTCTGCCCGCCTGTGTATCACAGGCCACCAACACCACCCAGCACCTCGCACACCAAACTCAACAACCGAAATGAGACCAACACATTACAGCCCCCCAGGAGACTAGACTGTTGTGTGCCACAGAAAGAGAACAGGAGGGACCCAGGTGTCCCCATGCCCAAGGCCCCAGTGGCAGGGAAACAATGAAGTGAGACACACCCAGATAATCCCGGCAAGTGACCCACACCCTCTGCATATATGAATAAAACCACATTTAAACACAACCTGCAGGAAGCAGCTAAGGCCGAAGGAATCCTAGGATATGCCCATCCAAGAGAGAGTTAGGCTGGCAGGGTGGCGGGGCTGGTTTCCTTACATGATCGCTATCATCTATGATTTAACTTTCTTTTCAGACCAGGCAATATAACGTTGCCTCTTTTGGGCCAAGCAGTTTGCCAATATTTGCAGTCTCTGAAGCAGCTGGCACTAGCCACTGTTGGAGACAGCAAAGAATCCTGTGGCACCTTATAGACTAACAGACGTTTTGGAGCATGAGCTTTCGTGGGTGAATACCCCTTCCTCAGATGCATGTTGGAGGCAGGAGCAACAGGTCCCTCACCAACACTCAAACCTTGGCCCTGCCTCTATGCCACCCCTTCTCCCTGAGGTCACGCCCCCCACACTGCTCCTTCACCCTGAAGCTCCGTCCCTGTACCACCCCTTCCCCCAGGGCCTCGCCCCTGCTCCCTCCTCTCTGCCCCCTCTGATCCCCGTCGCTCACCCCTATGGCCAATAAGAAGTGAGAGGGCATAACCCTTCCACTTTTAAAAGTGATGGGGCCATGGCCTCCTGCTAGGTGACCAGATGTCCCAATTTTATTGGAACAGTCCTGATATTTGGGGCTTTTTTCTTACCTAGACACCTATTACCTCCCACCCCCGTCCCAATTTTTCACACTTGCTATCTGGTCACCCTACTTCCTGCTACTTCCGCCTCCCGTTCCGGCGCCCCTGGTTGGAGAGAATATACTGGACTAGAGGGATCTCAGGTCTGATCCACTCTGGGAATTGCTACTGTCCTTCTGGTGATTAAAACCTTTGTGGTGTTGTTGGAGGGATGGGAGGAGACCTGATCCCACATGAATTAAGGGTTGGTTACCCGTACACATCTCACATCATGCAGGAGAGGGGACAGCCACTCTGATCTTAGTGATCTGGATATAAATTGAGAGTGGTCCCAGTGCAATCAGTGGAGTCCGATCTGGATTCTGATCTCAACAACCCCAGTGTAAATCCAGAGTGACTCCAGTGAAGCCAGTGGGGCTGGATTCTGATCTCAACAACTCCAGGATAAATCCAGAGTGACTCCAGTGGAATGGTTCTGAATATGCTCCATTGTGAGACCAGCATTCAGCTCATTGAAGGTGATTACTCTGGATTTACACCAGTCTAGTGGAAAGCAGAATTTGGCCCGTTTCGGGCTCAGCCAGCTGCTGATACTGGAGGCAGGAACGCTATAGAGTTTCTGTTTCTTTTACACGCTGGGGAAATCCCCATGCACTTGCTCTGGCCAGGGTCCTGCTCATCAGGGGTTTCCCAGCCCGTGTTTCCCCTTGGAAAGGTGACGTTAACCCCTGCCTCACCAGTGACCCCATCACCTTACCTTACATTTCACAGCACTGATCAGCTCCCGGGGTCCAGTCTGTTGCTCTGCTCTCCCAACGCGAGCAGGCCCAGTATAGGAAGGGGAAAAGGGCACATGTAGGTGTCCCTTAAACTAAAGGCACGGTGCCAGGGCAGGCGCTTATGGGTGGGGACATGTGCCTGATTAACTGATGGGCCTGCTACCTGCAGAGATGGGCTGTACCCTGGAACTCCTGCAATTAACCAGCTTGACCAGCGGGTGTCCTGAAATCCAGGAATGACTCCTGGTTTCTGTAACCGCCCCCAGCCTCTGGCAACTGGCCGAGCCTGAGACATTAGCCATGAAGTGCTTGTGTGCCTCAGGGGGACCAGCCCCCATCAAGCCTCCTCCCCCAGCTCTTCCAGTGTCACAGTCCCATCTGCCCTTATGCCCATCTTCTGCCTGCATGCAGATCTGGGCTCGAGTCCCTCCGCTGGCTCAGGGCCATCTTCTAATGCCAGCTGGGTTGGACTCTTCAAAGTAACCAGCTGCAGACCGAATTTCGATCTATGAATCCCTGTGACAGCTGTGCTCATCTGGGACAACGCAACTCACAGAGACGCTGGGGGCAAAGCATGCTCCGTCAAGGGGATCTGGCTGTGGAACAATCTTCCAGAGGAGACTGGACCCTGCCGGCGTCTGCCCATCTTCAGGAGACTGGAAAGCTACTCCACCATAAGTGAGGCTCAGAATTTGAACACCCCGTTTATTCCCAATGCCCTACAAAAAGACCTCCCTCAAGCAGGGTTCTGAACTCATAAAGAGAGAAGAGCCAGAGACACTGTGAAATCCACTAGGGACTTTGCAGTTGATTTTTTACAGAAGGTGCCCAGATACCATGGTGATGGGCAGCAGGATGCAACTCACCGGGCATGTCTACACTGCAATAAGGAACCAGCTGCACCAAGTCTCTCAGCCCAAGTCAGCTGACTCGGGCTCACGGGGTTGGGGCTGCATGGCTATAAACCGCAATGTAGACATTCAGGCTCGAGCCAGAATCTGAGATCCTGCCCCCATCCTGGGGTCTGGGAGCCCAAGCTCCAGCCCCAGCCCGAACGTTTACACTGCAGTGTTATAGCCTGGCAGCTCAAGTCACCTGACTCGGGCCATTCATGGCCGTGCCACGGGTCTTTTATGGCGGGGTAGCCATACCCTCAGACGACCAGACCTGCAGAGTGCCAGCAAAGGAGGAGGTGGGGTTGTTAGGCTGAGGACAAGGAGTCGGTAGGTTTTTCTCTCTCACCTTCTAACCTTAACTCTGCCCCTTTTCACCCCTCTGGGAGATCACAGCATCGTACCAGCCTCTGCCAGCCAGTAGCAATACCCACCAGATCAATATTGCTGCCCAGTTAACAACTCTGGGTCCCAAGGTGTAGCTCAGGAGTGGGGATGGCGAGCAGTGCGGGGCACAGAGAGAATGACAGGTCTATTAGGGGAGGAGTGAATTCTGTTATAATCCCGCACCATTCCCAAGGGAGCAGCGTTAAAATTGGTGTGGCAGTTTCTCCGTTCACTTTGCATTTCCTGATTTTCCCCAAAGTTCGCATGTTAGGAATTCTGTTCTTCCATTGCAGACGGGCCCAAGGAGCACAGGGCAGTGGTGAGGCTTCACCCTTAACTCCATCTTCATGATTTTTGTGCATATGAATCTTAATGTCTTTTACAGTGCATACATGAATTTAATGCCTTACCCCCTGCCTAATTATAGCAGCCTTAAATTTCTCCAGCTCTTTCCCTGGCAACAGCTGATTTCCAGGAAGCTGGCAACAGAGAAAGGTGAATCAGGCTCTGGCACTGAGTTAACGTCTATTTATGAGAAACCACTGGAGAGAAAATAGACTCTGTCCAGGATCAGCGTGACAGAAGGCTAACTTGGCAGCCCAGTGCCGTTCAGCTTTCTCTGTCCACCTCCCTCTTCACTATGGATCCCGAATGTGGTTTGTTTAGCTAGCAAAGAAAAATAGAAAGTTTAAGGGGTGGGGAGATAGTGTCCCTGGTAAACAAAGGAGACAAAGAGGGCGCATGAGTTGGGCAGAAATCCGTTTGCTGTAAGTGTCTGTGGCTGTCAAAAGCCTCTTGTGTCAGGTGGACAGTGATCCCAAAGATCACGACAAGGGAGAAACCCATCTCTTTGCACCACTGCCTTCCCAGCAATGAGGGGATTTTCTCTTGACTCAGCAGATGCAAGTTATCTCAGGGGCTCCCCTACTGCAGGCTCTGGGGAAAGTTGGTTCACTCTAGCACTGCCACGGAAGAGGAAAGATGTCAAAGGCACATCTCCTCTGGCCACTACTGCTGCTCTTGATAGTCCCACCCAAGGGAAGCCAGTCATCACCTCAGGTAAGTGACCTACCACTTCAGGAAGGATTTTTCTCTCCAGCAGGCAAACCAAGGGGCCTGACCTCACCCTGCCTGCTTGGAGAACACAGTTGCAGTACCCAGCTGAGCATAGGGAACCTTAACCTCCAGCCCTCCAGGGCTCATTTTAGGCAGCCGAGCCCAGAGCCACCTCCACCCCCTTGGGGAAACAGAGGACGGTCCCTCCTATCCTACCCCTACTCCAGTTGGTGAGGAGATAAATGGGCAGGGAGGCAGAGATGGATTTGAGAGGGACCTGGCTGGAACCAGTGGGAGAGTCAGGGTAGGGTAGGATGGATGATGAGGGAGGCAGGAGGGCTGAGGAATGGGTGAAAGGGGAGATGGAAGGATTTGGGGAGGCAAAAGGAGACAGGTTCTGAAGGCAGGCCAAGGATGGAGAGTTTCTGAGAGGAGGGGCAGTGGGTATGGATGGATTTTTAAGAGCCTGAGGGGGCCATGGCTAGATTAGGGGGTCCCGAGAAGAGAACTAAAGGGGGATGGATGGATTTCAGGAGTCCCGAGAGTAGGGTTAGGTGGCATGGATAGATTTTAGGATGGTAACATGGATGGATATTTGGGGGGATTATGGACAGGGCGAAGGGGCCTGGATGGATATGTGAGGTCAGGCTGAAAGGAAGGGGTGTGTGGATGGTTATTTGGGGGGCTGACAGGACGGGGAGGATGTGTTCCTGGATTGTGTATCTACTAGCTCTTTGGGCCAAGGACTGTCTTACTGGCATATGCATGTACAGCGCCTAGCACTGTGGGGTCCCAATCCCTGATTAGGCTTCTAAACTCTACCACAACAGATGCTGTTCGCGACCCAAACAGCAGGCCAGATGCTTAGTGACTCTGGAACAGAGACATTTGAAAGGGAATTTAATAACATCGAAGGGCTTCTGCGCAGCACAGAGCCAAAGAGAGGGGAGCCGGAAAATCCCCAACTGGGAGATGTGATTTTCAAAGACTGTTTGGGGGTGGCAAGGAGCCATGTGGAATACTGGGGGAAACCCAGCATGAGAGAAGTTAGAGATGGTTGGATTTTTTTGTGGGGGGGCAGAAAAGGGTTTTCAATGGAAAAATAGCTTTTCGACCCATATGAAAAATATCTACAATAAAAGAATTGTACCACTCAAAATTCTGTGCTTTTTGACAACAGAAGATTTGTACGGAATTGATTCAACATGACAAATATTCAGTTTGATTCATGGAGTTGAAATGATTTTTTGTTTGTTTGTTTCCTTTATTAGTGGGTTCCTTTTTGCCCCCTTTTCATGTGTGTGTGTGGAGGGAGGAGGGGGTGGATAAAGAGAGGAGGAAGAAAATAGAAAAAGGAAAAAAATCCCCCCCTCCAAAAATGAAAATAAAAACATTTGTTTTGATTTGATTAATTTGATTTAAATGGAATAATAGGTTTTGGTCTGAAATGAGTCGAAATTAAATTTTGGTGAGAATTAGAGACAGTCCAAAATAATGTGTCATGAAGTTTTTTTTTAAAACAGAACAATTTTTTTCAAACTATATGAAAATTTTCTAGACAAATGTTTGTACCATTCAGATTTTGACAAATTGGAAAATGTATTTTGAATTGATTCAAACTGAAAATATTGGTTTTGATGCAAATCAAATGGAATTATTATGATTAGGTTTTTTTCTTATGTTTTTGGTATTTATTTTTCCTTGATCTCCACTTTTCCAGAGGAAAAAAAAAGAGGGGGAGGAGAGAAAAGGGGAAAATAGCCCTCAAAAATGAAAATCTTTATTTGTTATTGTTGTTTTGATTCCATTTGATTCAAACTGAAACTAATTTTTTTGATTCGTTAAGATTCCATTTGATTCAAACTGAAACTAATATTTTGGTTTGGTTACATTCTAAATGGATTTTTTCTTTTGATGGAAAAAAATCGGAACAAATGCAATGAGAAATTTTCAAGTGAAAATATAGTGATAGCCTCAAAGAGCTTAAGCTTTTTAGCTTAACAAAGAGAAGGCTTGGGGTGACTTAGGGTCTGTAAGTATCTACAAAGGCACAAATATTTAATAACGGGCTCGTCAGTCAAACAGAGAAAGATAGAACGCGATCCAATGGCTGGAAGTGGAAGCTAGACAGATTCAGGCTGGAAATAAGGTGTAAATTTTCAAAGAGTGCAAGTAATTAACCGTTGGAACAATTTGTGGTGGAGTCTCAATTACTGACAATTTTTCTAAAAGCTCTGCTCTAGGAATTATTTTGGGCCGGTCTCTGGCCTGGGTTATCCAGGCGGTCAGACTAGATGGTCACGGTAGTTCCTTCTGGCCTTGGCATCTATGAAGCACACATTTTTGGCATAAAGAATCCCTGGTGTTGGCCACCTAGTGGAAAGGTTCGGTTTGGAAACCCAGAAATTCTGGCCAAGAGATATAGGACGCGATCAGCGCTCTGATTTTGTGCATGGGAAAATGTGGCCCTTGACAGTTTTCAGGCCGTATCGTTCTAGAAACCCCAGACCAGCTTCCCTCAACCTCACGCAGCCTCCACCTCATCAGCACACACAAATCTAGCTGCAAGCCCACATCCGACCTACTGGTCAGGGTGATTAACCAATAGCACAAACTCCTAAAGCAAAGTGGTGTCTTCCCAATGTCTCAGTGCCTTCAGCTCCAGCCTGGATGTCTCGCTGGAAGACACAAGTTTCTGGGTTCAGAACTGGGGGGACTAGGTGAAATTCTCTATTCTGTAAGATACAGAGATCGGACTAGAGGATCTAACGATCCCGTCTCTGGCCTTGAAATCTACTCATCAAACCCCAAGCTCCACCTACCATCTCTGCCGTACCACGTGCTCTCCCCTCCTCCTATAATCAGCTTGGTTTTTAACCCTTGCAGTTCCCATGGTTTGTCGGAAGGTCTCCTGGTCCACGACCGAAGGAGGCTCTGTGCACATCCCCCTTCACACCGTCGAGACGTCCTTTCACGTGTACCGCCTTGATGGCTCTGCTCCCGTTGGGAGGAGATCCTGGTCTCCCTCGATGGGATCTCGCAGCCTCCCCGTATCCCTTTCCCCGAGAAGATCTCCGTGTCCAGCAGAGGCTTTGAAGTGCAGCACACGAGCAGAGGAGTGGAAGGCAGCTACCAGGTGGTCTCCATGGTCACGGGGAAGTGTGTGGCTCACATTGACCTGGCAGTGCTGGGTGAGTCCTGTGCTCCCCCCTCCCCAGTCTCCTAGTAATGCCACTCAGTGCAGGGCCTGTATAGAGCGTGTGCATGGGACCAAGCAGCTCAGGGGATTGTTCTTTCCCTCTCTAGCCTGTGGAGGGCTCATGGGCAGGGCCAGTGCAACCATTTAGGCGACCTAGGCGGTCGCGAGGGTGCTAGGATTTGGGGGGCGGCATTTTCTTCAGCAGCGACCGCGGCGGCCGGATCTTTGGCCACCCTAGTCACTGCCGGCATTTAGGCGGAGGGAGCTGGGGCAGCAGAGCGCAGGGAGGGCCGCCTGCAGCAAGTAAGGGGCGGGCGGGGGGAACTCCCCGCCCCAGCTCACCCCTGCCCCACCTCCTCCCCGAGTATGGGTGGCTGCTTCACTTCTCCCACCTCCCAGGCTTGCAGCGCCTAAGCTGATTAGCGCTGCAAGCCTGGGAGGTGGGAGAAATGAAGCAGCGACGGCGTGCTCGGTTGGAGGCGGAGCAGGGGTGAGCTGGGGTGGGGGGGGCGTCTCAGGGCAGAGGGAGAGGGGTGAGGAGCTGCCGTGGGGGGGGGCCTCAGGGTGGAGAGGGGGAGCTGCTGCGGGGGGGCTCAGGGCGGAGGCTCGGGGACGGGGGAGGGTGCAAGGTGCCGCCTAGGGCGTGAAACATCCTTGCACTGGCCCTGCTCACAGGGAGCATAGCAGCTGTGTCCCTGGCTGGACAAACGTAGCTGGAAATGGCTAATCTGTGTTGCACATTCTAGGTTTGTTTCTAAAGGCATAGCTGGCTGCAGAATCTAAGGACGGGGGTGGGTTAAAGAAGTAACCAGGTCCTCCCAGCATCAGGCCAGACACAGAAGACCAGAGAGCCCACACCCCCACAGAGGAGCAATAAGGGAATCATCTCAGCAGGCTAGAGCCAGCCCTGGGGAAGGGTCAGCATCACAGGGGGAGGCTGTGCCCCAAATCCCCACTCTCATCTCTTACCCCCTTCTCATTTCAGAGCCCACTCCATCTCCACCTGTCCGAGGAGCCCCGCCTCAGGGAGAGGGAGACCTCGGTGAGAATGAAAAGGGAGGTAAATCAGTGTAAATGCAGCCGATGTTAGACCGTGGGTAGAGACGAGACCTGGGCATCAGGATTCCTGGGTTCTGTCCACAGCTCCAGAAGGGAGTGAGATCTAATGGGTTGGGAGTGGGGGTGAGGGGCTAGGATTCAGGACTCCTGGCTTCTAACCCCAGCTCTAGGAGAAGAGTGGGATCTATTGGGTTCGTGGGTGGGAGTCAAGACTCCTCTTTCTATTCCCAGCGGTAAGAGAAGGGAAAGGTCTAATGGGTTGTGAGCTGGGGGACTGAGATTCAGGACTCCTGGATTCTGTCATAGGCTCTGGGAGGGGAGTGAGATGTAATGGGTTGTGGGTGGGGGAAGATACTCAGGACTCCTGGGTTCCATTCCCAGGTCTGGGGGGGTAGTGGGATCTTTCCTGCCAAAAGTTTTAGTTTTGCCAAATCTGCCTTTTTCCAACAGAAAAATGTTTTGGTGAAAAATTCCAACCAACTCCCAGGGACAGAGTTAAGGTGAAGTTGCTGGGTTAGCATGTACCTTAATTGTATGTACTGGTTTCTAGAGGTTTAAGCTTAGCAGCTCTCCATGTGCTGGAAGGGCATGAGGCAGCACTGGGCAATCCTTAACTCTCCATTAACAACGTTTTGGGGCAGTTCATTTGTATTGCAGCAACGCTGAGGAGACCCCCATTATGGCCCAGGACTCCAGTGCGCTAGGTGCAGTGCAAACACAGAACAAAAAGATGGCGCCTGCCCCAGTGAGCTTACAATCTAAGAACCTCTTCGCAACACTCCTCTTTCATTTCAGGGCCTTTGAGTGATGCTGCCAGGATGGCGCTGGTGGTGGCTGGAGTGATTGGACTGCAATTCCTTCTCTTGCTGCTGGCTGCGTATGACACTCTCTCTGTGTGTATAAAAAAGGGAGCAGCCCAACGGCGCTGAGTGAAACTGAATCCCTGAGTGGCTACAGATCAGGAGACCGAGTCAACAACTCCTTTGCCAAGCTATCCTGTGACAAGGGATACTGGCTCTTTAGGACAGAGGACAGACATTTTGGGGGTCATATTACTTATAAAACCTCTAAGGGTGGTGGAATTTCCATTCTTAGAGGTTTTTAAGGCCCAGTTTGACAAAGTCCTAGCTGGGATGATTTAGCTGGGGTTGGTCCTGCTTTGAGCAGGGGGTTGGACTGGATGACCTTCTGAGGTCTCTTCCAACCATAATCTTCTATGATTCTATGATTCATTCCAGGGATTGAGCTGCAAAGAAATGGAAGAAAAGAGATCCACCCTAGAGAAATGGATCCCAGTGTAGTGCTCTGGGAGAGAACCTAGGCTGTCAACTGTGCCTAGAATGGGGTGCGGGGCAAAGGCCATCCTCTTCCATCAGGCAGAAAGAATCCTGGGAAATGTAGTCCCAAAGGCATGCTGGTTTGTAGGCCTCCACAGTAGGGAATGCTGGGAACCAGGGTCAGTATATAAAGAGCCACCTCCTTCATAAAGAGGGTGGTGGTGGATGTATGTAGTTGTGGTTGTTCAATGGACATTTAGAATCTGCGAGCTGCTTTGAAAATTTCAGCCTTCCTCCTGTGGGTGTTGAGTTAACTGCCCATATGTGGGCATCTGATGCTGTTAAGTGCTTATTCTTGTTTGACTGCACGTCTAATTGTTAGGGCACTTATGGCTTTTTCTATTTGTTTTTATACTTTAATTTATATCCAAATAAATATTCCTTTACAACAGCCCAGGCTCCTGTTGATTCCTGCCATTAATCTACAATTGGAGGGAGAATAACCACGATTTGAGGACTTCAATCACACAGACATAGGTCAGGGGTTGTTACAGGAGTGGGTGGGTGAGATTCTGTGGCCTGCATTGTGCAGGAGGTCAGACTAGATGATCATAATGGTCCCTTCTGACCTTAAAGTCTATGAGTCTATAATGTAGGCATTCCAAAGGGAAATGAGGGATATGCAGGAACCTCCCCTTTTCAAGGCCCAGCTATTTGCCATTTATCCTAATACCTTGCCCTTCACTCAAGCCAGGAACCGAAGGCTGCAACCTCATCAGGCCAAAGTTCTGATAATCAGGCCATTTGCTGTCTTTTATGCACCCACTGGAAGGGAATATAGGAACAGCATGATCTAGTGGGTAGGGGCATTGTCATGCACCTCAGGAAGCTGTAGGTTCTAGTCCTGACTCCTAACTGTCTAAGGCCTACCCATTCTTTCCCCTGTTCCCAGCACCCTCAGGAAGGAAATCCAGTAGCTAGGGCATGGGATTGGTAATCAAGTCACATATATTCTATTCCCAGCTCTGACAGGATGCTGCCAAGGTGTATGACCTTGGGCACGGTGCTTCTCTGCTCTGGGCCTCTGTTTCTCCTAGCCTTGACTCTTGTCAATGGTAAGCTTTTGGGGCAGGGACTGTCTCTTGCTGTGTGTCTGTGCAGCATCCCACTACGGGGCCCTGATCTCAGCTGGGGCAGGGACTGTCTCTCGCTGTGTGTCTGTGCAGCGCCCGGCACAACAGGGCCCTGATCTCAGCTGGAGCAGGACTGTCTCTCCCAGTGTGTCTGTGCAGCGCCCAGCACTACGGGGCCCTGATCTCAGCTGGGGCAGGGACTGTCTCTCGCTGTTGTCTGCGCAGCATCAAGCACTATGGGGCCCTGATCTCAGCTAGGGCTGGGACTGTCTCTCCCTGTGTGTCTATGCAGCGCCCAGCACAATGGGGCCCTGATCTCAGCTGGGGCAGGGACTGTCTCTCCCTGTGTGTCTGTGCAGCGCCTGGCACTGTGGGGCCCTGATCTCAGCTTCCATGTGCTACTGTAATACACATAATAATGAAGCCATCTGTATCATGCATCAGTCTCTGGAAGATCAATTTCACACGGAGAACGTTTCTGTTGCTCATCGGCAATGCAGACACAGGGGGTCTTGACTGACTAAAACATGAATTTTAAAAATATTTGCTACTTTGAAACCAGAAAATGTTCAATTAAAAAAAAACCTGATGGAAATCATTCAAAAAACCCCAAAATTATGAAATGCTGAAAAATTGCCCTTTTTAAGCTCTAACTTGGCTCAGGCTGATATGCAATGGAAAGCCAATATCCTCAGTGCAGATGCAGCCCTGGATTGGGTCTTACTTTGTAGCTGATGGTTTCCCACAAGCAGAACGGTGCAGGGTGAAGGGGTCTCACAGATGCTGCCTCTGGGATGAGAACCTGCCCAAGGCTGGGAGGCAGGGAAAAATGAATGGGAGAGAGCTGCTGTCTAGGGCTTTTCATCTGTAGATCGCAAGGCGCTTTACAGGAGGCCAGTATCATTGTCCCCATTTGTCAGATGGGGAAACTGAGGCACGAGGCGGGTACATTGACTTGCCCAAGGTCACCCAGCGGACCCATGACAGAGCTGGGAATAGAGCTCAGGTCTCCAGATCCAAAGGCTTGTGGTATTGGAGCTCACTGGAAGCACATGCTGCCATCCCGCTCAGCTGCTGGGGGAAGGACCATGACAGGAGGGGGCGTGGCCAGAGCACTCTGCACTCCAGGCTGTGAAGTTGCTAATAGTTACAGCACCCCTGAGGCTGCTCTAACTTATCCTGGGATATGCGCCAGCCCCCAGAGCAGCCCAGAGGTGCAAGGGCAGCTAAGACCAGCACAAGCAGCTTGCATCTCTCTTATTCTTAGATAGCCAGAGGCCGGTTTGGTCCCTTTCACAGCCCAGGGCCATCCTCACTTGCACCCCTTCTGGGGCATCCCTGGGGAGGAGCAAAATCACCACAGCCCCTTCCACTTCCAGCCTTCTCTGCTCAAGCCATCCATCCCTGCTGTACCCCATGGCCATGCCCCCTACTAGCCCTACCCTCCTCCAGCCCTTAAGCCTGCTCCTCCAAATCCCCCATAGCCATGTCCTTCCCTCTTCCATCCTGCCCCACTCTCTGTGCTGGGGAATTCCTCGGAGGTCTGGGCTTACTAGTGGACCAGTACAGCTGATGCCTAGATGTTGCAGAGCAGAGGGAGCCCATCCCTATGGAGGGATGGGGGCCAGTCTATATCCCACAGCAGGAGCACGTGGGGAGGGAATACAGGGGAACACTGCCCCGCACTCCAGCTGCTGGCTGAGAGATGCAGGACCTGGGGACTCATTGCTGAAGACACCCCGGGGGAATAGAATTGGCCGGGGGCGAGCTGCATGCTCCTATGACGCAGAGCAGTGCTTCTCAAGGACCAAGGACCGGTCCGTGGACCGGTGCCAGTCCCCGAGATCTCCCTGACACAGTTTAGGAAGGCAGCAAGCTGGTGCCTGGTATCAAAAAGATTGAGAACCACTGATGGAGCCTCCCTTTCAGAGCAGGGTTTGTGGGGAGGAGGTGGGAGGGGCTGTGATGACACATTGCATCAGCCATTGGCAGCTGGGAACATGCCACTGGCTAAAAAGAAATTGACTAGTCCAGAGTCACACCCTTCTACAGCTCAAGGGGATGATGCTCTCTCTACACCTCCTAACGGGGCAAGCTGGGGCTTGTACACTCTGATCTGGCCAAGAGGAGTCTCAGCCGGTTTATTTTTCAGCGTGTAGAGCATTATCGGGGAATTGTTGATCCGCCAGCCAGGCGAGTATTTGCACCAGCAATGAGCCAGATCCCCAGCTGGTGCAGACAGACCAAGTGGGGCTACACCTGATTGACACGGCAGCTGGGGATCTGCACCTGCTGACTCTCCTGGAGCTGGGGAGATGGAATTTTATGACGCCACTGAACGTGCTGTGTATATGAAGAGGACAATGGGAGGGGGGAAATGTACGGTAAATCCCCCTGATGCTACATCTCAGATTCCGGACCCAATGGGAAGCGGAAGGAGGCCAGGCTGGTGCCTCTGCCTGGAATTGGCACCGTGAGTCTGACCCAGCGACACCCAGCCGGAGAAGATGAAGCACTGAATGCTGGGACCAGGCTGCAGGGAGCCATAGAGATAACATCCATCTCCTTCCTTTCTGCATCCCACGTTCTCTATTTACCATTCCTCTTAGGGGCCCCATTTCAAACTGGGGTTGGAAGGGCGGCCTTGCAGTGAGGGCACTGGCCTGGGGACCTGGGTTCAAATACCACCTGTGCCAGCAACTCCCTGGGTGACCTTGGGCAAAGTAACTTAAGCGCTGCATGGCCCAGGTCTTCCCCCTCCCTGCTAGGAAATAATCCTGCCTTTGTCTGTCTGTGCCAGGGTGTCCAGATGTCCTGCTTTTATACAGTCCTGATATCTGGGGCTTTGTCTTATAAAAGTGCCTATTATCCCCCACCCCCGTCCCGAGTTTTCACACTTGCTATCTGGTCACCCTAATCTATGCCCCAGTCCTCCAAACAATTATGCTGTTTACACTAGCTAGAGATCTGGCCATGGAGTCCTATGGAGCAATGGCTGATTAACCCAGCTAGCAGGCCTCTTGAAATCATGGTTCGGCAATCACGGATGTTAGGGGTCTTAGTCTGTAAACTCTTCGGGTCCAGATATACAAACTCTTGCCCAATAGGGCCCCAGCCCTAGCTGCAACATCATAATATAATAATAATGAATGGGCAACTGTACTGCTGCTCCGTCATGTCGGCACTGAAAGGGTTACGTTTCTGGGCTGCCTTCCAAGAAGTTTTCCCCTTTAAATCCGCCTCCTGCTGCATTATGGGAACCAAATGTCTCTTTCAAGCCAAAAGAGGATCTAGTTGGGGGCCTACCAGGGGCATGGCTAGGGTAGGGTTTCTGAGGTTCTGGCGCCGCTGTGTGGACACCTGGGGTCACTGATTGAAAAGGCTTTTCTAAACCAAAGGGCCCTGATCTCAGCAGGGGCTTCTACACACCGGTGTTAGGCAGATAATAATGCCCTGTATTGCTAAACCGATGGCCTATTTCTATGGGGAGTTTGTCTCCTGGGGTGCAGTGAAGCCTACGTTCATCACAATGTGCACCAAAAGGCAAAGTAAAGGAAAAGCTCGGGTAATGAGCAAATCCACTTCACGACTGATGTAGCAGGACAGAACCAGCATCTCAGTCAAATCAAGCTGTGGCCGTAGTGGCAATTCTGCTGATCACCCAGAAACGCTTCACCCTTTTTCATGCTGACCCCTAGTCCACCGGACTGAGGTTGTGCTGGGCATGGATGGACTGTACTTGCCAACAAGTTAGCCCCGTCCACACAGAATTCTGACATTAGCAGGAACCGGAGAGACTGGCAGATTCTGTGCTAGATGCTCTTCACATACTAGGGTGACTCTTCTGACTGCAGTCCATCACTGGCGATTTTTAAATCAAGACTGGATGTTTTTCTAAAACACTCTAGTCAAACAGGAATTAGGTCCTACAGCCTGAGAGATGCAGGACATCAGACTAGATGATCCTGGTAGCCCACTCTGGCCTGATAATCTATGAATCTATAACATTTTAGATACTCAGCGTTGCCAGTTCATGAATGAATTGTGCAATATTTGGTGTGTTTCTTAAAACCCCAACTCCTGGAGTCATGTTACTCCTCAAAAATCTCAACTCTCATTTGAAAAAAGAAAGTAATTTTCTGGCCCTTATGATTGAAGAGAAAAGATTGAAGATGAAACCCTAAATGTTCCAACACCAGAAGGCAAATAAACAGACCTAAACATTATTGTTTTTTAAGTCTCCCCCTCTCAGTGCCTGCTAGTTCCCACAAAAGTTATGAGTTTGATGTGGGAATACTGCTGGTGCGCTCGGACACCTGCCTGTCATGCTGACCAATAGTGTCGCATTGTTTCCTCGTGCTCCTGTCTGTCTGTCTGTATCCATCAGTTGTCGTTTGTCTTATACTCTTTGGGGCAGGGACCATCTTTTGATCTGTTTTTGTGCAGCGCCTAACACAACTGGCCCTCTTCCATGACTGGGGGGATGTGTACACAGCAAACAAAAAAGAGCAGCGCCAGTGAGTCACAGAGCCCAGATCAACTGACTCATGCATGCATTACTGGCTAAAAATAGCCGTGTAAGCCTTTGGGGTCAGGAAAGAATCTGGGCTCTGAGACCCCAGGTTGTCACAGCCTGAGCCCAAACATACACACTGCTATTTTTAGCCCCAGGATTGGAGCACCGTGAAGCCGGGCTCTGAGACTTACAGCCATGGGTCTTTTTTTGCAGTGTAGAAAATACTCTGGGGCTCCTAGGTGCTTGTCATGGTATAATTCCCCACTCTGAACCTTAGCGTCCAAAAGATGGGGTACCAGCATGAATTCCTCTAAGCTCAATTACCAGCTTACTACTTGTAGCGCTGCCACCAACCAGGAATTCCAGTGCCTGGTACATCTGGTCCCCCCAAAACCTTGCCTGGGGACCCCAAGACCCAGTCCCTCTGGATCTTAACACAAGGAAAGTAAACCCTTTCCCTCACCATTGCCTCTCCCAGGCTTCCCCTCCCTGGTTACCCTGGAAGATCACTGTGATTCAAACTCCTTGAATCTTAAAACAGAGAGGAAAATTCACCTTCCCCCTCCTCCTTCTCTCTCCCCCTCCCAGACTCTCCCTGAGAGAGAAAGTAATCCTAACACAGAGAGAAAATAACCTTTCTCTCCCCCTTCCCTCCTTTCTCCCCACCAATTCCCTGGTGGATCCAGACCCCGTCCCTGGGGTCTCACAGAATAAAAAAACAATCAGGTTCTTAAACAAGAAAAGCTTTTAATTAAAGAAAGAAAAAAACAGTAAAAATTATCTTTGTAAATTTAAGATGGAATATGTTACAGGGTCTTTCAGCTATAGACACTGGGAATACCCTCCCAGCCTAAGTATACAAGTACAAATTAAAATCCTTTCAGCAAAATACAAATTTGAACTCCTTCCAGCCAAAACACATTTGCAAATAAAGAAACAACATAAGCCTAACTCGCTTTATCTATCTAGTACTTACTATTCTGAGTACATAAGAGCCTGTATCAGGAGATTGGAGAGAAACCTTGCACGTCTGGTCACTCTCAGAACCCAGAGAGAACAACAACCAAACACTAACAGCACACACAAAAACCTCCCTCCCTCAAGATTTGAAAGTATCCTGTCCTGATGTGCTCTGATCAGGTGACAGCCAGGCTCATGATCTTGTTAACCCTTTACAGGCAAAAGAGACATGAAGTACTCCTATTCTATTAACCCTTAACTATCTGTTTATGACAGTGTACCATAACACACCTAATGTACAGTATCCAACACAACGGGGGTGTGATCCATGACTGGGGCTTCTAGAGGCTACCATAATAGACCTAATAATGTGCCATTGCATGATGCGGGTCCTGATTCATGACTAGGCTCTAGGTGCTACGGGACAATAGATAATTAATAATATCTGGGACAAAGGCGCCGACTTTGTGATTTTCTGGGGGTGCTCAACACCGCTCTGCCCCAGGCCAAGCCCCCACTGCACCCTCTCCCCCAAACCTCACCTCCACCCTGCTTCTTCCTGCCCTGCCCCACCTTTCCTGCCCTCTTCTGCCCCCTCCACCGAGCACTTCCTGCACACCGTGGAACAGCTGATCATCAGCAGGCGGAGGCACTGGGGGAGGCCATGACCTGCAGGGCTGCCGTGAGTGCTGAGCACCCACTATTTTTTCCCATGGGTGCTCCAGCCCCGAAGCACCCACGGATTCGGTGTCTATGATCCAGGAGGTCATAAAGGTTCCCTCTGGGCCTTGAAATCTACAAATCTATTAAATCATTCTCTGGAACACCCCAGGACAGCAGCAGACTATGCCAGATCCAGGAGGCCCTCCTATTCCAGGAGCATTCAATTCATTCACAAACACATCTTAAAGCCTAAAGCTCAGACTCCTCTGTGCCTCACCGATAAAGCTCGATCCAGTCTTCCAGGAAGCCAAAGCTGTTTCTGGTCCTGATCTTCAAGGTGCTCTGTGGCCTGGGCCCAGGATCTCCAAATGGGTCTACACCTCTAGGGTAAAACCCTGGGGCATAACTCTGGTCTTCGGCCCAATCAGACTCTAAAATAAGGGGAAAGCTCATTCATTCAGGAGACAGAATTGTCTCCAGACTGCTGTGAATTCTCCAGAACAAAGGATCTTCCCAAACTGCCCACCTTCTGCTCTAAGGGCAAGGAGCACTTCTGAGCAGCCTTCTCTAAATTAAATACATGACCCCAGTGCACCCAGTTTTCCCCCTGGGGACAGGTTGAGAGAACAAACATGTGTGACGGATGTTAGTCATGTTGCTTAATGCACGACTGGAATGCTCAGATGCTATCGTGATGAGCATGGTATAAGAGCCTATATGGAATAGAACAGAATCTCTAGTCCCACGTATTGCTGAAACTCATGGTCCCCTCACGCCTCCAGATGCATGTGAACTGGCAGATTTTGTTTTAAGCAGGAGGATTTATTTTTAGAGCAGCTCTAATTCTCTGTTTTAGGCTGTTTGTCTGATGGAAAATCTGCACTGCAGAAGCCGCAGAGAAAATGAAATGCTGCCCTGACCAGCAATCGAGTTCATTGTTTCTTTTCCTGTGTGATCTCAAGCCACTGTGGTTCTGCTGCTTGCAAAAAGTGTCAAAAAAGTGCTCTGGTTTCAGAAAGACTTTGCAAAGGGCCCCCTGCACTCTGCATACTCTTGATAAACAGAACCATGTGGTAAAGGCCAAGGATGTTGTTGTGGGAGAGAATCTACATAGGGCCTCAGAATGGGACAATGAGTGAGAAAAAGGGGTGGGAGGGCTTCATTGGAGGAGATGTGAGAGATAACTGGAGGACCCACGGGATTATTAAGACCTAGAAACTACAGGCCCAAGTTTAAGGCTCCAGTTTCCAGAGTCATGTGATTACAGCAGAATCTCAGCCTTCATTTAAAAAAAAAAGTAGATCTCTAACTCACACGGTTGGGAAGAAAAGCTTGAAAAGTTGACCTGAGTGATGTCCACAAGAGCCTGAGATAATTGCTCTGAGAGGAACTGCCCCGTATAACCAGTGCTGCAATGTCTGCCTGAACCTGCAGAGAGCCTGAGAAATTGGTCTGAAAGGAGGGGGATCTGCACGAATTTAACACTGCCTTAGTCTTCAAAAAAGCCTCTGCTAATCGCTCGTGAATGGGGGAAGTGCCTCCAGTGTAACCGATGCAGGGATACCTGTCTGAGTTTCCAAAGAGCCTGAGTCAATCGCTCTCAAGGAGGAACTGCCCTGATTTAACCGATGCCGTGACTTAGTGAAATAAACAGGTGCTGTGGAAACAGATTGCAGGCTTTGGCTATTTTTCACCTGTGCCTTTTCACTGATGAGGCTGGGGTTACATTTATTTTTTAAAATCAGCCTTATAATCGTCCTGCATCTGAAAGAGCTGAGATCTCCAGCCTCATATTCATATGTCCATAGGACTATATCACCTGGGCCAGATTCTCAGCTCTCTATTTGGCCCCATCTTGCCACTGCAACAGCGCAAAGGGTCCATCAAGTTGCCCTCACGTGCAGCTGAGAATACCTTGGCATGGGGGAGCCAGTGGCTGGCATAGAGGAAGAACGGGCTAGCAATGAAGTTGTTCGTGTAGAACTTCAGCAATCAGTGTCCAAATCCCTGCTCTAACACCTGTGTCCTGTGTAACCTTGGGTGAGTCACTTAGCCTCTCTGTGTCTTCGTTCCCAATCTGTAAAATAGAATAACGGCATCATCCTACATCACAGGGGTGTTATGAAGTGAAATACAATAGAGATTGTGAGATACTCATAAAGGACCATAGGCAGGGGGCATAGATGTCTCTATTCCCTTTGGCACAGAGGATGATAAGGGGCTGTGGAGATGTGGCCAGAGAGCTGCTGCATTCTGGTGATTCCCAACTGATATAATGGCTCCTTGGATCCCATTCATTGCCTGGTTTGAGGCTTTACCAGAACATAAGAATGGCCATATTGGATCAGACCAAAGGTCCACCTAGCCCAGTTTCCTGTCTTCCGACAGTGGCCAATGCCAAGTGCCCCAGACGGATGAACAGAACAGGTCATCATCAAGTGATCCACCCCTGTCGCTCATTCCCAGCTTCTGGAAAAAGAGGCTAGGGACACCATTCCTGTCCATCCTGGCTAATAGCCAATGATGGACCTATCTTCCATGAATTTATCTAGTTCTTTTTTGAACCTGTTATAGTCTTGGCCTTCACAACATCCTCTGGCAAAGAGTTCCACAGGTTAACTGTGCGTTGTGTGAAGAAATACTTCCTTTTGTTTGTTTGTTTTAAACCTGCTGCTATTAATACCTTGGGTGACCCCTGGTTCCTGCACTAGAGAAATGCCCTGATTTCAGGCATGCCTGTAGCTGGCCCAATGCAAACCACTCGGGAAGGCAGGCTCTGAGGATATAGAGTATGAAGGTAGCCTGTTGCTGTTCTTGCCCCACTGCCTAAGGTCTAGAGCTTGTTGGAAACAATAACTGCTTTTCACAGAAGATTTTTAAAAAAATTTTTTCCAGAAAAAAAGTTTAAAAAAAAGTTAAAGTTTTTGTACCATCCCCACTTTCTCTGCTTTCTCCCCCTCTCTTTTCCCTCCTATTCCAGAGGCAAAAAGGGTAAAAAGGTAAAATAAGAGAGAGAAAGGGGAGGGAAAAAAGCAGAAAAACACTTTTTTTGGTCAAATAACTGCAAATGTTTTCAAAGAAATGAACATTTCCCATGAAGATTTGCAATAGGGAAAAACAAGCCATTTTCTGTTCAAAAAAGTTTCTGAATGAAAAACAGCAGCACTGAATACATCCATCACCAGAGCGCCACTCAGCTGGACCTGAGAATGGGCCAAATATTTCCACTTACGCATCTAAATTTCCTGTGTGGTCTCACAGTCCCGAGAAGCTGCCAGGACTTTGCGTAAAGGCTGCCGCTGGTCAGTTTCACTCTTGTGGGCACATTGATCTCATTTTGGTCTTTTGCTTGACGATAAAGTTCTGTTGCATTTGGGGAGGATGGAGGACGACGAGGGTTACACGGTATTGAACCTCCGACCAAAAAGGGAAACTCAGCCAGTCCATCCCAGATGGGAGCCAAGGTATTAACAAAGAATATCGTTAGTTTGAGGCATACCGCTTTGAGATTGGGGTTTTTACCAGGGTTTCAAGGAGGGATGAGCAGAAAGCATTTTCCCTGGGTATGAGGCCGTGTGGTCTAGTGGGTAGGCGATCTGGGTTCTAATCCTGGTTCTGAGACCTTGGGCATCTCTTCTTCCTTTACCACCATTTGTCTGTCTTGTCTATTTATTTTATAAGCTCTTTGGGGCAGAGATGGTCTCTTACCAAGAATGTATACAGCGTGCAGCACAATTAGGGCCCCAATTTCAGTCAGAACCTCTTGGTGTAATTATATTATTAACATAACATACAGCTGTTAGTGATGACGGAGTTTAGTGTCACTGACTGTGTGGACAATACTCTGGAGTAGAGAGAGGCCCAGTCTGAAAAATTGGTACTTGAATCTGGACTCTGGTATTGCCGGTGCTAGATGTGCAGTTATTATACTGGTCTGAGGGCTTCCTCTTCTCAGGCAGGTTAGGTTTGCAGAGTTCCAGTATTTCCCGCTGAAGTAATTTTGCAGACTATTGTTTAAAACCTCAGTTTAAATTACAGTATCGCCACCAGCCGCTGGACCTGACAATAGTATTTCTTCTTCTTCTTCTTGTGTCTTTGTTTTACAGTATTGCCGAGAGAGGCCATCCATGATCAGGACCTTTATGCGCTCGGACATATAACCAGAAACAGTCTCTCCCCTAAAGAATTTACAGCCTAAAGAGAGGATTCTTTTCCCTCTCTAGATGGGGAGAAATGAGACATAGGAGAGTCTACCCGATTCCAATCCCACGCTCATCACCGCAGTATCTGATTGAGCAAAGTTGCCCAGAGTGAGACAA